>NC_080385.1:164272702-164584135 GCF_014773155.1 Arachis stenosperma
GTCGGGTAAACTTGGGGACCTGAAGTCTTCGGGTTGGGAAGAGGCCCCTCCTCATTAGAATCAGGGGCAGGGACTATCTTCCCATCCTCCACCACATTGTTAGTACTAAGCAAGGAGAGATCAAGGTCGGGAGCCAGGACCCTAACATGGGCCTTCAAATTCTCAAACATCTCATCCATGCCCGCAGCGGCTGACTCCTGGAAGCCAGCGAGCTCATCCTTCAATCTCTCCAGCTCTTCCTCCCGGGCCAACCTCTCCCCAAAAGTTCGGGTATAACTCTCCTGGTACTTTTTGGCCTTTTCTTCGGCCAAGGCGGCAACTGCCTCTGACTTGGTGGCTCTTTTCCGAGCTCTCTCAAAGCCGGCCTTCAGGGTTTTCTGCTTCTTTTCCAGGTCCTTTTTAATTTCACTCAGCCTCTCCACACCTTCCCGAGCTGTTACAAGGGAACTGGTGGTAACTTGAATGGGAGAGTCCCTTAGCTCTTTAGCCAGCTGGGCACAAAACCCCACAGTCCGAAGTCCACCACGTGCTAAGGTACGGATATGGTTTTGTACTGCCATGTCGTCTATACTTACAAAGTGACAAGGAATGAGGTTCTCTTCCGCCCAGGCAAGAGCATCGAAGTTCTTGTCATAGATTCTCTCCTCCCCATCCACCCTCTGCTTCTTCAGAGTGGGCTCCGTAGGAGAGGGAGTAGAATCAGAAGATATAAGTCAGGACAAAGGAGTCGGGATGTCCACTTGAGGGCCAGAGGACCTGGTTCCGGCCTCTTCCTAGGGGAAGATCGGACTGGGATCCTGGTCTCTTTCGGAAACGACCCCTCCCCGACCTCTCTCTGCTACTGAAGGTTTCGGGCCGCGACTGTCTTCTTGGTGTTTCTCAGAAACTTCATGGAAGACTTGGGAGCCATACTCTCTTCAAAGTAAAACAAAGCAACGTAAAAAAAATGGCAAGAATGAAAGTGAAAATTCAACAAGTAAACGAAGGGGGGCTACCAAGGTCGGCTTTTAGAAGGCTGGGATCTCCCAAGTATCTTTTCATGTCCAAATGGGGATCCTGGCCCCAAGTTCCCAAAATCAAATCCACAACCCCCTCTCTGTATCATCTAAATCAATTAGATCACACCTAACGATGTTAAGGGTATCTTGCCTGTATAGGGGAAAGGGGGGCTCTTGGTTCTCAGGCAGGAAGAAAGGTTGGGCATCCACAGCACTCTTGATTTTAAAAAAGTAATTTTCAAAGTCATGGAAAGAATCGTTAAAGATGGAAAAAGCCTTCCGACCTTGAACAGCTCAGAAGGATATCCACTCCGACTTCTTGGTGAAACTATATGGTTTGGTGGCCACAAAAAGATAAAAGAAAACATTCAAAGTAGGCTGAACATCTAATTCTCTACACAAGAGCTAAAACATTTTCATGAAAGTCCAGGAGTTCGGGTGCAGTTGAGAAGGGGCAAGGTTAGAAGATCATAATACCTCCATTTCAAAATCGGTAAAAGGAAGTCGGACATCAAGTCGGATAAAAAAGCAATGATAGGCATAAAAGAAAGGTTGTTCAGACTCCACTATAGGAGAAAAATAGACTCTCTCCTCAGGATTGGGTGGTTCTAGAACATAGTTCCTCTCATCCTCCCTATTCTCACAAATTCTATGGTATCTACGAAATGCCTCACAATACTTTGTCAGTAACTAGGACACAACCTAAAACAGTGCTATCTACCCAAGCTCGAAGAGCAGGGGGAACCTTAGTCGACATATTCAAGATAACTTTGCGAGACATACACGCTATACCTACAAATGAAAAGTAAAAGAAGGCTGTCACTAAACAAGACGGATGTAATTTAAAAAAAAAAAGAAGTCGGGCAAAAGCTGCTAAATCAAGATATATCCAGCCTTTTCGAAAATTTTTTCCTACCAGCAACAAAATGGTGCCCCTTCGATACAACATTAAGTACAAAGAGCACATCATTAGGGGCAGCATAGTACACAAAAGACAACAGCAACACCAAAAACAAATGAAGAGGCTTTCAAACAAAGGAAAGACTTTCAAAATCATTTTAGACGTTTCCTACTTCTATAAATGCTTCGCATCAAGCTCACAAGAAAAGTAAAAATAGATTTCCATTAAAAAGGAAAATGCAACAGCAAAATAGCAAGTCTCATACAAAGCATAAAAGAGAATTTGAGGGAAAAAAGAAAAACCAACCTCAAAGAAGACTACGAAAAGAAAGGAAGAGCACGCTTGAGAACAGCAAAAACTCGAACAATACTCACGCCAAAACAAAAATTCTTCAAGAAGCCAAGAAACGAAGCCTTGAAGAAGCAAAGGGGATTGAAAGGATTCAAAGAAGTATTTTCAAAATGATCTTTCGAAAAAACAATGAAGGAAGGAGAAGAAGAGATCGAAAGTCCCTTTATAAGGGGGAATAAATTAGAAATGACTCTCTCACACCTCTTTAAGTAAACACGGATCCCCAGGAACAGCCACCGCACATTAATCGTCTGTCATTAAAACCCCATCATCGTTCAAAATTTTAAACACGTTGGATAGACCGACGAGCCCAAACCCAATGTGCATAGCAGAGGCCACGAGATGCTTGAGCATGACCTTCAAAAAAAGACGAACTCAAGCAAGGGCACTGTTCATACCCTGACCCAATGTACAAAAGACAGGCCCAACAACACTTAAATGGCCACAAAAAAGGTGGACCTCATGATAAGTCTGACCTCTTTGAAGAGGTCGGACAACCGACTCCAAAGGGCAAAAGCCCTACTTATTCGGTGCAGACAAACTGCTTTCTAGAATCTCGGCCTCATTTAGAAGGTGAATCTTAACAAACTCCCAAGAAAAAGGGAGCGCTTATCTATCAGAAAAAATAAGATCACTTCAATAAAGGTGGTTAGCAATTCTACTATAAATATACTCGCACCCCCAGGTATAACTCACGTTCTAATCTACTAAAAACCTGCTTGAAGCCCTTGTTAACTTAAGTATCAGAGTCTCTTTCAGGTACCACCCCCAACCTCTTCACGAGGAGCTCGGACAGGCGGAACCTCGGTACAATAAGTTAGACGTTGCCACACAAAGGGATCTAGACCTAACGTTCAGACCCAAATCAACGTTTCAGGTAACCCCCGGAATACAAATTAAATTTTAAAATTCAAATTTAAATAAGATGTGCAAAGGGTAACTATTAAATTGAGATATAGAATTGGTAGATTTAAACTTTATATTATCATCATTGAAAATTTTAAATATTATTATAAAAATCTAGATATTTTTTTATCTTATTGTTCTTAAATTATATATTATACTGTGTATTTGAAGAGTTTCATTTTTTTGAAATAAGTGTGATATTATATATTTTTTTGGATACAAAGGGATAATGAAGTTGAAGTGAGTAACAAAATTAATTATATAATAAGATACAAATTTTTAAATTTGTTAGAACACTTGACAAATTTTTAGTTTCAAAATAAATTTTTACTCTGTTTTTGAATCTTTTATTTGATTTTTTATAATTTTTTTATTTTCTTAATTAATTATAATTATAATAATTCATCACAAATTTGTGTTTCTAGAGAAAATTTATCAATCATAAAATATAGAAGACTTAATCAAAAAATTAAAATATGTTAATTAATTACAAAATAAAAAATTATGAATTGTGCTTTAATTATGTTGTAAAATACAAATTAGGACTATTTAAAATTAGTTTTTTACCATTAATGTTAACTTAAATTATAATAAGGTAAAAAATAAAATTATATATAATAATTTTATTTAATTAATTATACTACCGAAATCATTCGTTATTATATCCCATTTATTTTTATTTATTGGTGATCTTTAATTGTCTATTTTAAATAAAAATTTGAATTGATTGAATTGATTTTTTTTAATTAGTAATATAATTATTGTGACATTTGCTTTGTTGAGAAATATTTTTTAATTTATTTAATCTGATTAATCATCTCTTTCTTATTTTATGCTAATTTAAGCAATTAAAGTTAATAAATTTTAGAATTCTTGCAACTTTTTATTCAAATAATGTATTTCAATTAATACATTAATACAATTTTAATATTTATATGGCATTAATAATAATAATAATCTCATTTCAATTAATACAACTATATGGTTTTAATCTCATTTATCCAAATAAAAAATAATAACGACAATAAATGAGATCACCGTTATATAAGTCATTTAATGTGAAATTACTGAATTTACGATTATAATTAATATATGTATTGCCCATAAATATATTAAGAAATAATAATTTCCTAACAATCTTCCACTTGGGCTATACATATATATTTTCCTATGATAATCACATCTTATAAATTATATGTGCACATCTGCATATTATTTCTCTGATTACTTTAATAATCTGGTCTGTCTTATATATTAGTTATGAAATTACCATAGCTTTTATCACATTAGTGTCACAACGATACCACGATGATCGCCATATTAAAATACTCAATCACATAAATCAAATTTGGATGAAAAAATTTAGAAATTACATGCAAAAATAATCTCATGCATACCTATTTCCAACTGGTCCAACTTGAATAACAATTTTATTTTATTCGGTGACAGACTCAAATGAAACTACAACAGCAACGCCCGGGCTCATAGCGACAAATGATGAGTCTGTAGAAGAAGAAGAGAAGTTAACAGACTCATAATGAGAGAGAGAAAGAGAGAGAGAGAAATTTACCTAGAGAAAAAGGACTCGGTAGGAGAAAGGTGGCAATGGATTCAACAGCGGTAACGGGATAAACAGCGATGGCGATATGAGCTGTGAAGGAAGATGGGAGCTGTGAAGAGGTAGGCGCCGATGGGCTCAGCCACGACGATGGGCTCAGCCACGACGATGACGGGAGCTATGAGATTTTTTGTGAAGAAGCAGAGAAGAAAAAGACTCTAGGTGAGGATGATTGGGTTTCTGTTGCATAGCTATAGAGTATGGACTGACGCTGTAAATCACTAAATCTGTGATGTGAGGTAAATCTTAATTCTTAAAAAGTGTTTATATGTATATATCTGGGGTGGGTATACCCTAAATTCGACCATGCCATATCTTGAGCAAAATTTGCCCCGACTTGGGTCAAGTTATTACTCTCTCCAACCGGATATGGACGGGTTGGGTACCTGCCACGTATTGATGCTTCATTTATTAAGGGTTTACCGCTAGCCAATGGATTGCTATACACACACAAGCCGAGATTCTAACTCTTAATAGTTATTTAAGCGAACGAGTAAGATGATTACTCAACAAATTCAAATTGATTAAGGCAAATACTAATTATTTTTAATATTTTAATATTAAAAATCTTAAAAGTTTAATTTTAATTATAAGTTTATAAAATATTTATAATAATAATAATTATTATATATATTTTATTTAATTTTTTAATAAATTTTTTATATAATTTTATGTATTATCTCGTACAGAGTACAAAACACACACTAGTTAATTTTAAAATTCAATTTCATCGTACAACATATTAAAATGATAATTTATTTAAAAATAAGTTATAATTTTAGATTTTTTTCTTTTGAAATCAGAATCTTTTCATTAGTTGTTCAAATTCCAATTGTTTTTTATTATAAATTTAAAAAAATCTTAGTTTCTCAAAGAAAATTAATCAAACTTTAATTTTTTAAATATATTTTTTTTGTGGTATTTAAGATGAGTTTGTCATGTCCACTAGCAAACTTCTAATTTTACATAGAATTGTCGCACTTTCGACGAACTTTATTTCGAGATAGAATTAAATTTCTTCAAATTGTTTATATATATATATATATGTCATAAAGCATAAATTTAATTTTATAAAACATATATTAAATTGCGTAATGCTATAGTATAAAACATAAATTTTTCATTTTTTTATTTATTACTTTAATATTAATAGGTGATGCATATATATATATATATAATTTTATTTTATTTTAATAACCATAAAAAAATAATTGTTTTTATTGAGATGAAGGAAAGAATGGATCGGAATTAAAATTTATAGTTACCACTATCTTTAAAAAGATTTATTTTTTTGTGAAGACTTAAAGATATTGATATACTTTTGAATGAAGAAGAAGGGTATATATATATATATATATATATATATATATATATATATATATATAATTTAATTTTATTTTAATGACCATAAGAAAATAATTGTTTTTATTGTAGATGAAGGAAAGAATGGATCGGAGTTAAAATTTATAGCTACCACTATCATAAAAAAGATTTATTTTTTTGTGAAGACTTAAAAATATTGATATACTTTTGAACGAAGAAGAAGGTTTTCTATATTGTCTTTATTTTTCTTTTATCTTTTGGTGATTGTCTTTATTTTTCTTTGTGAAAGAGGAATTTTAATTCTATCTGAAATAGAAGTTTGTCCAAAATGTGACGAATTTACACAAAACTAAAAATTTGCTGGTGTACATGACTAACCTTATAAAAATAACAAGGTTTGCCGGTAGGTACAATAAATTTATCCTAAATGCTAAATAAAAAAAATCGTGTTTCAAAAATTAAAATTCGATTAATTTTTTTTGAAAAATATTTTTTTTTAATTTATAATAATTTTTTTATTGTTAATTTCTTTTTGGTTAATGCTTTCTCACTTCCTATCCCCTACACACTCTCTCTATCTCTCTCAGACCCAGCAAAAACCGATCGAACCCTAAATTCGTTCTCCCGTCACAAAATCAGCGGAACGCAGTGTATGGTTTTTGTTCTCCCTCGCAAGCTAAGGCTATGGCTTCCGATACTGCCTCTTCTCGCTCGAGTTCCGCCGCGGATTCCTACATTGGTTGCTTGATCAGCTTGACCTCCAAGAGCGAGATCAGATACGAAGGTGTTCTCTACAATATCAACACCGATGAGTCCAGTATTGGCCTCCGAAACGGTACTTTTTCTCAAAACCCTTTCGATTTTCAGCTTAATTTGGTGTTATGTGCGTCTTAGATCTTTGAAATGATGGTAAAAAGAAAATTCGTGTTTTATCTGTTTTGAGTGAAATTCGTGTGAATTTCCTTTTTTTTTGGGTGTTCCAATGAAGAGTTGATTTTTTTATTGCAAGGTTTTATCATGTGGATTGACCTTGAGTTTGAATCTGAGCTTCGTATGGTGTTATATGGTTCTTGTCATTGTGTTTTTAGTTGGTTTGAAAGCTTTGTGGTGACTTGTCTATGTTTTAGTTTTATGAATTATTGTGCTTCTCTTGCTGTTTCGTGCAATTTTGATGTGTAAGTGTTTATAGTGTGATTGTATGTTTGATCATTGATTACATTATGGCTACTAACGATAAAAGGGTTAGTGATGCTGCTTTGTAAATGATTATCTGTTCTGGAGGGAAGAAATTGCTCTGTACTTCTGATTGTTTAGGGTTCTTTTCTTTAAAAGGTGTAAGCACTAACTAATTTTCAAAAGGTTTCCACTTTCTGTTACCATTGAGGTTTCATTTTTCTATTTATACAATGAAATTGAAAGGTTTTTACCACATCTCAGATTGTTTTCAGTGGTTTGAAGGCTTTTTGATAATCTATCTGGCTTTTTGGTTTTCTAAGTTGTCTTGCTTTCTTTATGACTTACGATTTTCATTCTCACTGGACGTTGCTTTGGCTTTTGGACATTTGGTTTGTGTTTTTGTTTGGTGCCCCACTTAATATTATGATTGTGACTTGTGAGTCTTTAGTTATGTGTTGGTCATGGTAAAAGCCTCTGAAATTCCCATCATATGGTCAGGGCAGCAGTAGGCATTATTTTGTTTTGCTGATTATAACATGTATCTGGCTCATGAAGAACATGAAGAGCGTGTCAGTTGATGTCATAAACTTGCGAATGCATAAAATTGGATGTCATTTTCAATGTTGAAGTCTATTATTTCTGTTTACGTAATTAAACAATGACAAAGGTTTCTTCATAGGTGTCTTACCGTCAAAAGCGGCTTTGGTGTACTGATTCTTTAGTCTTTGGGTTTTGTGGTGCAGTGCGATCTTTTGGAACTGAAGGAAGGAAAAAAGATGGTCCACAGATTCCTCCAAGTGACAAGGTGTACGAGTATATACTATTCCGTGGGACTGACATCAAGGTATCATATACAGATCAAATACTATTACCTTATTGAATAGCTGATGTGGTGTTGTCTATTGTGTTAATTTTCTTTTGAAAGAACTGCATGTTATTATGTGATATTTTTATCTCTAGGACTAATTAATACTACAAGAATTGGAATAATGGGTAATTGATGCAAATATTCTAGCATTTATCTTCATCCCCAATTTTATGTAGAGGTTTATTTCTAGTAATTGTCAGCAAATCACATCTTGTATACATTGAAGTAGGGAGGAAGCCCATCCGGATTTTCTTATGTCATTTTATTGAATATTCCGATGTTGTTATTACACAACATCTGCTTTATGTTACTGCATGTGGACTCTGAATGATTTATTTAAACCAGATTGGCTGAAACATCCTATAATACTTTTTGCAGGATTTACAGGTTAAATCTTCTCCACCTGTCCAGCCTACTCCACCAATAAATGCTGATCCAGCTATTATTCAGGTTGATAAAGCAACTTTTTGAATACGCAACGCATCGATTTAAAATCACATACTAACATGTGAAATTGCCTTGTAGTCTCAGTATCCTCGCCCAGTCACCACCACATCTACAAATATACCTCCAGTAACTGGATCTTTGACAGATTTTAGTTCTCAAAACACACAGCTAGGACTCCATGGATCAAATTATCAAGGACCATTACCTTTATATCAACCTGGAGGGAACATAGGATCATGGGGAGCTTCTCCAAATGCCCCAAATGCAAATGGTGGTGGACTAGCTATGCCACCAATGTATTGGCAGGGATATTATGGTGCTCCAAATGGGCTTCCTCAGTTACAACAGCAATCTTTGCTTCGACCACCACCTGGGTTATCAATGCCTTCATCTATGCAGCAGCCAATGCAGTTTCCTAATTATAGCCCTTCTTTGCCAGCTGCACCTTCAAATTTGCCAGAACTCCCATCAGCTTTGCTCCCATTGAGTACTAGTTCTGCCAATGTAACAGCTACTTCTATACCTCCATCTAATCTCCCATCAACTTTGCTCCCACTGAGTGCTAGTTCTGCTAGTGTGACAGCCACTTCTGTATTTCCATCTAATATGCCATCAACTTTGCCTCCAGCTCCTTCTACTACTCTAGCACCTGAATCTTTGACAGTATCAGTTCCAAACAAGATTGCTGCTGTTTCGCTTCCAGCAGCCCCAGTCACCACTAACCGACCATCGTTGACTCCTTTTACCAATGGAGCTCCCGATATAGGTGCTGTAGTACCACCAGTCAACAAACCTAATGCAATTTCTGGTTCAAGCTTGCCATATCAAAGTGCATCCCCATTAGCTCCTGCACTTGTTGGATCATCAAATTCTATACATATGGATGCACCAGCCCCTCCTTTGGTAACACCAGGTCAATTGTTGCAATCTGGACCAACTGTAGTATCTTCATCTCAGCCTTCACAAACTCATAAGGATGTTGAGGTGGTTCCTGCATTATCAACATTACCTCCAGAGCCATCTGTTCCAGTTTCTGCTGAAGCTCAGCCACCAATACTGCCACTGCCAGTAACATCGCGGCCTAATCAGAGGGTACTCCTCTTGCTCTCTCTTTAATTAATGAATTGATATCACATGTCAATTGGGCTTAATAGTGGCAATTATAAAATAATTGAGCACATTAAGCTATTCCTTTTCATACCTTGGTTTTTTATCGGAGAAAATTCTCTTGACATATGGTCGTGCTTTCTTCAGCCTGGGGGAGCTCCTATGCATACTCAACATGGCTACGGATACAGGGGACGTGGAAGTGGAAGTGGAAGAGGAAGAGGGACTGGGGTAATGCTCTCTTCAACACTTCTAAGTTTTATCAACTTGTTAGAAGATTTTGCAATTTTCAAGTTAGTTTCATTTGTGTTTCAGGGCAATAGGGTAGTTAACCTTTTGGTTTAAGAATTTACACTCTTCTTGTGTCGGAGTTTTTTTTTATCAGATGTTAAGCAATTTGAGTAACTCTGCCTGTTGTTGTTTTCTCACTAACTTGATTCTTTTACATTGATAACTTAGTGTAACAATCCATTTTAGGTATTGTAATCTTGGATTAATTTTTTACAGGGTTCACGCCCAGTTGCAAAATTCACTGAAGACTTTGATTTCATGGCGATGAATGAGAAGTTCAAAAAGGATGAAGTATGGGGTCATCTAGGTAAAAGCAATAAGTCCCATTCAAAAGATAGAGATGGCGAGGACGCAAGTGATGAAGATGACAGTCAATATGAAGACAACGGTGATACATCAAAAACGGATGCCAAGGTAATTCTCTTACGATTGTGTGTGTAGCTCATTGCTGTCAATTATGTCGAGAACTTAATTTTGTTGTCTTATGACTGTTTTTAATTGTTTCCACAGCCTGTTTATAACAAGGATGATTTCTTCGACACGCTTTCTTGTAATGCACTTGATCATGATTCACAAAATGGAAGGGTTAGATATTCTGAACAAATCAAGATTGATACCGAGGTAATGTGTATCTTGTCTTGACCTCATATCCATGGACAATGTTCAAATTGTTCAAATTGTTCGACTACTTTGTGTTGCAGACTTTTGGTGATTTTTCAAGGCACCGTGGTGGCTGGGGAGGCCGTGGTGGACGCTCTCGAGGTGGTGGTTATTATGGAAGGGGTTACGGTTATGGCTATGCAGGAAGAGGAAGGGGCCGCGGCATGTCTAGTCGTCCTTAGGTGGCAGCAACAGCCAGCGGTTCATTGAGTTGTGGTGGCGATGTGGATCATACTCCAAGCCAAGCCACCCACTGAAGCAGTGTTTCTTGAGGCTATGCTTCATGTATTTCCGCTCTTCCTATTTTGGCACAGAATAAGTAGGATAGTCATTTCTTGTCATCTCGCATTCTCCTTACCATCTCTTTACTCAAAGGAATCTGTCTTGGTGAAAAGGTGTCTACTCATTTTGTTTTTAGTTCATGATCAGGAAGAAACAGAAGTTTAGATTTTAGACTAGTGTCTCGTGGTGTATTGTTTATGCATGTAAGGAATAGCAAGTTTTCGATTTCAGGGATGTCTTATGTTGTATTGTTATTTGTTTGCATTGTAAATGCAAGTTTCAGTTTTTGTTATGCAAGTAGCAGATTCTAACATGGGGTGTGTGATATTTGCTGACCACTATGATTAAAATGTAGTACACAGTTATGGGAAACACTTGTACGGTCATTGCAAGTGGATTTGTGTTTTGGAAGCAGCATACCCACATAGGTTGAAAAAAATACAGCACATTCCATTCTACATTTTTATGTGGACCCTTTTAATTAACCACAAATTCAGTGAAAAAAAAAACTATCGAATCACTCAATCTGAACGCATGCCCCTTTCTTGTGTTTTTAGAAACCTGTTAGATGCAAGGACAAATCACAAATGGACAATGAGGACAAAAATCCCACCTATTAAAAAGTTGTGGGTCCTATACCCTACGATAATCGTAGTTAATATTCGTATATTATCACGTCAAATGTCCTTGCCATTTATGTATATAACTATAGGAAGAGTTTCAAGTATACTGAGAATATCAGTGTTTTAGTTGTTTTAACCGTTAATTTGAATTATAAAAAATATATATAATATATATTAATTCAAATCAATGGTTAAAATAATTGAAATACTAGTATTCTTGTATACTTAAAATTTTTCCGATAAGATATATAGTTATGGAAACTTCTCTGGTATTTCTCGAGTTTGGTATCTTGCTTAGTTGTTGTTGTTTGGTTGTCGGACAAATTTATTGGATGATATTAGAGGGAGAATTTAATACTTGAAAGTATAAAGATATCAAATCCATTAAATACATTCAAAAGGAAGGATGATTTAGAAAAAATAAAATAAGAAAAGGGTACAAGAGATCATCACTAGAACCAAGTCATTTAATGTACTAGTCACATGTCAATTTTTTTAGCATGCATAATTGCTCGCAAAAATATTTTACATACTAAAATTAAATTCTTAAAAGAATTTACAATAGCTTTTTTTTTTTATGTGAATCCCTTAAGACTAAATTTTACAAAGTAATTATTTTTCAAACCTATGTGCAAGAACGGATCTAAAAATTTTAATATGAAAGGGTTGAATTTTAGATTTTTTTTCATTCCATAAAAATAATTAGCATATAGTTATTAGAGTTAGTTTTTAAAAAGATTTATCAATATATATATATATATATATATATATATATATATATAATATAAATTCTTTTTCACAATTTTATTTTTAATATGATAGTTACATAAAAAAATACAACAATATCAATAGTATATTATAAAATTATAAAATACCAATAATTTATAGCGTTTAGTTAAAAATTATTACATATCTTATTAATTAAAATTATTTTTTTCAAAAATTTTAAAAAAATTGAAAGTAAATTATAAATTATTAATTATTTAAAAAACACAGTACCTTTATAGAATACAAGATATAATATATCTTTATAAAAAATTTTCTTTTAACAACGTAAATTTAGAAAAAAAATGAGTATTTTTTATAAAAAAAGAATATCTAAAGTACATAATGTGTTACCAAAATATAACTACGTCAGTCATTATTAATATAATAATATAAATGTTAAATATGTTAATATAAAAAAACAAATGATCTTTTTAAAATAAATAATAAAATTATTATATAAAAACTAATTTAAAAGGTAATTTTCTTTCTATGATTCCGAATTTGTTTTATTTAAAATTTTTTTAATAATATTTATATATTAGTGTTAGTGGTCGATCAATTGGATTACAAAATTTCCCATAAAAATCATATTTTTTAGCTAATTTTTTTTTCAATAAAAGACTTGAGGGTATGATATTAAATTATTTAAATAAAAAATATTAATGATTTAAACAATTAAGATATAAATTCATTATATAATAAAAAATAATACATATAAAATTATTAAATTACATAATATTTTTTATTTTTTTAAACACATATCTCATATATTTAGTTTCTTAAAATTTTGAAGAAGTGAATTCAATCAATTAGAAAACTATTCTTTAAACAAAAAAAATCATACAATCAATATCTACAATAAAAATATAGGAAATATATTAAAATTAAGATTTAAACAACTAAATCCAATCATACAGCCATCAAGTAGAATCAAGACGTGGGAAAAGTAAAATACTCTTACCATTATCTTTTTTATTTGAGTTTTTCACATTTTTATTCTAATTGTTCATTATAGAATTATTTTAAGTTGTTTAAAAAGTTCTTACTCCTCCCAACGTTTAATAAGTGAGGAGTAAAGACCAACGGCAAAAAACGGCAACAGCAAAAATAAAACTAAAGATTCTTACCTTTTTCCCTTTTTTTCATCTAACATTCAAACAACCAAAATCATTATCATATTTATTTTCATTAACGGGGGAAACCAAACAAGAAAGGAAGGGACAAGAACCATAGTAGACCAACTCCTGTTTTTAAATTTTCTCAAATTGATAATCTCTCTGGCCCAAAATTGGCCACTTGTTCCACAAAGACTCAAACTTGAGCAACAAATTCAATTTCTTTCTTTCTTATAGCTACCTTTTTGTCTCTATGTTGAAAGCTCCGTATAAGTAAGCTGAATATAAAGTTTGAAATTTTCCAAGGAATCTTCTTGCAAGGTTCAAGTTTCCAAATCTGGGTCTTGCTCATTTGTCCTCGTCTGCCTGAGTTGCGAATTCTTTGTTCCTCTCAGGGTCTTCAATTTTCTGGGGTTCTAATGGTTTGAGGCTTTTGAGAAGATAGTTATGGAGGTTGGGTGAAATGGGTGGTGGAAGGTGGTTTTGGAAATGGGTTCCCCCTTTTAATGAATGCATTGTTAGTACACTGTTATCACTTGTAGCTTCATGATTGTTAGGTTAGGGTTCCTAGTAGCTGCTTCAATTGCAGCCTTTAAAATTCAGCAGCTGAATTTGAATAACTCCAAATCAGGTATTTTGTGAGTTTTAGTGTTTTACCTGTTTATTTGTTTTGAGAATATTTTATAATTATACATACTAATCATTGTACAGAGGTTTTTACTACTTGTTTCATATTATGTTCAATCCTATAGTATAACCTTGGTCTTTATGTTGAACTCCATTATCAATATGGCACAGAACATGGCCAAGCAAGGATTAGAGAACATCAAAAAGGGGGTACGGAACATGAACAGACCACTTGTTCTACTAATGGTCTTGACCGAAACAATGTGAGTATATTAGGCTCAAGTTTTAGAACATTGATTTTTTATTTTAATGGTTATGTGGATTTCTTTTGCAAATTTTGCTTTATGGCTATAGTGAAACAGGAACTTTCTCCTGAACTTTGTGGTATGATTTGACATTGTTGCAGAGGAAGGAGGAGGAGGAGCAAGAAGAGGAGGTTAAGTTAATTAGCAATATAATCAATCAGCATAATGATTTTGAAGATGATATTCTACCTGAATTTGAACGCTTTCTATCCGGGGAGGTTGAGTTTGACGAGATTGATGAAGCGAAGAAAGACCGGGTTCATGAAAATGAAAAGGCAAACGATGCTAGTGAATTGGAAAGGATGAGGAATTTAGTCAGGGAATTGGAGGAGAGGGAAGTGAAACTTGAAGGCGAATTGCTTGAATACTATGGTTTGAAGGAGCAGGAATCAAACATTGTAGATTTACAAAGGCAGTTACAAAATAAGATGGTGGAAATAGATATGCTTAATGTAACCATTGATTCCTTGTTGGAAGAGAGGAAGAAGCTACAAGAAGAGCTCGCAGACCGAGCTTCAGCCAGGGACGAACTTGAGGTGGCTAGAAGCAAGATCAAGGAGTTGAAAAGGCAGATACAGGTTGAGGCTAACCAGACAAAAGGCCAGCTATTGTTGCTTAAACAACAAGTTTCTGGTCTACAAGCGAAAGAAGAAGAGGCTGTTAAGAATGATCCTGAGATTCAAAAGAAATTGAAGGCTGCAAATGATTTGGAGGTTGAAGTTGCGGAGCTTAAGAGAGAAAACATAGAACTTCAACATGAGAAGCGAGAACTAACCGTTAAACTAAATGCTGCTGAATCTAGAATTACAGAAATATCCAATATTACAGAGGTCAGAGTCTATCTCAATAACTGATAATTGAAATTACTAAAGTTGCAGTGTATCACAAGAATGAATATTAAACATTGAACTGCACTAGTCATTATATAATTATATAATAATTGAATGTGTCATGTTATAAGTTTTTACATTTAGCATTTGTCTACAATGCTTTGGAGTATGTTGACAAATGGGGTTAATTCAGCAGAAAATTCTTTTCAAAAGCTACATAAATATATGTTTTGTCTGTAACTACAGAATGAAATGGTAGTGAAGGCAAAAGAGGAGGTCAGTAGACTGACACATGCGAAGGAAGATCTGCAAAAGCAAGTCGAAGGACTACAGATGAATAGGTTCAGTGAAGTTGAAGAACTTGTATACCTCCGTTGGGTCAATGCATGCTTGAGATATGAACTCAGGAATCACCCTCCGCCTCTAGGAAAATTATCCGCCCGTGATCTAAACCAGAGTCTTAGCCCAAAATCACAAGAGAAGGCTAAGAAGCTACTGTTAGAATATGCCGGATCAGAACGTGGCCAAGTTGACACAGATTTCGATAGCACCTTTTCCCATTCCTCTTCACCTGGAAGTGAAGATCTTGACAATACCTCTATTGAGAGCTCTACTAGCAGCAGACACAGTAGTCTTAACAAGAAGCCTAGCTTAATCCAAAAGTTGAAAAAATGGGGTAAAAGCAAAGATGATTCAAGTACTCTTATATCACCTGCCAGATCTTTCTCAGGAGGCTCTCCAGGAAGGAGGAGTGCGAGTGATAGGCCTAGGGGTACATTGGAGTCGATGATGCTAAGAAATGCTGGTGATGATGTAGCCATCACTGCCTTTGGGCAGAAGGATCAGGAGCCTACTGTTATTCATGAGGATGTTTCATCCAGTGACTCCTTAAATTCGGTTTCAGCCTCATTCCAATTGATGTCTAAATCGGTTGAGGGTTCACTGGACGAAAGATATCCTGCATATAAAGATCGCCACAAATTGGCCTTAGCAAGGGAGAAAGAAATCAGGGAAAAGGCTGAAAAAGCAAGAATAAAGAAGTTCGGTGATGACTCAAATATGAACATAACCAAGGCTGGAGGCGAAGGGCTTATATCTTTGCCACCAAAACTTACACAAATAAAGGGGAAGACATATGTCCCTGGTAATCCAAATGATCTCTCTGAGAATGATAGGGATGTTGACAATCAAAACATTAGCAAGATGAAACTTGGACAGATTGAGAAAAGGCCTCCTAGGGTGCCTCGTCCGCCTCCTAAATCATCCGATGGTGCTCCTGTTAGAGCTAATGCAAATCCATCTAATGAAGTACCCCATGGTCCCCCTTTACCTCCTCCTCCCCCAGGAAGCCTGCCGAAAGGTGCAATGGATGGTGACAAAGTTCACCGGGCTCCCGAGCTAGTAGAATTTTATCAGACATTGATGAAACGGGAGGCAAAGAAGGATACCTCATCTTTAGTTTTGTCAACAGCTAATGCATCCGATGCAAGGAGCAACATGATTGGGGAAATTGAGAATAGATCATCATTCCTGTTAGCTGTATGCTAAAGTTTTCACTTATTTTCTCATTTTGGCAACTAGTCTGTACAAATTTTAGATTTTACTTTTTT
The DNA here is from genome assembly GCF_014773155.1 of Arachis stenosperma. NCBI lineage: Eukaryota > Viridiplantae > Streptophyta > Magnoliopsida > Fabales > Fabaceae > Arachis > Arachis stenosperma. The sequence goes on from NC_080385.1 coordinate 164,289,509, forward strand.
GTTCGATTCAGGTGAAAGCTGATGTAGAAACACAAGGAGATTTTGTGATGTTCTTGGCAACTGAAGTTCGAGCTGCCTCATTCTCTAAGATTGAAGATCTTGTGGCCTTCGTGAATTGGCTTGATGAGGAGCTTTCCTTCCTGGTAAGCCTCAAAGTGTTTTTGCTCATCCATCAAAGGAAAACATGCTCCAAAAAGCATTAATTTATCGATGATGACTAGTTCACTTAATTCGCCATTTTAATTGTCTGTAAGGTTGATGAAAGAGCAGTTCTCAAGCACTTCGATTGGCCTGAAGGAAAAACAGATGCACTGAGAGAGGCTGCTTTTGAATATCAGGATCTCATGAAATTGGAGAAGCGAGTCTCCACCTTCACTAATGATCCTGAACTTCCATGTGAAGCTGCTTTGAAGAAAATGTATTCATTGCTTGAAAAGTATGCATCTTCTTCTATTACTTTGCATACTTGAATAGAAAATCAATAATCTTTATATTTTCTTGAGAAATTTCAATCTTGCATGTCTCTCACTCACAAAGAAATATAAATGACTTCCAGTTATCTGGTTTGATGCAGTAAATTCAGACTTTGCAAATCACAGGATTGAACATGAAATATGCTTGGTTTGTTTGTTTGTTTATCAACTTATTTCTTCGACCATGTTCTGTTTTTATCTCCAGAGTGGAGCAAAGCGTGTATGCACTCTTGCGGACAAGAGAGATGGCAATTTCACGATACAGGGAATTCGGAATCCCAGTAAATTGGCTATTAGATTCAGGTGTTGTTGGCAAGGTATGCCTCTAAACTGACACGAACAGTTTGTTTTTTCTTATTTCGCGCAAAGAATTCGATCCTAGTAGCCGTGTTCTCTTTCTACCAGTTAGGCTTGCAATTTTTAGAATGCTACTAGTCAATTTAGTGGTAGCACCATGCCCTGTGAGCCTGTCATGAATATGCAACATTTTCGAGATTTCCTTGTCACAGCAGTTAGTGCATTACTTGGTTTGCTGTTGTAAGTTGTAACCTTCATAATGCTTGGTTGGGTAACTCTTCCATTGCAGATCAAGCTTTCCTCTGTGCAACTTGCCAAGAAGTACATGAAATGCATAGCATCTGAACTCGATACGCTATCCGGCCCTGAGAAGGAACCAACAAGAGAGTTTTTGATTCTGCAAGGCGTACGATTCGCTTTCCGTGTACATCAGGTAGCTAAAACATAAAATATGTAATGTGAAGAAATTTGAAATTCATGGAACAAGGAACTGAATAGTTGTGTGGAACTCTCTTCAGTTTGCAGGAGGCTTTGATGCAGAAAGCATGAAGGTTTTTGAAGAACTAAGGAGCCACATTCGTTCCCAAGCAGGCACAGAAAAATAAGCATAGGGTGATCATATTTCTATACAAGAGAAACTATTTTCTTCATTTCTTAACACCAACACTTGCGTTTAGGATTCTCACTTGTTAAAACTGTACATTCATTTTTCTTGAGATTCAAGTTATAATGTCATATAATTAACACATAGTGCTACCTTATTTTTATAAAATTTATTATGTAGTCACCTTCCCCAAAGTCATTACAAATCAAGCATATCATATGTAATACCTCTTAATTTCACTGAAAACCGGTGTATATGTCATTCTTACTCTTCAATTTTTTGGACAGAAAATTGATATTAAATGCTCTCTCTCTCTCTCTCTCTCTCTCTCTCTCTCTCTCTCTCTCTCTCTCTCTCTCTCTCATATATATATATATATCAAATAGATAATACTGAACATGTATTAGATGAATGATGAAAAGAAAAAAAGTAATTTGTTGCCACATTAACATATTTTTATATAATTTTTTACAGAGGCGATATTTACAATAATTTCTATTTTTAATAAAAATATTATTATATTAAGGTGAGTCTCAATAAAGTGATGCGTTATTAATACGATTTTTATTTAAAAAAATTACTAAATAGTAAATCCTATTTTTTGTGCTCTGCATTTAAAATTTTATTTTAATTTTGTTTTTAGCGTTTGATTTTCAATTTTACTTATGACATTTTAATATGTTTTAATGATGTCTAAGTTTAGAGAAGATATGATGTGATAATTCTACATTAATGTGTCACTTACAAGTCACGTCAGCATATAATCAACACCCCAAAATTTTTATTAGGAGATACTTATCAAATTTGGTCCAACTTGATTGGTGGAACCAAAAATCTGGTCATTTAATTATCAATCTATATTGAATCATCATTTAAATTAATCAAACAATTAATTCGATCAGATATAGTCAAACTTGATAAAAACCTGTCAAAATTGGTTAAAACTGATCTAGTAAAATTCAGTAAAACCCAATTAAACTAAAAAATATTATTTTTTATAAATGATATCTTTTTATTAAATATATTACGTAAAGAAAATTAAATAACATTTACAATTTTTTTAAATTATTAATTATACTATATTTTCTATTTTTATGATTATTATTTTTATATTTTTTATAAATATTTGAAGAGTATAATAAATATAAACTAAATGATGAGTTATTAAAATTTAAAAATAATAATTAATTTAATACAAAATAAAATTAAAAAAAGATATTTATTATAAAAATATTAAATTAAATTTTATGATTAACTGGTTCAATCTGTGACTTATCGGTTGAACCAATCATTTAATGATATAGCAATTTGATTGGTTCAATTACTCTTAGTACGGTTCTAATAATTATGCATTATAGTATTAATTTTTAATTAAGGATATAATTAAAATATATTTAAAATATTAGGAATAAAATTAAAACAAATTAAACATACATAAGGATATTTTTGAACATTTTCAAATATTTAAAGAGAAAAAATATATTTTATTCAAACATAAAATATAAATATTATAATAAATTCTTAAATAACTTAAAACACTTATTTTTGGATTTGGATTCTCTAAAATTTGAATTTCACTTTAGAGAATAAAGTGTGATCTTCTACCCTCGAATAGTTTCTCTTTCATATTTATTCTTGGTTCCACCTATAAAATCAATGGTGAGAGATCACATTTTACTCTCTAAAGTAAAATTCAAACTTTAAAGGATTCAAATTTTTTATTTTTAATGATTCAGAAGAGACAGACACATATATAGATTCCTTTCTATCTTATTCATATATTGTGCCTTTGTTTCAATGTCAATTGTGAAACAGTGTGGACGTTAGTAAACTCTGTAATTTATTTAGACAAAATTTTATAATTATTATTGGCTTGATTTCGTAATATAGAAGATAGTGTGCACTTGAGTTGAGGCATATGAATTCATAGTGACACTTTTAACTTTATAATAAGTAACTTTAGGTGACATTTCATTTGCATATATACACTTGAGAGTCTCTTTGTGTGTAAATATTTATGTTGGGAATTGCAATTGCAAAATGAAGCACATTGCCTCCATCAAATGTTGACAATGCCAGTGGATCCATCGCAAGTGTTGTTATATCTAAATTTAAGAATAAGAAATAATGCAACGTAACGTTGACAAATTTAAGAAATACATATTGCTGATTAAATCAACATATTTATATGTTATTTATTATTATATGCTAAATTGAGGTTAGTCGGCAATCCCTTTTTATAAAAAGTACTTTATGAGATAAGACAGCACTTAATATTCTTTTTCTTAAAGCCTCCCTCTAGAACTAGTAGTTGGTTAGTTGGAGACATAAGTCATGTGATGTCGAACATAAATAATTATGAATTAAAATTTTCATATGTATAGATATAGATATTGCTTCATCCATAAAAACATTCAATTGTTTTAATTAGATACTCTAACAGAGTGTAAAAATTGATCTGTAAATATATAGTCCTTTAATTTGTAATTTTGTATTTTTTTTAGATAAATTATTATTTTAGCCCCAATGTATAAATCAAGTTCTAATTTTATCTCTAGTATTTAGCACGTACTATTTTTATATCTAAATGTTTTTTTCATCGATCCTATTATATACGCAAAAATTATGGTTGTGACGTTTTGAGAGGGAGATCAGGATTGGGTTTTTGTATCATTGAGATGAATCCATCATAATCATTAAATTTCATATAATGATGAAACTTCAAATGTAAAGTTTATGCAACTTTATATAATAAAATAAAATAATCGAACTTGAGTATTTCTTGAGATCGGAATGTCTCTTCCACTTTACTAATGCATCCCACTGTATATTTTGTCACTGTGAAATTAATTAAATATATATAATTTGTCACTACTGTGAAAGTAATTAAATAAGATGCTTATCTTATTTCAAGGTTTTCTTGGTTGTGAGGAAGCATAAAGAACAATTTGGTTCTTTCTAAATAAATATTCAATTTCTTTTTCTGATCATTTATGAGATATCGAGAAGTGCATGCATGTAATTCCAAGTTCTTATGAATGTTGCGAGTGGGTGGCAAAATCAGCACATGAACCTGGTAACCATATAAGACGCAATCTCCAAAATCTTGTGAAAATGATGATGTTCATCATCATCATCGTGATGCGGCTAATATATATATATATATATATATATATATATATATATATATATATATATATATATATATATATATATATAACTGCGTATATTTTAATCCTCCTCAATCAATAACCAATTTTTGAGTTTGGAATATATTTTAGTAATTTATTATGTTGTGATTCTAATTAAACAGAATAAACTAAAAAAAATTTCTTCGAAGATTTATGTGCGGACAAAATATTCTTAAAAGATCAAATCAATAAAAATGTTTCTAAAAACTTTTTAAAATTGATAAAAGTAACAAAGTTTTTTATAAATAAAAAGTAATCTTGTATTTGAAAAATAATTTCTATATTTGATTAGAGTTTGTTTTTAAATATTTAAATAATTATTTAAAAAATACATTAAAATTAGATTAAAATTTGATATCTAGACTTTCTTTTATTTTTTTTAAAAAAAGTTTGGTCATTACAAAAAAAAATTAACATAAAATTACCAAATTTTAATAATGAAAATATCTAATTCTTGTAATCATACTTAACTTGTAAAAAATTATATCAAAATATGACATTTAAATTTTCTTAAAAAAATTAAATATATATCTAATAGTTAAACAATTTTCTCATATAATTTTACATGTGGTTTACTCTTTTATATATAAACAACTTAAGTCCATACAAATAACATCCAAGGCGCCATGAGAACTATAGTTTGGAATTGTCAGAGTTTGGAAAATCCCTGACAATTCACACCCTAAAAGGGATCTGTAAATCTCACTCTCCCGAGATTGTATTCATAAGTGAAACAAAGAACTAATCTCGACAGGTGAAAGCAAAACTTCAGGTATGCAGCTACGAAAACTGACATATTGTTAACCCGGCAGGAGTGGTAGGAGGACTTGTGCTAACTTGGAAGGACAACATCAATGTTCAAATTATTAACAGAGGAGAATTCTTTGTAATAGCTGAAATTAAGGAATTCGGAAGTAGTGAGGTATGGGCGTTCATTAGTGTCCGTTTGAGTTGTTCGAAACAAATTCGATCCTTACAGTTTGAGGAGCTTACAATAATGAGTCAACACTTGGAAGGAAAGGTGGTAATAGCAGACGATTTTAATGTTATAACAAGCCAAGCAAAAAAGGAGGGTGGAGGCCAAAAATCAGCAACCACCATTGCAACATTCACTAATTTTATTGACAGCAACGAATTAGTGAATATTGGAATGGTGGGGAGGCCTTTCATGTGAACAAATCGAAGACAAGAAGAGGATTTGATGAAGAAGAGGCTTGACCGCTATTTAGTTGGGATGGGATGGAAGCTGAAGTTTTCGAATGCAGTGGTGCACAGGCTCACAGAGTCAGGCTCAGATCATGCTCCTATCTTGATGGAAACCGAACCTCAATCCTGGTATAGTAAAAGACGTTTTAAATACCAGGAACGTTGGTGTGGAGAAGAGGATGTCAATAGAATTGTTAGTGAAGTGTGGAGAATGGAAGTAGTAGGTTCAGCTATGTTCTTCTTGGCCCAAAAGTTGAAAGATTGTAGACATAGATTAGTTCAATGGCAGAAAACTCACAAAGCAAACTCCCAAAAAGAAATTGAGGACCTTCAAGCTAAACTAAAGGAATTGCGGGTGGCTGGCATATTTGAAAGAAGAGAGCTATTGACGAGAAAAATCTAGAGTCAAGTGGCTAAAAGAAGGAGATCAAAACACCAGATTCTTTCATCAGAAATTTCAATCAAGGGTGCGAAGGAACAGAATTTGGAGATTAGTTGGGAGGGACAATGAGATTACATCGAAACCGGAAGATATTGCAAATGTAGTTGAAGACTACTTTTGCGATATTTTTACTTCTTCTTGTTCGGCTGATCCGAATCCATACTTAGAGGATTTGGAGCCTAAGGTTACATTTTCCATGAATCGCAGGCTTCAAAGGCCAGTAACTAAGGACGAGGTCAAAAGAGCTACATTTAGTGTTCATGCTCAGAGTGCTCTTGGTGATGACGGATTTACAGCTAAGTTTTTTCACTTTTTCTGGGATATAGTTGGAGGTGACATTTTTAAGGCAATGAGAAGTTTCTTTCACAGTGACAGAATTCTAAAAAGTTTCAACCATACTCAAATTTGTTTGATTTCAAAGGTGCCAGATGCCAGTGACATAACTCAAGTACGACCGATTAGTTTGTCCTCAGTTATGTATAAAATTATTTCTAAAGTTATAGTGCACTGATTACAAGGTATTATGAATAAAATCATAAGCCCAAATCAAAGTGCATTTTTTAAAGGTAGAATCATTTCAGATAATATTCTAATTGCCTATGAATGTATGCACTATTTGAAAAATAAGAGAAGTGGGGCAGAGCATGAGATGGCTATTAAACTAGACATGAGCAAGGCTTATAATAGGGTTGAATGACATTTCTTATGGTATATTATGGCTAAGCTGGGCTTTGATGCTAAATGGATTAACTGGACTAAGGAATTAGTAACGACTGTTTCTTATTCTGTTATTGTGGAAGGTCAACCTTTTGGCTATTTTAGGCCAAATAGGAGCATCTGACAGGGTGGCCCCATATCTCCATATCTCTTTCTTTTTTGTGTAGAAAGATTTTTCTTCTTGCTACACAAGGCAGAGCAAAACAGATTAATTCAAGGAGTTCAAGTTAATCGGAGATGCCAAACAGTTAATTACCTTTTGTTTGTTGACGATTCAATCCTTTTTTGCAAGAGCTCACCTAACCCAAGCCAAAATATTCTAGAATTGCTAGAGATCTATGAGGGTTTCAGTGGGCAAAAAGTCAATTTGAATAAGTCGGCCATCTTTTTCAGTCACAACACCCTTCAGAACACAAGACTAGCAATTGCACAGATACTAAATATTAAACATATCAGAGCACAAGACAAATACTTGGGGGCTGCCCTCTATAGTTCAAAAATCAAAGAAAGCAACATTTGGAGCTATCAAGGATAAAGTTCAGAAGAGGATCATGGGTTAGAAAAGAAGTTTATTGTCCTCGGGTGGCAGACACACGCTATTGAGAACGGGAGGGGGGGAAGCGATTCCTATTTATACACTCTCTTGTTTCCAGCTCCCAGACACGCTGTTAACTGAGATTCATAGCATGCTCTCGCAATTTTGGTGGGATAAAAAAGACGCAGAACGAAGAATGGTTTGGATTAAATGGGACACAATGATGAGACCGAAGAAAGTTGGAGGGTTGGGGATCAAGGACCTAAGGGCGCAAAATTTGGCCTTATTAGGCAAGCAATGTTGGCGTCTTATGAAATACCCTAATTCTACTCTATCAAGAATGCTCAAAGCTAAACATTTCAGATATACAGATTTGTTACACGCAGAGATAGGAAGCATACCATCGTGGGGCTGGAGAAGTGTTCTTGAAGGGGGCAATGTGATCGAGAAATGCTTGTTATGGAAAATAGGCTCTGGTGCTAATGTCTGCATCTTTCATGACCCTGGCTCCCACCACCATTACCCTTTAATGTCCCTCAAGATGCAATCACAATCTCACCAAATCTGCAAGTGTACTACGTTAGTGTGCTACTAAATCCTGATAGAAGTTGGAACAGAAATATGATTGAGTCAATTTTTTCAATTGATATATGGAATAAAATTTTTTCAATCAAACCAACAGAGGAGGAGGATGAAGTTAATTGGTGCTGGACAAAATCTGGTATATATGAAGTTAGGTCAGCATACAAAATTGCTTATGGATTCTTTCATTCTCCTACTTCATTGAGGCCCCAGAACATACCGAACAATAGAGTATGGAATAGCATTTGGAAATTGAAATTACCTCATAAAATTAAGGTTTTTCTATGGAAGAGTCTTCACGAAAAGCTTCCGATGTTGCAATAAGTTTACAACCGATTTGTATCCACCCCTACCACTTGCCCAATATGTATATTGAAGGACGAATCAATTTCTCATGCTTTGTTCCAATGCCCCTGTCTTCAATAATCTGGAGGCTAAGCTTAATAACCCCTGACCTATGGATAACAGAAGAAGAGACCTTTTTCAATTGATGGCAACGAGTCTTATCCTGGGTAGCGGCTCAATTCGACGGTAGACAAAAGACCCTCTTCATAGCGGTGCTGTGCTAGAGCACTTGAAAAGCGAGGAATCGATGTGTTTTTTAGAAGGTAATAAACCCGGCACCAGAGATAGTGAAAGAAGCTGTGCATGAACTCATTAGCCATACCTGATGGATGCTGTTAACTTTCTTTATTCTTACTTTACTCTTTCTTAAGCTATTAGTCTTCCAGTCACAGTTGGTGATAAATGAGAATACTCAATTTTTTTGTACTTCTTTATGGAAACACCTTTATTTTATATTAATAAAATAACATTTATCTTTAGAAAAAAAAACTTAAGTCCAAATACATTAATTACCAATAAATTAATATAAAAGTGCAAGATAGATTTATTAGTCTATAAAATTGTTTCAGGGGTTACCTGAAATCGAATGATTGGACTTCGAATAGAAGGCCCAAATGTTAGAGGATGATGGTCTCAGACTTGTTCACGTATGGGAGCCGCCGTCCAAGTTGTACGTACGTGTTTGGATAGGTGGGGTGGTACTTGCAAGATACTACGATTCCTAAGTTAGCAAAGGGTTAAGCAGGTTTAGAGTATTAGAACTTAAGTATACCTGAGGGGTGTCAGTGTATTTATAGGTGATGAGTCAATAACCACCATTAGAGTAGTTCCACTATTAGTGGTGGATAACCGTCTCTTTATCTTAAGGTTGTTAGGATCTCTCTTCTAGAAATGAGTGAGAGATATAAGGAGACAGTTACTTACTTGGATAAGTGTTAATTGCCTTCTTGTGTTGATTCCGACCTCTTAAAGGAGATAAGATAAATGGCAGGAGCCAATCTTTTTAAATTGGGCCTTTTAACTTGATTTGGGTCTGATTTATATTTTGGGACAGGGTATAAATAAAAATTTTATAACATATGATTGTTTTCTCTATGTTTTCATACTTAAAAAAATACTTTTAATTAAAGGTTTATTTTTAAATGCTCTTTATTAATAAAGAATATTAAATTTTTATTAATTACATAAATTTTAACTTTTTATTTATTATATTTTTTTTCAATAATTTAAGTTTGAAATTTAAAATTTAATATTTAAGATTATAATTTAAATATTTTATTTTTTATTTATCTTTTTTAACCTTTAATATATAGCAAGTTAATTTTCAAAAAATACTACAACTTTTACTTTCTTGAAAATAATTTAGCATTCTTAAAGTGTGGGTATGTCTAAAATGAGTACAACAATTTTGTGCGTATTATATGTGCTACATCTATATAAATCATCAGATTTATTAAATAAAAATTAAAAGCTAATATAAAAGAAGAGCATTGATAGATTCTAATAAATACAGAATATTCTAGTACATGAATAAATATATTTTAATATACAATATTCTAAATGACAACATAATCTTTTATTTTAAATAAATAAATATTAAATACATAAATACAAAAATATGAGTATTTTTTATTTATTAAGATTAATTATTATGTAATAAAATTTTTATAATATTAAAAAATTATATTAAAATAATATTTTAAACCGTAACATAAAAATATAAAATAATTAAATTTTATTATTATTCGACAAATAATTAGATTATTATATTCAAAACTTATTAACTAACTATATTTTTGTTAAAAATATTATTATATAATAATTTAACTTTTTATCAAAATATTTGTGAAATTTAAAATAGTCACAATTTTTATAAAAATTAGTCGTTTATCCTTTTGCACTTCTTTTTCCTTCTTCTCACACTCCAACTTTAATTAATCACTAATTAGTATTGGCTATCCATACCGACTATTCATTATTTTGGCAATCTTAAGTTCTAAATTTTAAACTCTAAATTCGAACTTTAAATTCAAAATTTTAACCCTAAATTTTTTATTCTAAATTTTAAATTTTAAATCTTAAATTCTATACCTTAAATTAATTTTATCTTATTTTATTTTTAAATTTTTTATCTAAATTTTGGATATTTTTATTATTTTTTATTTTAAATATTTTTAGTGTTTAATTATTGTTAGTTAATTTATTAATCGAAACCGGATCCCAAAATCTTTTCTAATACAAATATTAGTTTCTATAGTTGTATTAGCCACCACACTATAGCATTTATTCATGCATAAAAGTTATTTTTTCTAATGGTAACTAATATGGAAAAAGTCAACAAATAAGACAAATTTATAAAAATGAACTTGCTATGTGAAATCCACGTTATACATATCAATAAAGTTGAAAAATTAAATTTCACAAATATTTTGAAAAAAAATTATATTATATAATAATATTTTTAACAAAAATAGTTAGTTAACAAGTTTTGAAGATAATAATCTAATTATTTGTCAAGTAATATAATATAAAATTTAATTATTTTATACTTTCATATTAGAGTTTAAAATATCATTTTAATATAATTTTTTGATATTATAAAAATTTTATTACATGCATAATAATTAATTTAATGAATAAAAAATTCTTATATTTTTTATTAATATATTTTATATTTATTTGTTTAAAAAAATTATTATTATTTAAAGTATTGTATATAAAAAATATTTATTTATGTATTGAGATATTTTATATTTATTATAGTCTATTAATATTTTTTTATATTAACTTTTGATTTTTATTTAATAAAATTTAATAATTTATATAAATATGATATATTTAATGTGCACAAAATTATTATACTCGTTTTAGACATATTTTTAAAGTGCCATCATTTCAGGATGCATTTATTCATGGCATCAAGGATTGTAAGAAACAAACAGAGACAAATGAAATACATATTAATGAGAAAGAAGCAATTGTGGGTTGTGATGACTTGTAAAGGACGATAGCCTTAGTAATAATTGTTGCCAAAAAAGAACGAAAAGAAACGGTGAAATTATAATGTTCTAAATGATGAATTAATGGATTTAGGGGAAAGATAGAAAGAAATTATTGAGACAAAAGCAAAGAGATAGATTTATGAAAACAAGAATATAATTGAAACAGATATAGGTTTAGTTTGGTAAAATTTTATAAAGAAGTATTTATTGAATAAAATATACAAATACTTTATTTTATATTTGATAAAAAATGTTTTTGTACTTATGTTGATAGCTTTAAAAAATTAGAGATACTTTTAAAAGCACTTAAGAAAAAAAATTTTAAAATTGACTTGTACTTATTAAAATTAAAAAATCTAATATAATTTCATATATTAATTAATATCTAAATTTAATTTTTACATTATTGTCTATTATAGTATTTTAAAATTTTAAAAATTAATCGCACTTGTTAATATTTGTTAATGCTTTAGCTTATTAAAGACTATTTTTAACTTAATTTATTAAACACAGATATTATAATTTTAAAAAAACTAACTTAAGCTAATTTTTATAAATTATTTTTAAAAATAAAAATTTTATCAAACTAAACTAAACTGTTGTATAATTGTTTGGTGCTTCAACCTTCAATTACAAACTTGGTACCTACCTTATTATTTTCATTTCAAAACTTTTATGATCAAAACGTTATTATTATAAAACCAAACATGCCATTACTGTTTTCTTCACTTAGTAATAATCTATTTATCTATTTATAATCTATAAAAGTTAATACTAATTTATTATACAATAAATTTTAGTTATTTTATTGTTGCTAATGATGCCACATAAACATTTTTAAACACATGACAACACATAAGAATCAGTCGATCATATTTAAAAAAATAAAAAATTTAAAAAAATATTTTATTTATTATTATTATTCAATTGAAACATAAATTATAAATTAAATTTGATAAATATATATTAAAAATATCATAATAATCATAATTATAAACACATTTTCATTATAAATATTTAAATTTCACATTATTTGATCTATTTATAAATATTATATAATGCTTTTATTAGTATTATTATACTATTTATAAAATATGTTACATACAAATTTTATTATTATTATTATTATTATTATTATTATTGTTATTATTATTATTATTGTTATTGTTGTTTTATTTCTTAATTTTTTGTAAAAATTATGAAATAAATATTTTACAAAATATTTTTAATATAAAAAACTTTAAATTTTTATATTATCTAATTAATCTTTATATAATATTAAAATATACTATATAATATAATTAATTTATATATCTTTCTACCCGCATATTTCACTCTACTTCAACATAAAAACCAAAGGCTTTTATATGAGTTGGTAGAGAGAGAGAGAGAAGGAAAAAGGGAAGGCATTATTCATGACTCATGAGTAATTCAAAATCCTACTTAACTAAAGCATGCATATATATTAACATCATTTGAAGTAAGAAATTCTGGCATAGATAGATAGATTCTATAATGTTAATGGAGGTTGAAATTAAAAAACCAATATATACTTACAAGTGTCCATTTTAATCTGGCAATAACCACCGGGGCAATGATCACGTGATCAAGTGACATATAGTATTTTTATTAATAATTCAAATGAAAAAAAAAAACAAAAAAACTATGCTTTTACACTAATCATACTCATCATATTTATATCATTATTATGCTTCAACCAAAAATAAATAAACTCTTCAAAAAAAAAAATGTGCCGTGCCGTCTCAGCTACTCATGTTTCTTCAAGATCAACCACCAGCTCCACTTCAGATTAATCATAGTTATTACTTTCCTCCTTACTTTCATGAATCATTATTACATTGACGAAATAAGAAAAAAAATTAAATAAATCATGGTAATCCCCATAACTCAAAATGCACTGAAAACCTGAAAATGTGTGGTAATTTTCAATTTTTTGTTTTTTGGTAACTGGGAAACAAATAAATTAATGAACTTAATAACATATAATATAATATCATATCATAATTCATATCATACAATAAGGTCAATTCAGCTAATTTCTGGTTTCAATATCAACAAGCAGTAGTCCATATGGAATATGGAAAATGAGTAGAAAAAAAAAAGTTAACAAAACAAAAATGGATTTAGTAGCATATATGATGCACCCATGTTATATTAATATCAAAGCTTCCACTACTAACCATTAAATCTTTTCATGCACCAACCCCCTTAGGTTTGAGGCTTCATTGTCATCAATGGTGTAATGGATTTGGACCGGTTGGTACACGGCGCTTCTGGACGCCATAGCGCGGATCAATCTGTATGTCTGAAGGGTCGGGCGGAGGATGTTTATGGCGATGATGGTGGTTGAAGAAAGGAGAGAAGTCAAATTTGGTAGCTAGAAGAACTTTTCTTCCATGATGATTTTTAGGGTTAGTAGGCTCTATGATTTGTTTCTTGTTGAGATTGCAATAGTGATGAAAGAGCAAGAATATTAGGGATAGCCAAAGGAGAATGTGAAGTAGTTGGGAATTTTTGAGGGTCATGGTGGCAAAGGGTTAGAAGGGGAAGCATGGAGCATATAATATGAATATGGAAATTAAATCAAGATAGAGATAGAGAGATTTTTGGATGATGCAAGATGAATTTTACAACTTGGATTAGGGTATGTGTGTGTGTGAATAGGCCTTTTCATACATGAAACATGTTCATTACTTGAGATATCTTATAGAATATAGTAAGTACCTTTTTTATGGTTTATAGTATTCCAATGAGTGTGAGGAATATGACCCTTTCCAGTTTCCCCAATGAAACTTCCTTACAAATAAAGAAAATAATAATATAAGTTTAAGTGAAATTCGGAGTTACTTAATAGTTAATAAATGAATATTTAAAAAGTTTATACAATTGATTTCTCTTTATCTCTATTATTTCTTAAATTAGACTAAAAATGATGGCAAATGTTATGCGCTCCAAAAAATATAAATAGTGGAGTGCTCTTTGAAAATTAATTTGCTATTAAAAGTAAAAATAAATAGATAAATAAAAAATAAAATATTCTCAATTTTAAATATTAAAATATAATAAATGAAGCATTAAAATTTATTTAATTATTAAAGAGTATAATATTTTTTATTTAATAAAAAATGTCTAAGGATTAAAAAAAATAATAAAGAGAAAATGAAAGAGATGATTGGGTGCAAGAAAAGATGTGTGCTGGTTTTTAGTGAATTGCAACTAAATGAAAAGGGTGGGGAATTTACAATCCTTATTTTCTATCGGCAAAGCAATGTATGGAAGATATTAAGATAATATGAGACTATTTGATAAAGGTAAGGTACTGTTGCAAGAAAGTGATGAAAACAATTGAATGGGGTTATCATTATCTCCCATTTATTTGTTCTCTCTTTTTTGCTTATTGTTTTCATTAATAATTGTTCGAGTGAACTATTAATTTGGTCCTGTTTATTTTTTAGAATAATAATATGATCTCTTATAATAAAAATAATTTACTTTGATTTCTATCTTCTACTTTTGTAATACAATACGGTCTTTATGAGTATTTTTCTGTTAATTTTAAATAAAAAATGTTGACGTATCAAGTTCAGAAATAGATAAAGGTCTAATTATCTCTAAATTTAAATTAATTAGAGATTTATTTGTCTTTATTCTTTAAATAATATTTTTTAAATTATTTTTTTATTATTATATTAATATTTTTTCAATATTTTATTAAATATAGGGTATAATAATTACAAAATAATTAATAAATTATTTAAATATAAAAATATCATTTATTATAAAACTGAATAAATAATTATCAAATATAATTTTTACATATATAAATAATAAATATTAAAATATGATTAATATATTAATAATAACAACTCTATAATATAATATTAGCATTATGATTTAGATACTTTTTACAATAAATAAAAATTAATAAACACATTATTTGATATATAATAAAAAAATTTTGAGTAATAACAAATTTAATTTTTTTCTCTTTTTAAACTAAATTAATAATTCTATTTGATATCTTTGTACTGAAATACACTGTGAATAAGCTATTAATACTAAATAAAATAAAATATAATATATATTATGAAGACCATTTATAAACTCAACAAACTCAAAGCATCAATAATATTATTAATTTATTAATTTAATTTAAAGAGATAAAAAATTAAATTTGTTATTACTCAAAATTTTTTTACTATATGTCAAAGAATGTGTTCATTAGTTTTTATTTTGTTGTAAAAATTATCTAGGTCATAATACTAATAGTATATCATAGGGTTATTATTATTAATGTATTAACTGAATTTTAATATTTATTATTTATATATATAAAAAAATTATATTTAAAAATTATTTATAATAAATAATATTTTTAAATTTGAATAATTTATTAATTAATTTGTACTTATTATACTATATATTCAATAATTTATTGAAAAAAGAATATTAATATAATGAATAAAAAATTTTAAAAAGATATTATTTAAGAATAGGGACAAATAAACTCCTAATCATTTTGAGTTTAGAGGCAATTAGACTTCTGTCTATTTTTGAACCTGACATGTCATCATTTTTTGTTCAGAGTTGATGAAAAAATACTCACAAGAATCGCGTTGTGTCAAAGAAATATAGGATAGAAACCGAAATAAATTATTTTTATTGTGAGAGATTGCATTGTCATTCTAAAAATTGGATAGAGACCGAATTGGTAGTTTACTCTAATTATTCTCATATATGTCACAAATTTAGGTTGGCTATATTTCCCCACCATGTATTCGGAGAAATTCGATAGGGTGAGGAGAAAAAATTAACTTTACGTGAAGTTGATAGTTAAAAATCATTAAATAATTTGATTGATTTGATTAAATTTTTATCTATCAATTCTTAATTATCAATTTTACGTGAAATTGGCTATAGTTGAGTTGTTGACTAAAGTGAATTATATCTTTTTCTGAATTTTCTAGATCTAGTCTATTAATGATTTAGAATTTAGATCACCTGTAAATATTAGAAAATTATATGGTACAGATCTAAATCTGTACAGATTTACAGATTTAATGATCTAAACCACATATCCTAAAGCTACACTTTTCACTCAAAACCGTAACTCTTCACAAAGAAAAGCGTCACCTAATGAAAAAAAGTAAATTAGAAGATTTAAGAGAAGAAATAATTAAGTTATCAAAATTAATAGATCAAAAATTAATGATTTTAACTAATGTTAATTGTAATGACACCGAATTCTTAAAATCAATACAAAATGATTTTTCTCAAAATCTTTATTTTACTATAAGTTTTATTGAAGGACTTCAAAAACCTGAAAAAACTTATTTTTCTCACGGAATTTCTAAAAAATGTTACCATGGAAATGATTCTCCACATCTTTATCATACCTTCAACCCACAATTAAATTCTATAGTAGATATGCTCGAAGAAATATTAGTATGTATAAAATTTCAAAGGGATAAGGAAAAGAGAATCCCAAAGAAGAAAAACTTCAAATATAATCAACATAACAGATCTAAAAGTAAAACCACCATTAAAATTAATATTGAAGAAAAATTAGAAGAAGTTACAATGCTTTTTAAACAATTAAAAATGGCTCAAGAAAATAATATATGGAACATGGTTTTCAATAGAAGAAGAGTTAGTTAATTCTGAAAATATAGAAATGAAGAACACATTCTAGATTATTCAAGTGACGAAGAACCAGCAATTCCAATACAAGTAAAAAATGAAGCTGGAACATTTAAGGATAATCAATCTCAATTTAAATGGGAAACATGTTTTGATAATTATGCTTTTAAAAAAGGGTTTATAAATAAAGATTCAAAATATACAAAAATACCATCAAAATACGTTCCTAAAATCCAGGAAATGGAAGGAGAAAGAATGCTCGATTTAGACTGCAAAAAGAACGAAAAAGAAATTTTTGAAAACTGGTTAAATTTCTTCTTATTAGAAGCCTTTACTAATCCAAAACTTAGTGAATTGTCTGAAAGAGACATTTGGAATTACATAGGGTTTCATACTAAAGGAACTATAAGAGATTATATGACATCAATAGAAAACCAAATAATAGAAGAATTAGAAACAAAAACAACAGCTTATGATAAGATATTATATATAATGATGATTCTATAAGAATTTTTTGGAAAAAATATTATAGATCATAGACAAGAAGTCTATAATAAAGAATATCAAGAAGCAAAAAACCATTTAGCTAATATTCAGATATATGATTTATGTAATGTGGAATCTTATATATGTGAATATAGAATACATTATTACAAATTAAAAGAAGAAGATAAAAATCATTATCTTAGTATGTACATAACAAAACTTCCATATCCTGCTAATGAATTTATAATGGGAAGATTTATAAGAGAAATAAATAGAGGAACAATTGAAAATAATTTTGGTGAAGCAACCTCTGCAATAAGAGAGGAAATAAAAGAACGTTGTATGCAAGAAGCAACTCAAAAAAGATTTGCAAATATAATCAGAATTTGCTGTCAGGATAATGAAGAGATACCTCAAAAATATGGTCTTAATAAAAATTTTCAAAGAAAAAGAAAATAACAATAAAAACAAAAGACAAAGAAATAACTATTGCCCGAATAAAAAAGAAAATTGTAAATGTTGGTATTGCCAAGAAGAAGGACACTACGCAAATGAATGCCCGAAAAAGAAGGATAAAAAGGATCTTACTAAACAAATAGAAATTGCTAAGTCTTGTTTCATGTTAGAAGAATCTGATGATAACTTAGACTATATTTTTGAATATGTCTCGGAAACAGACTCAGAGACTGAGTAATAATGCTACATTTATTACTATAAAAATAACAGAAAAGTTTATAAATGCTTTCATAGATTCTGGGGCAACACAATGCTTTGCTAGTTCAAATATAAAACTTGATTGAAAAAAATTAAAGAAACCATTAAGAGTTAGAATAGCTGACAAATCAATACATAAAATTGACCAAAAAGCAGAGATGGTTGAAATTTTTATTCAAAATTATAGATTCATTGTTCCATCTATATATATGTTAGATTCTGGAATGGATTTTATCCTAGGAAATAACTTTTTAAAGCTATATCATCCATTCATTCAAGAATTAACATATATAGTTTTAAAAGCCCCACACGATTCTTCAATAAATCAAAAATCAAAACGTATAAAAATACCAACTACTACTATAGATAAGGTCTTAAAATTTAAAATATTTTCTATATTAGAAACATGTTATTTAAATTTATACTTTCAGATAAATATTCCAAAAAATAATCTTGAAATAAAGATAGAAGAACTTTTGGATGAAATTTGTGCTGAAAATTCTTTAGATATTAAAAATACAAATAACGAATTAGTAAGCATTAAATTAAAAGATCCCACAAAAGAGATAAATATTTCAAATAAAATTCCTTATTCCGCAAGAGATAGAGAAGAGTTCTCATTAGAATGTAAAGATCTTTTGGAAAAAGGAATTATAAGATTAAGTAAAAGTCCTCATGCGGCTCCAGCTTTTTACGTTGAAAACAATAATGAAATTAAAAGGGGAAAACGAAGAATGGTAATAAACTATAAGAAAATGAATGAAGCAACTATTGTTGATGCTCATAAACTTCCAAGAAAAGATTCTATTTTAGAAAAAATCAAGGGAGCAACTTGGTTTTCATCTCTTGATGCAAAATCATGATATTGGCAACTTCGTTTAGACGAAGAAACAAAGAAATTAACTGCTTTTACTTGCCCAACAAAAGAATCAACAAGTGTGTTGCTTTATGAATGGAATGTATTACCATTCGGATTAAAGCAAGCCCCAGGTATTTATCAAAGATTTATGGAAGAAAATCTAAAAGAATTAAATGAATTTGTTTTAGTATACATTGATGATATATTAATTTTTACAAAACAGGATAAAGAATATCATCTTCAAAAATTATTAATAGTTTTAGAAAGATGTAAACAGAAATGATTAGTCCTTAGCAAAAAGAAAGCAAGAATAGCAAAACAGGAAATAGAGTTTCTTGGATTAATTCTATCTACTCAAGGTAAGCTAAAACTTCAACCAAATGTTCTAGAAAAGGTAAATTTATTTCCTAATAAAATAGAAGATAGAAAACAATTACAAAGATTTTTAGGGTGTTGATGAGCGGATAATTTGTACGCTTTTTGGCATTGTTTTTAGTATGTTTTTAGTATGATCTAGTTAGTTTTTAGTATATTTTTATTAGTTTTTAGTTAAAATTCACTTTTCTGGACTTTACTATGAGTTTGTGTGTTTTTCTGTAATTTCAGGTATTTTCTGGCTGAAATTGAGGGACCTGAGCAAAAATCTGATTCAGAGACTGAAAAGGACTGCAGATGCTGTTGGATTCTGACCTCCCTGCACTCGAAGTGGATTTTCTGGAGCTACAGAAGCCCAATTGGCGCGCTCTCAACGGCGTTGGAAAGTAGACATCCTGGACTTTCCAGCAATATATGATAGTCCATACTTTGCCCAAAATTTGATGGCCCAAACCGGCGTTCAAAGTCACCCTCAGAAATTCCAGCGTTAAACGCCGGAACTGGCACCTAAATGGGAGTTAAACGCCCAAACTGGCATAAAAGCTGGCGTTTAACTCCAAGAAGAGTCTCTACACGAAATTGCTTCATTGCTCAGCCCAAGCACACACCAAGTGGGCCCGGAAGTGGATTTTTATGTCATTTACTCATCTCTGTACACCCTAGGCTACTAGTTTTCTATAAGTAGGACCTTTTACTATTGTATTGATAGATATCTGGGTAGCTATCTTCATTTTATGCTATCTTAGATCATTGGGAGGCTGGCCATTCGGCCATGCCTAGACCTTGTTCTTATGTATTTTCAACGGTGGAGTTTCTACACACCATAGATTAAGGTGTGGAGCTCTGCTGTACCTCGAGTATTAATGCAATTACTATTGTTCTTCTATTCAATTCCGCTTGTTCTTTGTCCAAGATATCACTTGTTCTTCAACTTGATGAATGTGATGATCCGTGACACTCATCATCATTCTCACCTATGAACGTGTGACTGACAACCACCTCCGTTCTACCTTAGATTGGGTGAATATCTCTTGGATTCCTGATACACGATGCATGGTTGATCGCCTGACAACCGAGTGCTCGCCTGACAAACGAGCCAGCCATTCCGTGAGATCAGAGTCTTCGTGGTATAGGCTAGAACTGATGGCGGCATTCAAGAGAATCCAGAAGGTCTAACCTTGTCTGTGGTATTCTGAGTAGGATTCAATGATTGAATGACTGTGACGTGCTTCAAACTCCTAGCAGGCGGGGCGTTAGTGACAGACGCAAAAGAATCACTGGATTCTATTCCGGCCTGACCGAGAACCGACAGCTGATTAGCCTATGCTGTGACAGAGCATAGGAACGTTTTCACTGAGAGGATGGGAGGTAGCCACTGACAACGGTGAAACCCTTGCATAAGCTTGCCATGGAAAGGAGTAAGAAGGATTGGATGAAGACAGTAGGAAAGCAGAGAGACGAAAGGGAATGCATCTTCATACGCTTATCTGAAGTTCCTACCAATGAATTACATAAGTACCTCTATCTTTATCTTTATGCTTTATTCGTATATCACTATACCCATTTGAGTCTGCCTGACTAAGATTTACAAGGTGACCATAGCTTGCTTCATACCAACAATCTCCGTGGGATCGACCCTTACTCGCGTAAGGTTTATTACTTGGACGACCCAGTGCACTTGCTGGTTAGTTGTGCAAAGTTGTGTTTATGCCATGGTATTGAGCACCAAGTTCTTGGGGTCATTACTAGGGATTATTTGAGTTGTGAAAAGTAGTGATCACAATTTCGCACACCAGGTGTATAAATTATATTTCCGATCAAGGATTTTTAAAGAATATAACAGAATACACTAAAAGCTTATTTCCAAAAATAAGTACTAAAAAAGAATGGAAATGGGATGAAAAAGATAGTATGCAAATTCAAAGAATTAAAGAACATTGTGAAAAACTTCCAGAACTTTATATTCCAGAAGAAAATGACTACTTAATAGTAGAAACAGATGCTTCAGACATAACCTGGTCAGGATGTCTAAAAGCTAAGAAAGCTATAAAAAGTTTGGAACAAGAAAAAGAATCACTAGATTCTAAATATTCCCCAAAGGAATTACTTTGCAGGTATATTTCAGGGACTTTTACTCCAACAGAACAGAGATATACCACTCATGAAAAGGAAACTCTAGCAGCAATTAAATCTCTTAAGAAATGAAAAATTGATTTACTACCCAGAGATTTTACATTAAGGACAGATTTAAGTTACCTAACAGGTTTCATACGATATAATTTAAAAGTTGATTATAATCATGGACGATTGGTAAGATGGCAATTATTTTTGTTACAATATCCAATAAAAATTGAATATATTAAGGGTGACAAAAATGTTATTGCAGATACATTAACAAGAGAATGGAGTTCGTCTACAACGCATTAGATCAAGAAATCCAGAAATACGAACAAGAACTCGAAAAATGCAAGCATTGTCAGCAAATAAGGACACAGATCCAATCCCTCAAGAAGGCCATCGAAGCAATGAAATCAACACAACAACCAAAACCATCAGAGTTCAGCCAGCTAAGCGTGGTGGACAAATCAGGTGAAGAAAAAAATTCCAGAAAATAAAACAATTGCTGAAATTATCAAAAAATCCACCCAAGATAAAAAAATATTATGTAATTTATAATGGCCCCATGAAAGGAGTATATGATGTCTGGAAAAAAGCAGTACCATTTACACATCAATCAAGGATAATTCATAAAGGAGGGTTTTTAACACTGGAAGAAGCAAATGAATCTTTCAGGGAATATGAAGCTCTTCATCCAGAGCAAACCCTAAAAAGAGCAGATAAAGCTCCAATTCAAACCCAGAGAACAGGAATAATAAGAAACATTCCTACAAGGGCAGAAATCAAGGAAAAGAAAAGGGTCTGTAGATCAAATCTCAGAGAAACCCTTAACATAGTCCTAAATTGGACTGAAGAAAAAAGGGCAATCTTGGGATATTATCCTATTGCCAAAGAACAGCTAACAAAGCTGGTTATATTTCCAGATGCTTCCCCATCTGACACCTATCAGTTTTTCCAGTATGGATTAATTGATACAATTTTAATTTTTAATGATTTGAAAATTATTAGTGAGTTTCCTGCAGGATTCATTGATGCAGTAAAGAGATTTAAAAATATGATTGACAATGTAAATCCAAGGGATATATCCCTAAAATTTACGAATAGTCAACCTATTTTTAATGAAGAAGAAGAATGCTTGGTTCCAGCACATCAAGTAATCTTCATGTCCGTCTTCCCAGGAAATTTTCAACCAATTGATCAAGTTCAAGATTTAACAATCTACAGTCATGAAGGAAGACTAGCCAGCACACTAGCAAGGGTCTTCGAAAGAACTCAAAAGATAACAAGGAAATCTCACACAAGAATCAATTATAAAAGTAGAAATACTTTGCTTGTGTCCAGTAAAAGGAATGAAATTGAAGAAAGAGAGATGAGACTCTTAGTGGAATTTGAATCAGCATTCTACAACTTATCTGGACTCTTAGAAAAGCTCCCCGAAGGGATAAAGAGGAATCTCTGCTATTTGATAAAAGACAGAGAAGACCATAAGTGCCAGCTATGTGTCTCAGAGTTATCTGAAGAAGGCAATAATGAAACGGAATAAACCCACATGATAAAGGAAGAAGACAACGCATCTGAAGGTCACATAATGAAAGAGGAGGACAGCACATCTGAAGCATCTCTCAACATTATTGCATAGTGACGTAAGCGCTTAGGTCATAGAGCACCAACAATGTAGCTGGTGCAAGATAATAAACAATGACGTAAGCAATGACGTCATAAGAAGGGTAAGGATGGGAATTGTCCATCAGACCTAACCATTATAAATAGGTTGCTTAGGCAATTGTAGAAGGCATCAGACAATAGAAAGCAGGAGGCTAAGAGTACTCGCTAGGAGAGCAAGGAGGAAGTTGCCAAGGCGATTCTATAGTCTGAAGAAGAATTCCCTTAGGAAAAACCAATTCTAAACTCCCCTCTGGAGTTAGTATCTACAATCTCCCCTCTGGAGATAAAAACATCTTATGTAAATATTCTAAATAAAGGAAGTTTTTCTCCAGAAAGATACGCCTTTATCCTAATCTCATAGTTATGAATTATTTAGAAAGTTTAGAATTAACGGAAGAATCTGATTATTATAGATTATCTGCCTTACTAGATAATGAAAAACAGGCTGTTCTAAAAACAGAATTAAATCTCAAATCAAATGAAAATTTTAATAAACAAAATCTTTTAAAAGAAGTTTTTAATAGAAAAAATATAATATACTATGAAAAAATTCAACTTGAAGCCCCTATAAAGATAAAATCCGCCAATGGAGAACTTGAAATAGCTTTGATAAATGATGAAGAATTGAGTAAACAGATTGAGAAAATTAAGGATCAACAAAAAAGATCTAAAATTGGATAGATTCATATTAGTACTATACAAGTTTTAATCAAATCTACATATATGAAAGGAATTAATTCACCAACAAGCTTAGCAATCTGTGACAAAAGAATTACTGATGACCCAATAGATCAAATAATTGGAATTGTTCATGGAAATTTGGCAAACGTAAATGTTAAATTCAATGCCCATCTTGGATATGCTATACCTTTATCAATTGAAAATCTTGGAAGATCTATAAGTTTGGCTTATAAATTTCACAGAAAGAATCTAATGGAACAAGACGATGAACCATTTTCAATTACATATGCAATAAATTATGCTTTAACAAATAGCCATCATAGTATAATATTTAAAAATAGAGAAAGAATTTATGTCGATGAATTATTTCAGAAAATTGTAAAGACAGAAATACCAAAATATAAAGCTATTGAAAACCCAGTTCTTTTACTAAAAGAACCATCAGGAAAATTAGTTTCATCAAATTTTCAAATAAGAGAATCCAAAATTAATAGCCCGTTAAGTTTATCTAAGTTAAAGATCAAAGAAGAAAATTCTGAAATAAAAGAATTAACAAAAAAGGTCGAAAAATTAAATGAAACCCTAAACACTAAGTTATGACAATAAATAAAGAAAAAATATATGTAACCTATCAAGACAAGAAACAAGAGCTCTTTGAAAGAGAAAATCGGTTGAATTATTTACAGTTTTCTGAAATAAATCAAAGAGCATTTAAAGCTCTAAAAACAATCTATGACAAATTGAAAGGAGAAGTTGAAGAGTTAGAAAAATTAATAGAATCTCTAGAAAATAGTGATGAATCAATGATAGAATTTGCAGAAATTCTAAGATAAATAATGAAGTATACAAAGATTGAAAGACCAGAAAACAAAATAAAAAGAAAAAGGGCGAAAAAATTAAAAAGTAAAATAAATGAGTATAAAAGGGAATTAAATAATATTCAGTTCGAAATTAATGACCTTATAATAAAAAGGATAGAAATAAGAATAAATATAAACAAGTTAGAGCTAAACTTAAAAAATTTATAAATGCCTAGAAAACCATATTATGACTTAAAAGAATTAAAGCTGTTGAAAGAAAAAATGGAGAATGAAGTTGAAAAATTAAAAAGATATTTAGAAACAACAGAAAGTATAAAAATAAAAGAGGTTTTGGAGGATGGACCCATGTTAATATTAAATACGACCCAACCCAAATATAAAATACATGTAAGTCATTTATATATGTTGGTCATTTCAATATTCATATATTTTTCTTCTGGGTTTTTTTTTTCTTTGGACGGGATTCTTCTGGGTTTCGATCCGATATTTAATACCTACAAAAAAAAAAAATCTAAAACTTAGCCCAAAAAAATAGTTAACCTAATTCACAGCTTATCTTTTTAATCCAAACCTTTCCTACATTAAATCAAACCTGTCCAGACCCAACAGAATCCCTAACCACGCGTTTCCCTTTACCCTCTTCCCTTTTATCAAACACCGATACACATCTTCGTAGAACATCGTCGCCATTCTCAACCGCAAACTGTGACAATACGACTGAAGCTGAGAATTTTGAAGGACAGTAAATCAAATAAATCAAAATGGTGAGACTCTTTATATATATAGTTTTATTTTTATTGCATGATGTCAATTAGGGTTTCCGTTTAGTATGGGCGTGCGTCTTTGATTTTTCCTGTTTTATTTCTCTTTGTTGTATTGTTCAGTTTAATCGCGATCGTAACTTATGAATATGAACCCTATTGGTGTTTGATTTTGTTATTGTTGCTTTGGATTGTTTAATTATGCTGTAATGAGCTCGGGGAAATCGTGAAAATTCGTATTGGCCTTTCTGATGATAGGAAGAAATTTAACGGGATTTCTTTTTTAGGGTTAAAAGCTGTGTGTTATAGGAAGAATCGATAGAACACCGACTTAAGAATATGGAATCGAAAGTAAATCTAGGGTGAAAGCTTGGTATTTGATGGCTTTTGTTGGAGTACTTGTCCAACTTCTATTATGTAAAGTTTTAACTGTGAGGTTGATTACAGTTCTTTGTATTTTGAAAACTATGCAAGCCATACTCTTGGTGGAACTGTGCCATTCTGATAGATTTTGATTCTTCTATTGCAAGCTAATGACTAGGGGGGGGGGGGGTCTCTCTCTCCTCTTCCCCATCCCCAACCAAAAGTTCAAAACCAAATTAAAACTATTGATCACTTATATTTGCTTTTTGTTCAATAGCACCACTGCATGTATTCTGTTTTCTACATTGTTTTTCTTTGTTGAAAAGCATTTGCTACATTATATAGCATGTAATGCAGCTGGTTACTGTGAATTTATAGTCCCTGCCTGTTCTTTTTCTATCTTCTTCCCCTACTCCTCATCACAACCTTAAAATTAAAAACAAAAAAGAAATGAGTTGATTTTCTGATACACTAATATTCATTGCTTGCATTTCTGTAGTCTTCCCTTGCAGCAGCTAGAGCTGACAACTTCTACTATCCCCCTGAATGGGACCCAAGTCAGGTATGTTTTCCTACACAGTGTGTTCTCTTATACAATCAATAATTATTTAGTAGCAAGATTCTTACATCATGGTTTTTCTTTTCAGGGTTCCCTGAACAAGTTCCATGGTCAACATGCCTTGAGAGAGAGAGCCAGGAAGATAGATCAGGGTATTCTGATTATAAGGTAATAATCAATATAGCTTAACAGGAACAATGATATTTTCATTATTCATTTTAACATTAATAATCTTTATTGAAAGAGGGATCTCCAACAGTAAGTCTTTTACTCTATGATTGCTGTAATCTGGGAATCGGAAGAATGTGGATGATAAGCACCTTAAGCTATTGTCTGTTTTGTACCTATAATGTTCATAGACCAGAATCTCAGGTGTATAGTAATCTAATATACAAGTTAATATGTTGGTACATGTTGTGGTTTATGAGTATGCTGTAACAATTCCTTAAATTAAAAAATGATCATATTCTAATTTGTTTATATGCTGAATGTAATATTACATGTGAATAGGTTGTTTTGTTTCTATGTTAAGCTGGCATCCATTCCCCAATGTGGCTTAAGTTGGACTAGCATGGGATGGAATGTTAATTACTCGATTTTTTTATTATGTTTTAATTCCTGTTTTCAAACTATTTGCTTCAGGTTTGAGATGCCTTTTAATATATGGTGTGGAGGATGCAATTCTATGATTGCGAAGGGTGTGCGATTCAATGCTGAGAAAAAGCAAGTTGGAAATTATTATTCCACAAAGGTATGCTTAAGTAATGCTGCAAATCCATTCTACGAGCTGTTCAACCTTCTTTTCTTTATGTATTAATAATTAACAAGCGTGTCTGTGTTTCTTCAGATATGGAACTTCACCATGAAGTCTGCATGCTGTAAACATGAGATTGTCATCCAAACTGATCCAAAAAATTGCGAGTATCTTATCATCAGTGGTGCTCAGAAAAAAACTGAGGATTTTGATGTTGAGGATGCAGAAACTTTTGAATTACCTGCCGATGAAGGTATGGATTGGTGACAAATCTTGGCTGTGATATTTTCTTTATTAAATAAGGTATATATTTGCTCCAACTAGCTTGGTGTGTGTTATTTTGCATTCCAGTGTTACTAAACCCTGTGATAGTGTGGTTGTTTTACATGGACTCGCCTAATTAGGGTAACTACTTTTTCACTATTGCAAATGTTGGCTAACTAACATCTTTTGTATTACAGTGAAAGGGAAGCTTGCAGATCCCTTTTACCGCCTTGAACACCAGGAAGAAGACTTGAAAAAGAAGAAGGAAGCTGAACCAGTTCTTGTGCGTCTACAGCGACTATCTGATTCCAGACATGCAGATGACTATGCCCTGAATAAGAGTCTCAGGGCCCGACTTAGAGTATGTTATAGCTCATGAAATTTGTCCTATTATTATTCATTCCTTTTCTCCTCCTTTAATAGTTTTATTTCTCCTATTGATATAATATTTTCATCATGCTCTCAGAATCAAAAGAAAAGAGTTGCTGAGGAAGAGGCTGCTTCCAGGAAAAGGGGCTTTGGCATACGACTGCTTCCAGCCTCAGAAGAAGATGCTGCTGCCGCAGCAAAAGTGAAATTTTCGGGTAAATTTGACAAAAATAGGAGGGACAAGAGGGCATTGATCAATGCTTCATCCATTTTCGCTGGATTGTCTTCGTCTTCCATGACCGATAAGAGGAGACTGGAGCTGGAGTCTAAAAGAAGAAAAATTTGTGCTGGTGAAACCTCTAGCTTACTGGCTGGTAGATTTAAGCAGTCATCTTGGTCACAGAGTGAAGTCAAGTCAAGTAAGCAAAAACTGTCCTCCGTGAATGCAAAGCGTTAGAGAACAGATGAATTTTTTGGGGAGTTTGACCCTCAATGTCAATGGTGGTGATCTTCGGAAGTTACAGTGCCTTGTATATATAAGTTGCTGAATAAGATTTTTTGTTTTGTTAACGCAGTCCATCGTTTTAGAAACTTTAGGTGAGAGTATATAGTTTTGTAATAGATATAAACCTACACGGGGGGATTAAAATGTGTAAATTTTTCATAAAATAATTCTACAAATGACATTTTAAAAATGAATGAAAAGTTTATTTTTATTTAGTTATTTATAGATTTTGTTTCATTAAGTTATTTATAGATTTTGTCAATAAATAATTAATTATTTCAAGGGTAAAGTACAAAAAATGTATTCGAATAATTGTCTAAGATAAAAATTCGATAAAAATCCACTTGAATTTTATTATTGATAAAAATATTTTTAAATAATTTAAAAACGTAATAAAAATATTCAAAAACGTAACAAAAATATTTAAAAAGAATTTATCTTTTTTAAGTGGCAAGCGATTTTATATTTGACAAATTGTTTATGTATTTAATCTAAAAATTTTATAGAAATGTTTAGATAATTGTTTAAAAAATACACAAAAAAATATGATACAAATTTAATCTCTGTATTTTCTTTTTATTTTTTAAAAGTTTTTTAGTTGTTGACCAAGAAAATAAAAAATATATATACTTAATGAAAAATTACTAAATTTTAAAGATAAAAATATTATTTTTTTAATTATATTTACAAAAAATCGTATAAAAATTCAATTTTTAAAATATTTTTGAAGAATACATATTTAATTTTGGACATTTTTGTAGCTTTTTTAAACTATTTGAGGATATTTTTACTAATAACAAAATTTTAGTATATTTTTGTCAACAATAAAATTATTTGAATATTTTTTTGTGATTTACTTTTATTTCAACTAAAATTACAAAATATATTAATTGTGTTAGTAGTTTAAAGAATTTTATTTTAAAATAGTTGCATCTTAATTAAATATTTTAGAAGTTTTTAAATGTAATTAAAGTTCTTATGAAATTCATAACATTAAAACTACTATATTTTACATTACAGAATGAAACCCTTGGAATCTAGTGTGGCTTTAAACAAAAGCAAACATGAATGTCTTGGGTAGGGCGTCGAAATGGGCTAAATCTATCGGGCCAATCCGTTTATCCATTTAAATGGGCATGTTTTGCCTTTAAAAGTAAGTCTATTTAAATTTCGGGTTAACTCGAAAAAAATGACAGGTTAAACGGGCTAGTTCGCGGCTAAATGGGTGGCCCGTTTATTTTTTTTTTACATTTTTTTTAAAAAAGTAGTACTTTTAGCTAATATTTCTCCCAATCCGATCTGAAAGTTCGACCCATCAACTAAAAAAATTTTATTTTTTAATGGATTTTGATGAAAAAGTGATATTTTTGTCAAAATACTTTTCAAAAAATAAAATAAAATGATAAACAGGCTGGCCATAAACGATTTGGGCTAAAAAATGCTGGCCCGCGAATAAAGCGAACTTAAATGGGCCAGCCCATTTAATCCATTGGTTTAACGGGCCAGTTTTAAATGGATCGGACTAGCCCGTTTGACAATCCTAATCTTAGAAAAAAATATTCATATTTTATAAATTATGAATTTAAACAATTGTAAAAGATAATACATTTTTCTGATTTATTAATATTTTTATGGGACAAGCTTAAATGCTTGATACGTTTTAAAAAAAAACATATATTTATTTTGATTACCACAACATAAGTATTTTAAAACTAAATAAATTAAATTTCATATTTATACTTAACATATTTTTTTATTTTCATTACTTATCTCAAAATCATTACATATCTCTTTTATAATGTAAAAAAAATAAGTAATCCAATTTTGTTACTTATTTTGTTTGAAAATGAAATATGAGAAAATTATGTTTACATGAATCTTGTTGGACAATTAAAAAGAGAGTATTTATAATACAATTTAGATTGATTTAAAGGGTAAAATCAATATAATTGTTTATAATTGGATTGTAATAAAAAAATTTATTTTTTATTTAATCAAATTTTATTTGAACGATTGCAATATGTATAGTATCAATTTAAATTTAGTTTTTAATTTAATCTGATTAAGCTATTGTGATTTGAATTGTCTGACTGGTAGGACTGTCAAACGGGCCATCTCGACCCGTTTAAATCCGACTAGACTCCTGAGTTAAATGAGTTGATTCGTTTAAATCCATTTTGTTCATAGGTTATGATTTTTTAGTTCAAACCGTTTATAACCAACTCAATGATTTAAACGGTTAAAAAATATCACTTTTAAGTCAATCTTAAATAAACAGTATTTTGTTTATTCAGGTTTTTGCGTCGGATAAGAAAAGATATTGGCTAAAATATTTTTTCTTAGAAAAAATATTTAAATGGAACGCCTATTTAATCCGTTATTTTTTTGGGGTTAATCGGGGTCAACCGTTGATTCGGGTATAATTTTGTGGAAATAGATTAAGTACAGAAAGATTAAGATGAGAGATTAATGGTAGATAAATTTGTGAGTAAAACATTTTCATTAGTGGCAAATAAGCAACACAAGAACTAAATATGAGGAACAGTGGTGGGAAACAAGAATTGAAACTTTTACTAATGTCATAAAATGATGAATGAACTCTTTTAAAGTGGACAGGAGTTAATTAAACTTGTTGTCGGATGTTCTAGTAGAACACCCAAAATGCTAATTTTATGAATTCTCTTGTTTGAATTTGATGAACAAAATGAAAAACAATAAAAAAAAATTAGAAGAGAGACAAGGATAGAGATGATCTCTCAAGTTTGAAAAATCTTTTTTGAGAGAAGCATAAGTCCTTTTATAATTCCAAGTTGTTTTAAAAGGAGAATATATTATCCAATGGTTATAAGGTTATATTCAACCTATTCCTTTTGTCTCAATGCTTGTTATCAAATAATTGACAGATGTTTTTGAGTGTTTCCATTATTTTAGGTCTCTTTAACTATGAATATAAGAAGGAAGGTGATCTTCAAGTTAAGATAGCAGTTTTGACATACTCTGAGTGTTTGTGGCGACAAAGAGGTGTTTGGGTAAAAGAGTACTCATGACATGTGACATTAATAAAGGAACATTTAATTTAATTCATTTCTAACTAGATGACACTCTCTACATTTCAAATCCACCAATTCATCTCATCAATTTAGTTTCTACTTAAAGAGAAATTTAACTTCTTAGAATTTTCTTTTTGAATTTTATCCTTTTAGCCTAACATTTATAAAAAGAACTTTATTCTTTTTTAACTATGTTTTGGGTCATAAAATTATTCATACACAATAAAATTACACTTTTATTCTACATTCACCTGTTTAACCAAAAGGAGGAACTTAAATTTTTTTAGCCATGTTTTGGATTATCTTAGAATTATTCATACACAATAAAATCGCTTTTTTTGTATACAACCATATGTTTAACTCAAAATAATTCGCTCGTTTAAACAGATAAATGGGTTAACTTGACCCATTTTAACGGTAGGTTATACTGCATCGAATTATAAATTTTATAATTTATAATTTTTTAATTTTATCCTTTTTTATAAACTAGATGTAAATATAATATAATATAAAAATATAAATACTCCCATTGCATGAATAGTTAAATATTATATTTATTTTATTTATGTAATAAAAAAAATCCAGAATGGTGTTCTGTTTTTGTGTTGGTTACAACACAACCAAATGAAGTTTCACACACAATTTCAAAGTAGAGTTGACCCATCCAATATACGAAGAGAAAAATTTATGATAACCGATGCTATAAAACCAACCCTCCAAATCTTCTCTTTAAAAGTTCAGGGAAGCGTCACCAAGCAAAATGCACCACAGCAACTAAAGAATATGAACAGCTAACCCGGGTTTTTTAGCTGCATAACTTGCAGCAGCATGGCTCTATGCTCAAGAACAAGAGCACCTTCTCCTTGTATATCAGAAAAAGCCATTTCATCATACTTAACCAACCATGTAACTTCATTAGCCTTCTTCCCAGTCAACATCATCGTCATCATCACTAGCATCTGCTTGTGGTTGCGGTTGATCCTTGTCAGATTTAACATTCAAATCATTGACCTTGTAACCATTTCCAATGCCTTCATATATACACCAAAGCACGAATGAGGGACACAATTGATGTAAAACATGTTTAACATATAAATGCAGGTTTAAAAAAGTATCCAACTTTCAATTTACTCAGATTCAGAAGACGACATATACCTCCAAATGGAGCATCCTCCCACTCAGTACCATCATCTTCCTCGTCTTCCTCGCGTTTTGATTTGACTCCAACCTGACGATTGGAAGTACTGCTAGAAGGATCCTCTGCTGCAGGTGCATTTGGTTCTTGATTTTTTGATGCATCTTGCCATTCTTCTTGTTGCTTAAGTAAAGCAGCATAATAAGCCTTGATATACTCATCCTATATAATACACAGATAAAGGGGGGTCAGCATAAACTTTAGAATGAAACTTTAGAATGACTTGGGAAGCAAGGAAAGTAACAAGTATCAGAACATAAAGAATTATTCTGCGAGCCTGTATATTCTTGTTATCCTCTTGCAAAATTGATGACTTTTTGTCGTCCGAGTATTGTGTTGCTGTGGATGTTGAAGTCCCATCCATTTTTGTTTCCTGCTTCACCTCTCCTCGCTGTTCTCTTGTAAGAACCATTCCCTGTCTAATCATCCATGGTGGCAAAACCTTTAAACTGTTACTTTCAGTTTCTGACTTAACAGCTCCTTTTAATTCGGAGCCATTGAAATCAACTACAACCTGTCCACGTTCATAACAAACAACTTAGCGTTTAAGGCTTTTATGGAAGATATGCTCCATCACAAATTTTGCACAGAAAAATATCCAAAAATTAAAACTATTTGACCAGGAGTGCAAACTAAAAGAAAGAAAAAACAAAACACAACACCAAGTTGGAGAGCATGTTCACGATACACATGAAAACATATGTAAGGACAATTTTAAGAATTCTTAGCCACCAGTTCTGATTTGGTACATGATAGTTTTGTGCCTCTCTTTGGTGCATAGTAGATGGCTTTTTTTTAGGGGAAGTTTACCAGTAGATATAGAGACACTGAGCCAGGGATTCGTATAAATTAGAAGGTAAAAGTAGAGAATTGGAGTCTTGTGATTTGTTTGGGAGTCTTGGACAGTTGAGAAACTCCAATGTAATATTTATGAGGGTATTCGGCACTTTGCCATCAATGGTATGCCAATAATACGTATGCTCTCTTTCAGATTATATAACATGACACTACTCAAATTAAAAGTAAGGAAAATTTTCATTTTCCTGAAAAAATATGGAAAAAAATAAAAAGAATAGTGAGGAGAGGATATTCAACTACGAAGAGGATAACATATCCTCCACAACAAAAGGGAAAGAAAAGGCTACCCCTAACCTTTGTATCTCCACTGTAAGGGATGGGTCCAAGCTGAGATTTATCAGAACCATCTCCACCGGCTGCACGCCCAGCAGCAGCAGCTCGAGCTTCCCATGCTTGAAGATTGCCAAAATCTGGGACAGGCAAGTCTTTTACTCGATTGAGTTGGTCTGTTAAAGGCTTGAGCTCCGACTGCATTTTCACATAAAGTACAACAACATCACATGAAAATTAAATGCTGGTTCAGTAACAATGAGAACATTTAGGCTGTATGCACTCCAACAAATATCATGGAGTTCAAACGTGCAAAGTGGGTGACCTCAGGTAAACTTGCAATTGTGTCTAGCAAATTTTGGGCACTGTATCAAACATGGTTGTCAAAAATGAGGCATTGAGTTTAGAAGCATAGCTATTAGTCAAACTCAGTGACCTCCAGTCCTCCAGTAAACTTGAAAGTCTGCCCAATAAATTTTGGACACCATGCTGATGTTCTCAAGTTTCGAGTTTAAACTGGCAGCAATTTTATTCCCTTGATCCTCTCCTAATTAGGGCCAGAACATCAAAAGAGAATGGAAATAGAGGGTTCTGTCTCCAGGTTTCTTTTCTTTCTTGATCTTCTCCAACTTTAATGTAGTTAATAATTTCTCTCCATCACAATAATCTCAAGAGATCCTTATGCCCGTAAAGGGTAAAGAATGTCTATTTTTATATCCTCCTGCTACTAAAGTTTACATGAGATGAAAAACAGAAGCTGGCTATGACCCAATTAGCTCCTAGAGGGAAATTGGCAAACATCATTATTTAAGTTTCTTATTTCTAGAAAGTAGCAAACAAATGAGATAGTTTTCATCGAGAATACAATTATAAACAAAAATTATTCATCATTTGAAACAAATAATAGAAATAAATAATATGAGAACCTCCAATTTTTGAAGCATATCTTTTAACTTTTCACGTCGACGTCGTCTTGCATTTTCATCAACATCTCCCCCATCTTGAGCAGCAATCTTATCGCTTTCAATCTCAAGTTTTCCATTACAACTTTCACAATGGAAGTCGTCATCTTCAAATGAAATCAACCGCAATGCATCCAAAGCATTGTATCTACAATAATTCAAATTCCAGAGTATTAGGTTACAAGAATACATCAAATTGAATAACCATGACAAATTATTGATTTTAAAATTAATTATTAAGACCTTTTCCCACAGGTTGTACATATATATTCCTGAACTGTATTTTTGTTATCCAATTCATCTTTCAGCTTATGCTTCATGCGATGCAGTCTGTATCTGACCACATCATATATCTGCAATGAGACTCAACTAAGAATTTCAATGTATGAAACAAAAACACTCAGTAAAATAGATTTATAGAAGAAAATGCAAGAAGGGATGGACCTGTGCATAATCTAGACAACAATAAGAGTGTGTGTGCAGCTTGACCTTTTCTTCTCCCTCTTTTGTTGGATGTTGAGCATCGACTGTAGCAGCTACAGCAGCACTAAAAATTTTTGCACCTTTTGCTGTCTGGTGAAATCACACATTTAAAACAGGTACACTATACCATGACTATATCTATTTTACCCACAACTCACACATCATAATAAAGAAATTGGAAACGATAAATAACCAGTTATGATTTTTGAAACATTTGAATTTAAAAGAATGAAGAAACTTCACATCTTAGAGACAGCAAAAAAGAAAGTTGTACAAAGGATTAGAATGACATATACGCTACAGCATGATGACAAACTTATATCATAATAATCTTAGCAGTAGCATGCATATCCTTATTTAATGTGTCCTTAAAATCAGAGAAGTATGTGAATTTGTTGTTGGGTATCCATGGTCAAGTTAACAGATCAAACAGAACCAAAAGAGAATAAGATCCTTTTACAAAATCTTCAGAGCAAAATATTATGCTGAATTTACAGTGACAACTCGAACAGGTTAAGATAACTGAGATGTAATACTTGCAATATCTTTAGTGCTAAGGTGTGGCAAATACCTGCATAAATAACAGGAATAAACATCATAAATTTGTTGTACTTTATTGAATAATCCTTACCCCAGCCTTATCCATTTCACTAAATTTTAATTACGGAACTAGAGAACATAAGAATAGAGTTGCAATGAGAAGAATATCATACTGCACTAAAATTCAATATCCCCTTTTATTTCCCTTCTATTAGTGTGTCATTCTGTAGCTTCCAATTTATATGAGTTAAGAATAAATCATCCAATTAATTGTTAACTGAAGGAATGTGTCATCACCAACAGATTGATCTACTCAGTTGACCTGTTTAACTCATTGACTAATACAACCAAGCTTTATATCAGACTTTAGAACATGCCAATCTGGTTGGCGAACATTAATAAGCCGATAACAATTCACAAAATGGCAGTCAAACTATACATGGACTGAACACGAAAGTCACCTCTTTTCTGTGAAACCGGGTTATTATCTTTTCTTCTTCAAAGAACCGCAGAGTTCGACGAAGCTGTTTCGTATGCAATTTGAGGTCCTTTGCCAAGTCTTCTTCCCTAACCCATTGCCGTCTAGATAAAAGAATTAACACAAGGCCAACTGAATAAAATAACTCAAGCAAACTAAATAAACAAACAGACATATCCCCATTCCCCTCCCCCCATGTTCTCTTTCAACTATGTATAATCAAACACTGTAATTCAACCAATATCATTATTGAATCTCAAAATCAAATCCAGGCATACTAAGTGTTACAATCAAGCTGAAATGAGTTACAGTTAGTTAGTCCGTTAAAAATTAGCTAACAGTTAGTTATGCTCAATAGCCTATATAATAATAGGTTTAATACTTGTCTCAATCAAGCCACACCATTAGCAGATTAATCAAATTCATCATTTTATTACCTTCAACACTACTAACAAGTATTTTAACCTCAATGCACTAAAATTTCGAATGAAATTTGATCATTTATTTATTTATTTTCAATTTTTTTTTATTCCGTTTGCAATTGCGTGAAAATAAAGGGAGAGAAATCGAAATCTGAAGAAGGATAACCTGGTGAGGGCGTCGAGGATCACAACGGCGATTCCTCTGTTATCACTTCTTCCGCTTTTGGGTTGATTATCACCTTTGCTCGTTAGATCTTCGTAGAAAGCCCTCGCCACCAGCTTCACCAGCCTACGCACCCAAATTTCACGGCAATAAAAAACCCAAAACCGAAAACATAAATAATTAAATCGCAAAGTTTATTTATTTATTTGTTTAATTATTTGATTTCTTGTGAATGATGGATCGTACTTGTTGTAGTGTTCAACCATGGAATCGATCAGGTTTAGGGTTTAAAAGTACGAATCCAGTGGTTGTTAGATGTTGCAGCTGTTACAGTTGATGAATCTGTGCTCCGAACGTTTCTTTGATTTCAATCCCAATGTTAGAATGAATGAATGAACATGTGATTTGGTACATAATGGAACAGCTGCATCAACCTCATCTATTTATAATTTTGGATTTATTTAATTTTTTTTTTTAAAGAGAGAATCCGCGACGCTGTTATCTTCTGAATTCAAAACTTGAATAAATATTGGATTTAGATTAAATGTATATCTTTACTATATATGTAAGAGTATGAAAATAAATTTTTTAAAGTTTTTTATGTGTTTAATATATTAAAAATATCAAAAAATGTGAACAACGTTTAAGTAAATATTTTTTTATTATATATTTATATTCTTAAAATGTATTGCTAAGCACATTTTTTTTTAATAATAATAAGGTTAGATTAAATGATTTTATGTGATAGTCAAAGAGAGGACACATTGACTACTTGATATAAACTTGCCAATTGCATTTCATTATTTTTTGGATTTTGATATGATTATTATTTAGAAGAGTTTAGTTCTCACCAAAAACCAATGCCTTAAGAAGGTTTTATTGTGATAATAGGGAAGTTATATACATGAGGTTTTATTGATCAATTAAGTAGATAATTTTGTTTTGTCTATCTAATAAATCAAGGATTAATTTATTATAGATTTGACCTTTATTTAAAGGTGTGTTACTAATCAATGAGTAGGTGCATGCACAATCAAACCAAGTAGGTAATGCTGCCATTGATCCAAGGCCTCGGCTGCATGTATCAATGGTTCAATTGAGGTTCTCTCTTTGTCTTGGGTTTAGGGTGGGCCAAGACTTTTTATTTTGGGTCATGGAATGGGCTAAGACTTAATTCAGCAATGTGCAGAAGGTTTTATTTTTTGGGTTAAAATAAACCATGCTTACAAGGCCCAAAATTTCATCTTATTTTTCTAATTGTTGACAAAAAAAGGCTTTTCTTTAATTAATCACCCACCTTCACACATGTTCAGCTATTGTAGAATGGAGAGGCAATATGTACTTTGAAATTGTAGCATATGCTTTACTATTCCCTTTTAGATATAAACTAATACTAATAATAATAATAATAATAATCTTTTAATTCAATGACATTGGTGCTTAATTATTAAGCAGTTTGACAAGATCTATTGAAAGTGTCACGTTTTCATTCACTCATTGGTTCGAGTCTGTGAAAGAGCAGAAAGTGAAACACAACTTCTGATTTCTTTAGAGAAAAAATATTCAACAAAAGTAGCGTGAAGCAGAAAGTTATGCATGTGTGTATTATGGATATATATATGACCTGATTTAAAGAGAAATATTTGATAAAATCATTTTGCCTTATAAGTAAAATTCATCATTTTAAATATTTAATTTGGATTGTTAGTGAACTGAAATGTTATTACTAGATATAAAGAGATTCTGTGTTTGTGTACGTAGCTACATATTTTGTATGGAATTTAATTATTTCATTGTATAGTTATATTTATAGGACCATACATTCATTTTCCATATCAAAGCCAAAAATTCAATGCTATATATATACTATAATGATAATTAACTGAGTATTAGCATATAATGATAACTCGATCTAATAAATGGTATATATATTATAGTTTCTTGTTACATGCATAATTATTAGCACCGGCCCAGATCTGAATAATCTTTTTGTAAATTAACCTATATAATAATGGAATTTATTTAAATTAATTAGATGGTTGGGTATATCATGGATGTGGATACATCATTTTAATAAAAAAGTTATACATTAATAAAAAAGTGAATTAATTTAATTGTGAAATTAAACTTCATCATATCACTACTAAAATTTTCTTTAAAGGTTTATATTATTAAAGCACCCAATGTAAGGGTTAATTTCTACATTTGCAGATTACTTATTAACGAGTATGATGAAATGAGTGCCATGGATATATAATTTGTTCAATTAAATTATGATGATACAAAAAGTAGTGACCCTAGCTAGAGACTTGGTTGAACATGTTTAATTAAAATAATAAAATCATCATCATGAATATCTAGACAGATTAAGTACCTAAGAAAATGAATGATTTGCAAGCTTAGTCTTTTTTATAGGCTTAATTTTCCGTGATCATCAACTATAATCACAAAATATATAGTTAGCTAGCTTTGAAGTTCATGTATGGAGACAATAGACAAACCTGAAATTGGCCTGCACTACCTTATTATGAGCATGATAAAAAAAATATTTATTTATTTAAGAGCAATGCTAGGGGTCAGTAACTTTTGTGATTGTTAACTATCAACTAGTCATCAATGATGATTTAATGGTGTGAGATTAGTGTGAGATTACATCCAATGATTCACATTTTTCTACTGGTTACATGCTGGCCAAAATTCAATAAAATTGCTGGTTCTAGACTTTTCCTTTATTTAAAAAAGAAAGGAAAGAGAGAGAAACAAATTAGTATTTACTATTTTAGAGCAATTCTAATAGGATTAATGTTGGGTATTAATTTTAACCTCTACAGTAATTGAAATGATTTGAAATTAAAATTTATATTAAATATCATCTTTAAAATGATAAAGTAGAGAAGAGATCCTATCATTTTAAAAAAATAATATTAGTATTTTATTGTCGCTTATATGATCCATTAAACTCATTAAATAAACATTGTAATATTGTTATTGTAAAGTTGCAATAAAGAT
The DNA here is from genome assembly GCF_014773155.1 of Arachis stenosperma. Taxonomy (NCBI): domain Eukaryota; kingdom Viridiplantae; phylum Streptophyta; class Magnoliopsida; order Fabales; family Fabaceae; genus Arachis; species Arachis stenosperma. The sequence continues at coordinate 164,329,288 of NC_080385.1, forward strand.
TCGATTAAAATATATATGTAAATAAATTAAATATATTCAATTTTAGTCTTATATTTTATTATTTTTTTTTATTATCTTCTTCTTATCAATTTAGTAGAAAAATATATTCAAATTAATTTAACACAAGTTCTTTTTTCAATTATTTATAAAATTAATTCTTTTTTCAATCTAAATATACAAAATTTTTAATCTTCATATCTATAAAATTTTTTTTTTTTGTAATTTTTAAAATAATTCAAAAGTTTAAATTAAAATAAAATCAAATATTAAAGTAACAAATTTTATATTAATAAATTTTAAATTAAATTTTATTATATATAATTTTATAAATATTTATGTGATATTTTATAAGATCTAAAATAAAATAAAATTAGTATCGTTTATTTTTAATTTAATTATTTATTTCAACATCAACGAAATAATAACGAATTGGAATATTGTTTATTTAGTATCGTGGATGCAGCCTTGAGCAATAATATTGTTTGTGGAGGAATATTCAGTAATTTAATTTTGATATTATCTTCCACTATCCAAATATTAAGAGATATACCACATGATATAATTTGTAATTAATTGTGTTAGGTGTGTGTGTATATACATGGTCGATAGGAAACACAAAAAGACGCACACTGCAAAATTTTATTTGATTAAATATATTCACCATACTTATCACCAAGAATTTTCAACCTATATATATCAATATATATGCAGCGCAATACTAATTGTCATATCCAAAAGTGCCACCTCATGTTCCACTGCAGTTATTATATGCAACTTGTTCACTAATGTTAAATATAGAATTACAGTTAGAACTAGTTGTCCCCCTTAAAATGATCTTATATATTATATTATTCAATTCAATCACAAACACTTTTTTGCAATAGTAGTACCTAATTTAGTGGCTAATTATGAGTGTCAATATGGATAAATTCTGTTCAATTCTTTTGAAAGTATAGGGTAAGTTATCTTAAGTTATTCCTTTATAACATATTTTATTATTATTAGATGAGATAAATTAATTTATTATAATTAAACTGTTAATTTAATTTAAATTTTGTTTATCTAATTAATTAATTATGATATAATTTTTTATAAATTATAAAAATTATATTTTATAATTTTTTATTTTTTCAAATTATATATATTAATTAATTTTAACCACAATAAAAAATCTAAAAAGATACCAACACAAAAAATTGAAAAAATATAAAATATAAAATTTCCAAAAAACTTTTTTAATCACTCTCTCTTATTTTTTTCATTCTTTCAAAAATTATTTTCATTCCTGGTAACAATGATAATTGAAAGGATTTTAATTCAAATTTTTTTCTAAACTAGAGCTGCCGCTGCTCAACATGCCTATGAAGACATGTTTACGACGCCCCCAAAAACTAAACAGCAATGCAAGATATGTATGAGCAACAAAAGGAAAAAAAAAACATAGATAAAAAAATACAAACAGAACGTAGTTACCATAAATTAATGCGTGTATGTTGTTTGAAAAAACTTTTCAACTGGTCTATAAAAATGATGATGAAGAACATGAATAATAAATAGATATAATTAATTAATAAGAACAATAAAAAAAGTTTTTTGAAAAACAATTAAGAAAATAAGAGAGAAAAAATTTTGAGAAATTTAAATTTTTAGTGTCTTTTGAACTTTTTTTATTTATTCTTTTTATCTTTTGAAATTTCTTTTATTTTGTAATTGAAATTGCATTAATAAATGTATAATTTGATAAAAAAATAAAAAATTATAAAATTAAACTTTTTTAATAATTTTTATAATTTATAAAAAAAGTTACATCATGATTAATTAATTAGATTAACAAATTTTAGGTTAAATTAAAAATTAAAATTAATCATAATAAACTAATTCATTTTATTTTGTTTGATAATAATAAGACACATATATCACAAAGAATAACTTACTTTTTTATTTAAAAATAATTGGGTAGAATTTACCCCTATATATATATATATATATATATATAATTACCCAACTAATGAATATAGCACTGCTCAAATTACCTTGTCACATGATGATTAAGGATCACAATCAAGAGAGTAATAAAGCTAGTAGTTTTGCCATCATTACTTGTTTTTGTGTTAGACGAGAAGATAGTACTTCACGCTAAATTACTTAACAATTAATTAATCTCATGCGAGACTAAAAATGTACTTGATGCAAAATAAATAAATAAACATATTGCAAGCCTTCATCATAAATAGATGCATGTCTCAATGCATACTAATGCTAATTAATTTGCTCTATTTCTCTTTCATTCTCTTAATTTTATTATGGCCAGATCTCAAATACCCTAATGATTTCGTAGACTAGAAAAATAATTAAAAAAAAGTAGATTTATAATATATAGAGTAAGCCATCATCATACTGGCATGTCAAAACACTACAAAGGAGACGAAAAATTATGGCGGTTCTTGGAGGGATTTGTGGCTGTTTTTAGCCGCTGCGAAACGAGAACGGTTCATTAAGCGTCGTTTATTAGGGGGTGGTTATATGATTTTGCGGTGGTTCTCATGAACTGTTGGCATAACCGTCGCAAAATCCAGAAATAGTATCGTAATGTTTAGAGTCGGTTTAAAATTGCCGCTATCTGCCCAATAGTGATTCACACGAATTGAATGGCGGTTTGAAACTGCTACTATTTAATGGCCACAGTTTTTTCAAATGTAATTGGTGGTTCTCCTAGCCTATTTTTTCAAAATTTTTACGGCTATTTTGCAACTGCCGCTATTTTTCGGCTAAATAGCTGCAAAAATATTGTATTGTACGCTGGCAATTAACGCTCTTTTTAATTTGAATGTATTAATTTTTTTTGTTATTTTTTGAATCCTTCCTAATATTAGTAAGTTAAATTATTTTATATCCAAAAAAATAAATTGTTCGGTAAACGACAATAGCAAAACCATTAATTTAATTGATATAATTATCCAAATATTAATAAAGTGTACTTCTTACTAAGAGTTGTATAATCAACACCAAAAAACTGTATATTTGAAAAAAAAAAAGTTCCACAATTCTAAGATCTACTTTTTAATCTGTCCCTCCAACGCACTCATCCATGCGGCGACGTCTGATGGCAGCTTCCCACCTTGTCCTTGAAGTAGACATATCAAAGCACTCTCCATTGCCTGCATCCTTACCTTCCTAGCTGCTACTTCATCCTCCACTGTCTGTCTTTTTGTCTTTTTGGCTGCTACTTCATCCTCCAATGCCTTCTTTTTTAATTTCTCGACTACCAACTATGCTTGTAGTTCAAGCAACACCGTTTGGGTCTTCTCCCTTTCAAAATCATTACTCGGCTGATGGGAATTAATATCGAAAACTTGACTAGAAATCGGTCCCAAATTCATGCCACGCACCCTATTCGAGTGCTCCTTTCCGAGAGTTTGAGCAAGCGAATCATTTTAAAATAATAGTCTAGAGAATTTATCAACGTTTCTCAATAACCACAATTTTTTTTCTACACACATAGATAAGCATTATAAGTACAACTTGATAGTTATTCCAAGACCAACTATCAATTTGAGGGGAGCTGATAAAGATAACACTCAATTAATTAGTTCATACAGTTAGTTGGTTAGTAGTTTAGACAATTATTTGGTGTTTAGTTTAAGATTTATTAGTTTAGACAATTTTTACATTCTTGATACTATAGTGTAGCTATATATATTAAATATAAGAGAGTATAGTAGAATATAAAATGGTTTGTTTCAATAATAAAAAATTACTTATTTTTTCTTTGTTGTGATATTATTATCTAGTGAAATCAGATTTTAATAATCTCTATACTAATATAAATTTTTTAACATAAATATTTAAGAGACAATAAAAATTAATTTATATTAATCTAAAATTATTTTATTTTATATTTATTATTTATTTATAAAATAAATATTAAATATTAAATATAATAAAACATTTTAAATATTATTTATATAAATTATAAATATTAAATTAAATAAAATAACTTTAAATTATTGTCTTTCAAACATTAATATTTTTTAATTACGCTACTATATATATATATATATATATATATATATATATATATATATCGTATCCTATGCTGCCTCTCAGAATTTAAATATAAACATTTACTGAGACTAGCTTGTAATTAAGTAGTGTTATCAAGTTAAACTCTATATGGATGCTGATTTTTCCTTTTTATTTTTAAAATTTCAAATATATGAAATATCAAATGATAAAGGAAAAAGGAGAAGTTTGGATTTTTGAGGCACTTTTAGATTGATAATCATGATAATATGCTTCGAGAGGAGTTAATACTCAATTTACCTTTTAAAATTTGAAGTTAAATTTAATTTAATTTTTAAAATTTTAATAGACTTAAATTAAATTAGATTTTAAAATTTATAATTATAACTCATATTAATTCTTTAGTTAATCTCTGTTAATAATGTATTGATTTAATATATTAATTTGTTACGATTTGAATTTATAATCCAAATTTCATATGATCAAGATTTATTTGAGTTCCAAAAATTTGATTGTTCCTCCTAGAATCGTAAAAATTTTAAATTAAATTTATTGTTGTCTTAATTAACGAGTATGTTAGAGAACCAATCAAAATTCAATAAAGTTTAGTAGGTCTTGATTATATAGAATTTGGGTAAAGAGTTCAAATTTTAACATGCAAAATTAACATATTGTTTACAAAAATCAACTTCAAAACTAACGTGAGCCATTATAAATTTTAGAGATAAAATTGAGTCAATCATAATTTTAAGAATCAAATTAAACATTAACTCATTGAGAAACCAATTTTTTTTTAAAGAATTTAAAACATTAATATAACTAACTTTGTATTGCTTATTATATATAGAATACATATCAAAAAATCAATTTGAATTTGTCTAGTCATTAAGTCATTAATCCCATTAATTAAAAAAGTGTATACAATTTATTGATCATTGATAATCTTTTAAATAAAATTTAAATTCATAACAAATTCATTTTTGACTTACCAAATTTAAAAATGTTGTGAAAAAAAAAATACACATATTAGGATATCAAGTGTGAGAGGTAAATTCTTACCTCGGTTGAAAATATATTAAAAGAATGTATATAATATGTATGAAATAATCCATAGATCTATTGCTTTAAGATTTTAGACAAAATGTAACATATAACTTGATATTATGATTATTACCTACTTAATCTAAACAACCATAAATAATTTACGCTCTTACATAAGTAGTGATTATGTCAAATTACTATTTATTACATATTACCTTCAATAACAATAATGTATATTCCTGTATTGTCAGTGTTTAACACTTCCATAATTAAAATATACATTTAATTAAATGGCAATGGCCACATTCTTCATATATGCATGAATTTAAGAGAGAGTGTGTGTATATCACTTAATTAATGGGATTTGAAAAAGTTTCCTCTATCAACAATGCTAGGGAACCAACTCTATATAAGCCAAGAATCAGCTAACTGGTAAATCAGAGACACTAGTGACTTTAATCGAATGTTGCTACTGATAGGCACACGGATGTTTCTTTTTCTTGTAAATTGGATGGTTTTGGATATGATTTCTATGTTTCATGTGTTACGCATTAATAAAACATAATTAATTATATGGAACCAACTAATGAATGATCAAAGCATCTGTTCCGTAATTCTCTCCTATCATTATTAGCATATCTTTCTTCATGTTTTGAACGTGGTCAACAATAATTTAAAAAATAAATTAAATTATAAATTAATAAAACTAATTATAATTAATTATGTTGTTCCATTCTTGGCTGATTATTAGTTGATTCCATATACTTTTCCTTCCTCTATATATAGATCAATGAAATGCATGAAGCTTGTGATGATAACAAAGACAGTACTATAGTGTAGGAATTCAAAGAGCACTCATTTATCAAAAGCCAAATTCTTATTGTTGAATTGGTTGTGAATTGTAGCATAGAGCAAATAAATCAAAGACCTATAGGCACTAATATTGAACATGAGCACACGTCATCATAAGGTGGCACTGATGTCATCATAATATATAAACTCCACTCAAAGGGACTTATATATATATATAAATGGTGTTGGTAGTGGTGGTGCAACTATCATCAAATGTTTGAATAGCCTTTTTTAAAATTAAATTAAAATTCCTAACACTGTATTTAAAAAATGGAAAAAATTTGAAATATTCTAAAAATATTAGTATATTTTAATAGTTTTAATAGTTAAATAATTAAATTAACAATTAAAATTACTAAAATATCGGTATTTTAAAATATTTAAAATTCTTCTTAAAAAATTAATACGAAACATTATAAAAATAAATGTATGTACAAACATAAAAGGTATATATATAAGAAAAGAGAGATTAAAAATTTGAAAAAGCTAAGAAGAATGGGACCGAAGCAGACATGCGTGTGACCACAAAAGTGCCCTAAAAAACAAGTACTCTTTGCCTCTAAGCTTCCATGCCCTAATTAAAGAAAAAATGAAAATAATAATTAGCTATTGAAAAAAAAAAACTTAAAGGGGTAGCTAGCTAGGGATTTCATGCTGAAGAAGCATGTTAATAGTAACATTGCAGAAAGAAAAGGAAACATGTCTACTAACTGACCATGTTAAGAAAAAGATAACCCTACTTCCCAAAAGAAATAGTGAAAGAATGCATCACAGGAGACATAGTAATGTGGTTATGTGTACTTGTAATTAAAATGTTACATTATTTCAAACTTCTCTTACTCATATATTCTAATGTCCTTCTCTCTCTTTTTTCCCAAATCCAAGCCACAGCTGAATTTATATTATGTGCCAACAAAAAGTTTATAGTGAGAAAAATGTTTGATGGGATTGAATAGAAATGAATTCAATTAGAAATCAAATATATATATAATATATATATATATATATATATATATTGTGTTTGAAATAATATATAAAATAAAAATTGAATTAATTTCGCTCAATGGACTCCCTCTCATCAAAGACCTTCTCTTTTAGTTTGACACTTTTAAAATATCAAATTATTTTAATTTCATTGAATTCGTCTAAAAAACAAAAGGAAAAGTATGAGAAGCCAATGAAATTTTTATACAATGTGCACAATGGAGATTTAGGGAGTATTAGAGATATAATTATTAGTGTTACTTTTTTCTATCAGCTGAAACTTTTGGGATGAGTGGTATCATGACATGGTATTAAAGCGCTAGATCTGAAAGGTCAACAATTCGATCTTTGATGAACCACAAAATCAGTTTAAGCTTTTGGGAATATATTTATTATCGCTAGCACTCGAATGGTTATTCTAGATAGTATGCGAGATGTTCATTTTGTAAAATTCAGTTATATAGTAAATATATGAAATTTGCAAATAAAATCAATTTGAATGCTAAAAGATTATTCCACACACATGAGAACCTACAACTAAAACTTGGATATTAAATCTATGAGCAATATAGTTTTGTTAAAATAATATTTAAATATTAGTAAAATTAGTATTTGTATTTGAATTCATATTTAAATTTAAGTTAACTAGCTAGTTTAATTATTTTTTATTTGTTTAATATCTATAAATGAGTTGTACTTTATATCATACAAAATACACAATAAATACGGATACACCCTTTTATCTAATCTCTTCTGTTAACATAGTCAATAAAACCCTATGTATCTTCATCATGATAAACCTAAGAAAATACAAATAATTTTATGTATGTTGAGACCCTAAGACTTACCGGATTCCAAAAAAATCAGAGCATCTTTTTTTAAAAAGGCAAAAAAAATGTATTATTATTGTAGAAATTTCGTCTGTCATTGTCTGTTGAACACTGAACAATTATAATGTTTTGAATAGGGAAAAAAATGAAGAGTGTATAAACTTTAATGATTTTTGTTTTGCTTTTGATGGCCAAATTGCTTATGAAACCGAGGATTTGGCAGCGAATAATAAAGAAAGAGATCTAAGACTTGCCTTTTAAGCTAGGGCTGCTAAATTATCATCGTGCTTCTATTTTACCATGCACCGTTCATAAAAAGATTGAAAACACAAACAAATAAATATTATTGAAGGGAGAAAAAGGGAGCAATAGAAGCCACTATTGAAAATTATTTTCATTTTTAATTAAGTATTGCGTAAAAATTTGTTGCATATTAAAATTCAAGAGGTAGAACGGAGAAATAATTTTGCAAATATTGGACCACATATATACATTACTTTTTTTTTTCCAGTGTATAATATGTAAAAGTTATGTTAAAAATAAAATGAATTACTAAGCATTAAACTCTGTAATCAATAATTAAAAATATTTGTATGAGTATGTTAAAATAGTATTTATATAAGAGTTTATTAATAATAATAATATAAATATTATGTATATTGAAATTCAATTATTAAATTAATTATTATATATTTGTGTATAAATAAATGTGTTAATTAATTTATTTTTAATGTGTATTTTTACTTAATTATATATTTTATAAAAAAAATATTTAATGATCGATTTTTTTAGAAGAAGTAGTATGATTGATAATAACATGAGACAAGGGGGAATAAGAGTGCTTAAAAAGTGTGCCACTTGTCAAAAAAGTAAATGGAAAACATGTATTAGTTCTAACATTCTGGTAGACAATATCTTACCAACCATTATAAAGTGGCATATTTAATTTATCATTCTTTTCACAATAATTTCCGGAGTGATCTTTTAAGCTATGATTTGTCTAACAAATAAAACACTACTACTACTCTTAATCAGTTTTAAGTCATAAAATCACCTTTATTGGCTTATTTTTTATTTTTTTGTGACTGGCTGCCCCTTTAATTTGCCGTCTCTATATATTTTTTAGGCAATTGTATTGTGAGTAATACTAGGAAATTAATATGGTAGTAGTTAATTTCAGTTAATATTATAATAAATTGTTAAATAAATTTAGTATAAAATCTATAAAGATGAATTTTTGTTGAGTTTAGATTTTGAATTTATTTTAATTAAGTTTCAGATATTCTTATTTTTTAGATTTTTAGATTTTTTATATTACATATTAACTACAATATTGTTTGGACAGTGCTGATTTCTAAAACTTTCTCTTTTAATTATTTAATTAAAAAGTGTATATAATTCTAAAAATTCACTCATATTAAATAGGTTGGTTAAGTATATGGTTTAGTTTATTTAATTTTCAAAAAAAAATTATTATCTCTAAGAAATGTGAAATCAATTCTCCACATCAAACACACTCTTAATTAAGTTAAGAGTATTCGTTAATTTTTATGTATTTAATGTCATTATTTTTAAATAAAAAAAATATTTTTGTATTTATGACGGTGATACTTGTAGAAAATTTTATTATTAGAAAACATTTCATTCTATTCCCGTGCGAGATGCTAAAATGACACTCCTCTCCATTCTATTTATAAAATGTACATTTCTCTTTCTTATAACTTTTAAAAAACCTCCTCTTTAATCCATTTTAATTTTTTTGTGTTAACTAATTTTAACTTTATCTATTTTTAAAAGAAAAAATAAATTATTTTTTTACAAAAATACCCCTTAATAAAAATTTTATTTTTTTGTCATTAATTTTGCTTATCAAAATATCCTTTAATAAATTATTTTTTTATTGATTAAATTGTATTTTTATCAAAATATTTTTTAAAAAATTTAATAATTAAATTATTTTTTCTAAGATATCCTTCAATAATTTTTTAATTATTAAATTATAATTTTATCAAAATTTTTGTTAATAATTTTTTTATATTTTACTATTAATTTTTCGATATTAATATATATTACTTTAATATTAAAAAATCTTAGTAAGATTATTTTTCAATATCATTATATATTAATTGTTATACATATTAATAATGGTAAAATTTTTTTATTTAATTTTAAAATAATATACATTGATATCAAAAAATTAATAGTAAAATATAAAAAATTATTAACCGAAATTTTGGTAAAATTATAATTTAATAATTAAAAATAATTGAAGGATAGCTTAGGAAAAAATAATTTAATTATTAAATTTTTTAAAAAAATATTTTGGTAAAAATATAATTTAATAAATAAAAAATAATTTATTAAATAGTATTTTAGTAAGTAAAATTTAATGATAAAAAAATAAAATTTTTGTTAAAGGATATTTTTGTAAAAAAATTTTTTTTGAAAAATAGATAAAGTTAACATTAGTTAACACAAAAAAATTTAAATAGATTAAAGATGAGGTTTTTTAAAAGTTATAAAAAAGAGAAATATGCATTTTATAAATAGATAAGAGGAGAGCGTCATTTTAGCATCTCGTAAGAAAGGAGAGTAGAATTTTCTCTTATTATTAATATGGTTTCATAATTTGTCAATTCATATGATGACTTGCTAATTGTCGTGCTAATATAAAATAAAGCCTCATCACAATAATAATGATCCAAACATAATCTATAGATGATGAAGAAACGTTAAGCATTGGATATATTGAGTTAGGCATCACTACTCCTTGCATGCTTCACATAAAAATGATGGCAACTATACTCACAATTTCTCTCTATTTATTGCAATGTTTGACATCAAATTTAAAAGCTAAACACACTCTCAATTAGTTAGTACTAAGATAAGCAAGTATCTCTCTAAATTTGTCCGATGAACACACTTAAAAAAATAGAACTTAATTTTTTTTAAGTGATATGTGGTAAAGTATGATATTTTCGTAAATTAATTTTTATAAGGAATAAATTTGATATATTCAAGTATATGGAGTAAAAAAGTGATTTTAATATTTTTCAGTCTCTTGTAGGATGTGACAAGGTTCTCTGTTGTCACCCCATATTTGATAAATCAGTTACTTCAATATTTTTCACAAATTATAATAAGTAAAAAATATATATTAAAAAACTTTTTGCAAATTGTGAGAAGTAAAAAAAAAAATAATTTTTTTGTACAAAAATTAAAAAAAAGTTTGCTTAGGATGCGAAAAACTCATTCTTAGATTTCACCCAAAAAATCCTATTTTAGAACATTACACAAAAAATCAAACTATATATAAAAAAATTTAGCCTGATATTTTATAATAGTTTTTGAATAGGACTAATTAAAAAATATTATATAATAAAAATTATATTTAACAAATATTCTGTCCACAATAATTCGGACTAACAATAAAAAAATTAAAGCGGTGAAATAACAATATTTCTCAATAAATTGATTATACAATGTACATTGATTTTCTTAATAAATCCTAAGTTATAAGTTGGTTACAGAAAGAATAAAATATAACTAAAAAAATAATAGGAAGTATGTTTTTTCTAAGTCCAAGTACTATATATTTTTTAAAAAAAAAATACAATTTGGATTTACACTAACTTAAGCATCGAAATAGATGCTGCAGATAATAATAACTCGTAAAGGAGTATACATGAGCATACCTCGGCCCTCCTATAGGAAACTAGATCAATTTACCTAAAAAATAATTAAAGAAGTTCATTCTCCTTCTTTAGTTTTAATTTTTAAGATCAAATACTAATTTTAAAGAATGACAAAAATTTTTGACAGGACGGATATATGTGGGAATTTATCCATTAAAAAACAGGTATGAAGAGTGATTTTTATTTGTAAGAATGGGAGACAAAATCCTATATAATAAACAGGGCAGGGGTGGGAGTAGAGGTTCCCATCTCGTAGAGATCCGTTAAATTTTCGTTTATTTGAAATAATAAAAATATCCTGATATATATATAATATGTGAGCCATTAGACAGCAACTTTAGCCGTCACATATGCTTCTCTGCTTTAGAGATAGAGAGTGAGAATCTCGTCTCCTTTCTTCTCCACTCCTCTTTAAAACTCAAACCGTCAGTCCCTCCTATCTATTTCTTGAACACCGCCGACCGCCGCCTCCCACCCCTGAGTGGCTCGCTCTCTCATTGGAGGTCCCGAGCTCACCGTCGTGGCCATGTCGTTTTTATATAAAGTCTAAAGATAACTCTTTCATGAAATTATCACACTAACAGTCACAAAATTCGACGGGTCAATAAAAAATATGGTAAAATTTAACCATAAATCTGATAATTTTCAACGTATTTTTTATAATGTAAAAGAGTAAAAGGCAATGTAACTTATAAATTACGGATATTTTGTTAGATTGTCGTATTCACGTGTTGAACATATTTTAGACACAATACTCATCAATATTTGTTTGACACATATATCTTGTTGTCTGCTGTGTCCAACCGTATTTTAATAAAAAAAATTTAGATACATTTGAATACACTTAAATATCATCGCGTGTCAACGTGTCTAATCTTATTCTTAACAAATATTATTGAAATGAGTTTAGAAATAGTATATATTATTATTTATTAAAACAAAATATTTTATATATTTTATATAATTAAAAAATTAATTTATATTTTAATATTAATAAAATATTAAAATATTATTATAATTTATTTAAAAAATATTTTATATTTTATATATATACGTATATTTTTATATTTTATAAAATTTTAAAATTATATATCTATATATTTTGTATCATATCATATTATGTACTGTATTTATGTCGTTATCTACAAATCATAATGTGTGACTAAGAGAATAAAATAAATATAAATAAGTGCAGCTAGTTAGGACTGAAACCAAGGCAAATTAAAGGCAGACACATATACAAATATGAGTATGAGAGAGGGGGGTGTGTGTGGAATGGAATAACAGTGGAAGAAGGTGGAGTGTGTTCCAAGACACAATGATTACATAGTCTTGGAGAAAGGGTGGCGTGGACATAGCAAGTGTATAGAAGAACGTGGGAGGGGCTTGCATTGACCGAGGTACCTTACCACCATTGAAAATGATATGCCTTAACCCCACAAACCCTAAATTATTAACTACTACTATACTAATTAGTAATTATGAATCTTGCTCGCTAGTATATATAGTAACTAATTAAAATTGATGTGGAAAACTATTATGTTAGTTGTACGATTAGTCAAATATAATATACCTTAACTTCAGTGGGAAAATTAAGGTTGCCACTAGAACCTAGCTCTATTATAATCTATAGTATCTCATCTATATATACTATAGTTATTATCAATATATAAAATATTACTCTCGTATATAGGAAAGTTAAATTTTGATGAAACTTTAATTCCATTCTTAAAGGGAAAGAAACGAAAAGAAAAAGTTTGGCTAAGCTATTAATAATGATGATGATACTATATCAGTCTTATATATAGTCCTTGGTCGGTCGACAATCTGTGTTGTGTGTTTATTCAACAGTGCTTGTGTTTGCCATCGCCATGGTTCTTTCTCTCTCACACATAGACAAAGTTATAAGTCATTATGCACTTTATAACAATCAAAAATTAGATTTTACTTCTATAATACATTATTCTATGTATTAATTACATATACGTAGCAACTTAGCAAGTTTGATGAGTTAGGGCACTTATAAGTTTTACTTATTATACCAAGTGTCTTAATTAAAATTAAAACACCTACTAATAAAATTATTGATCACCATGTGGTGCCTATATATTTAGGTCTGAAGTGTTGTAAAAGTGTGTATTTCTTGATCTGTACGAGGATTCTTGTGGCTTAATTTAGAAGACAAAAATTCATGATAGGATATATCTAATTCAAATTCCATTTATGGATGGCGCATGCTATATAAAATTATGATTGAGCTATGAAATATTTTTTATGCATTATATATGTTATATAAACATAATTTTTGAACATTGAACTACAGTTTGAATAAAAGTGGAAAAAAAATTGTCTAATGGAAGAATTTAATTTTAACTTATTAAATAAATTTCAAACATATCAATATAGTGTAGATTACTTTATTAATAGTGTAAAGTGTAAACACTCTTCACGTTTTTGTTTTAATAATATTTTAGTGTGCTATATGCAATACATGTTTTCCATTTTCAAAGTACTCTTCAAGAATTAATTAGAATACTCATTTACACACGATAAATGTTATAAGAATAATGATAGAGAATTAATGTTTTTTCAATTAATATTAATTTTTTTAAATTATTTTATCTGTCTTAAATTTTAAATCATTAATTTTTAACTTTACATTTTAAATTATAAATCTTAAACTCTAATTTTTTTTAATAAAAAAATTAACTAGTGTTGACTAACTAAAAATTAATTATTTTATATATTATTTTTTATATTATAATATTATATTTATATTACATTCGAAAATTAAGTACATAAAATGATCATAATTAAAAAGATATCCATAAGCATAATAAGGTCAGAGATTGCCGTAAGAGGAAAGGAAAGTGGAGTAGCAGCACTCAAAAAGCTAGTTTGAGTGAGAGATGAGAAGAAAATTTAGAAAGGTAAAGCAAATAACAAAAAAACGATGAAGGAACCAAAAAGAGAGCAACAAAGCACAAAGGAAAAGGAAAGTTTTGTTGAAGGGTAAAAGGATAAAAAGGGTCACCACCTTACCCCGCACAAAGGTTTGTGGCAGAAAAACACCCACCAAGTGAAAGAGATTTGACACTGAGCCAGAAAGATAGAGAGAGATCCAAACTCCCTCCTTGATAAACAATTAAGAAAAGAATCATAAATTACTTGTATATATTTATTTTTAAAAATATTTAATAACAAAAAATAGCCAAAATTTAAATATAAAAATTTGAGATAAAAATATATTACGACGGTTGGGAGAAAATCGCTGTTAATAGAATATTTGATATTGATTGTTGCAATAAATCGTTGTAAAATTGACATTTTACAACAATTAAAGTAAAACTGCTGTAAAATAAGAAAGTTTTAGAAGTCTATCTTTAATTTGTTGCACCAACTGTTATTAAATTTTATTTAGCAGCAATTTTTGTAAATTGTTTTTAAATATTCGTCATTATCTATTTTTTTTAGTAAAAACAGTTAGATTTTATCTTATTTAATATTCATTAATTTTAGTATTATATATTTATATAATTTATATATATTTGAATAAACAAATATGGTAGGGGGTTAATTAATTATTAATTGAATGGGCAAAGCATGATGATGATAGGATTAGAAGGAAGAATTAGAAGAGTATAATGAATGATCACACACGAAAAGGAGGTTTTGTAGTGTCCCACTTTATTTCTTTTTTAATATGTCTCTTAGCTTTTCACTAACCCCCTTGAATACCCTTTTCATTTTTATTCCTTGTGCAAGTGTAAAGCAAAACCTCTCCAAGCTTTTGTTCTTCTTCCAATCCCTTCTTTTTCTTAGTCACATCAGACAAAACCAGAATAAATAATAATAAAAAATACAAAACACCTACATTCCTACCTTATAAGCTTCTGACATTTTGAATCTCCATATATACATACATATTTCATTTACTAATTTAATATTAATATTATTATTGTGACTTGCAACAGGCACAGTTGCACAAAGATATTGTTATATAAAGCCTTGGAGTTTGTAATATTATTGTTGAATAGAGTTTTTCAATATATGTATATATATATATGAAAGGGAAATGAAACAGGAGATAAATCATAATCAGCATCAAGGGGAGTGTTCTTATTCTTCATCTTCTTACAATATGATGCATCAACACAACATGATGATGATGAGTGATGAGATGATCTTTGGAGGAGGAAGAGGCTTCATCAATAGCAACAATATGAACATGATGAACATGAATATGAACATGTTGTCTTCTTCTGATCAAATGATGCAGCAGCAGCAGCAGCAGCAACCATGGTCCATGCCATCAATACAAGAACTACCCTTCAACAACCATGAATCGTTTATTGTGCCTCCACAACAACAACAACAACAAGCTTCACCATATGCAAGCTTCTTCAACAGTAGAAGGGTTCATCCATCATCATCATCTTCCATGCAGTTTGCAGCAGCATATCATCATCATGAGGGTGCTACTTCATCATTTGATCTGCAAGCTGAACTGAGCAAGATGACTGCTCAGGAAATCATGGAGGCTAAGGCTCTTGCTGCTTCCAAAAGCCACAGTGAAGCTGAGAGGAGGCGTAGAGAGAGGATCAATAATCATCTTTCTAAGCTCAGAAGCTTGTTGCCTAGCACCACCAAAGTAACTCTTCTTCTTTTCTCTTCTATCAAATCAATTCAATTTCTTAATAATCTCGATGTTAAAACACAGATTCATTAAGGATTTGATGTGTGTTTATTTCATTCATTTATAAAAACCTTTTCAAGAACTGTTACTGTATTGTTGTTATTGTTCCTTAATCATTGTCACAAAATTTAGGTATATTTTTGTTAATTTTAAAAATATAATTGATGTAATTAAAATATCAGAAACTATTTAAAAAAACACGGAATTGGTTAGTAACTTAACTCATGGTTGATATATATATACTATAGATAGAGGTAGGCTTTCTGTATGATTGCTCTCTAGTTAATATAACTTTAATTATGTGTTTTGGAGAGTGTCTCTTGTGTTTCTTTGTTGTGTGGTAGTTCCGAGGAAAAGTAATTAAGTGTAGCTAAGCTAATTAATAGAGTAAAAGAAGAGAGAAAAGGGTACCGTTAATGTCGCAGGGTTGATACAATAAAGAGGAACCAAGAAGCAGTCTCAAAAAGCTAATAAGCTTCTCTTCTAATGCTAATACACATTATTGATTAGTCAAACTCACCTTCGAGAATTCAATTGAAAAGCACCCTTCCTTCTCACTCACACACTCTTGCTTCCACCACCACTAATATTTCTATTTCTATCATGCCATAACCTACCAACTTCTCATCACATTTTAAAGTTGATGTTACCAAATAAATTAAATTGTTTTTCCTTTCAACTTCTCATATAATGTTTTACACGTTTTATTTAAATTTAAATATAATTAGATAATAATTTAGCTAAATATGTGAAATTATCATTAAAAATTGTACCTAATTAAATTTTCATCTATTGATAATTGTATGAAATAATATATAATTTCAGACAGATAAAGCATCATTGCTAGCAGAAGTGATTCAACATGTGAAGGAACTGAAACGGCAAACATCAATGATCGCAGAGACGAGTTCAGTTCCAACAGAATCCGACGAGCTCACAGTGGACGATGCATCTGATGAAGATGGCAAATTGGTAATTAAAGCCTCTTTGTGCTGCGAAGATAGGTCCGATCTCTTGCCTGAACTCATCAAAACCTTGAAATCAATGAAGCTTCGAACCCTCAAAGCAGATATCACTACACTCGGTGGCCGTGTCAAGAACGTCTTGTTCATCACCGCTGAACAAGATTACTACTCATCATCAACCGCCAATGAGGATCATCATCATCAACATGACCATAATAATACTTACCAATACTGCATTAGTTCAATACAGGAAGCTTTGAAGGCAGTTATGGAGAAAAGTAATGGCGGTGTTGGGAATGAGCCTGGTTCTTCTTCTGCAAGTGTCAAGAGACAAAGGACTAATATCATATCCTCCATATCTTAGATCCAACGCTTTTAAATTGCGGTTGCCATTTTACTGCATTTACAAGATTGCAACGGTTATTTATTAGATGAAAACTCATGTGTAGTTGTATTCGTATAAATCAATTTTATACGAAAATAATTATACGTGAATTTTCACCTGTTTATTAACTAAAATTGGAGGTCTTTATAAAATTTTAGCGGATTAAAGGCCTAGTTTAGTTTGTTGTTATATATTTTTATATATCTTTTTATTTGAATTATATTATTTATATTGTAATCTTTTGTTTTTGGGGGTGTTTTTTTCATGGTGTGCTGAGAAATGTGATTACTACTACTACAATGTATGTTGTTGTGTCCTCTATATATCAACATCATCATATATATTTGAAGGAATGAGGTAATGATAATATGATGTGTTTAGTGTTTAGTGTATGTGTAATGGTTGACAGCTTATATATACATTATGAGTGGTTGGATACAATGGATAGAGAGAAATTTATTAAACAGGGAAAGTAATGGATATCTTTTTAGTGGGAAGAGAAACCTTCATGCATGTGCTTTGCTGTTGCATTTTTTTTTTTCTGGATTTCTAAATTATTGGTGACGATGTGAAGAGACTATTAGTGGTTAACATACATACATATATAGGACAATTTTTTATTTAAAAAATATAGTTATAAGTTTAAAACGATTATTTCATTTCTTTAAGAATATATATAATTAACTTTTTGAGTGTATGATTAAAATTAAAGTATCATCGGAATAACTAATAATTAACTTTTCATATGTAATTGTTTACAAAAATTATGTTTTCTATGTAACGATAACATCTAATTAAATGTTAATATAAAAGATATTACATTAAAAGTGCATAAAATTAAGTTTTTTATATGATTAAAATTTAGCAAATTTAAGCTAAAAAATAGTTTTCAATAAAAAGCACCTTTTTAAAGTTCATGATTATTGATTATTTCAGAATTATTATATTTTTACGTAGCCAGTTGTTGACCATCATCCTAAGTATTATTACAAAGTATAAACGATCATTTCGTCTTTAATTTTTCTTATTAATTTTCTTGTATAAAATATATGCGTTTTTTTAAACAATTTAAACATAAATTAATTTTTTATATTTATTATAAGAAATAATCTTTATAAAATTAAGTAGATACTAGTAAACTAACTTTAATCTTCTAACAATTTAAATATAAATTAATAAATATTAAATAAATAAATTTTAATTGTTTTGACTAATTTTTTTGTTATCAAATATTTGTGATATATACGGATATACAGGATATATGACTAAGGATAAATTGAACTATATATGGGTACAACTTTAACATTTTGTCTTTTATTATATAAATTTAATTTTAATATACTAATAATATAAAAAAATTTTAAATAGTTATTCAATTATTTATTATGATGTCAATAAAAATAATTAATTTTTAAATTATTATTTAAAAATTATTTAGGATGTCCATATAAATTTTTTTCATACGTTATTAGTGAATTAAAATTAATTAACTCTTATTATATTTTACAATAACGAATATGAATTTCATCATTAATTTTATTTACGTTATTGTAATTCATCTATATGCAAGCAGTGATACTAATAATTTGAGGTAAGACGGTTTACAATATAACGTGCATGTGATAAATATGCACACTACTTATACAAGAATTTTTCATATTTAATATGCGGTAGAATAAGTTTTACTTTTACTTTTCATGGTATACATGAAGTATTTAATTTGAGGCTAGTTTAAGAATTTTCTTAGAAATATACTTTTAGTGCTTTTAGATCAAGTTTTTCTCAATCTTATATATAAAAATTAAAAGAGTACACTAATTAAAGATTACGAGAAAATAATGCTATGCACATACATGCAAGCTTTGTAAATTCAAACGTACGTACTGTTTGGGATAAGTAGTATGACTACAATTCAATTAATCATGTGTCAAATAATTTATTATTGTTATTATATTAAAATATTAATATAATAAAGTC
This sequence comes from Arachis stenosperma, assembly GCF_014773155.1. NCBI lineage: Eukaryota > Viridiplantae > Streptophyta > Magnoliopsida > Fabales > Fabaceae > Arachis > Arachis stenosperma. The sequence goes on from NC_080385.1 coordinate 164,348,736, forward strand.
CATGATTAAATTTAGAGATTTATCATTATGATAGTAATCATAATATTGAGAGATAAATTTTTTATAATTTAATCTAAATTATTCTTGGTCATAGAATTATTAAAAAAGACATTATAATTCGCAAAGATCAAAATATATATATATATATATATATATATATATATATATATATAAAATGGTCTTCATTGAATGGAGATTAATAGATCTCTTTTATTAAATTATATATATAGATTGTGCATATAGAGGTAAACAATTGAATTGACTCAATTTGAGAATTTCTAATAGTTATAATTACCGCATATTTGTCAATAGGATATTTTCAAGATGAACATAGTAATAGAGTTTCCTTTGACCTGCGACTATCATAGTAATTAACAATATATTTATTATACTTTGATTCCGGATACTTAATACCCTAGGGTGCTAGTTGAATGGATATTGGGTATGATTTAAATATTTGTAAAATTAATGATTAGTCAATAAGGAATCCATCAACTCTCGATAAAGAGTTTGAGCTCTATGATTATAATGATTGAGATGAATAAAACCTTGGTCAAGGGAACTGAATGAATAAAGAAATAAATTTCTTAGGTCATTCACAATTCATTATAATAATAGTAACAAGTTAGAGTTTGATAATGACAATTAAACCATACTCTAAGGGTTAACCAAGAGTCGAAAAAGATGGAAGGAATTATACTTTGTTCTTCTGAGGTTCTTAGTAAAAATATATTATTTCATACTATCGGGTCGTTGAGGAGTGTTGCTAGACGACAACCTTGATTAGTAAATTTAGTATGACTAATTTACTACCCGCTTAGTATTGAACCTATGGAGTCACACACTAACGAGTGTTCTAATCTTTGTTGTAAAATTATTTAATTATTATTTTAATTTGATCAAATAAATAATTATATTAATTCAAATGAAATATTATTGTATTCTTTGCTAGCACCAATAATATAATAATAATATGATAATTGAGAATATTAAATGAGATTTGAGAATAATTAGTTATTCTATTTCTGAATTTGAATTATAAATTTGGATGAGATCCAAATCGATTATGTTTTAAATTGCTATGATATGATTCATAAAATTTGAAGGATTCATATTTGGAATTTCAAAATATGATTCAAATTTGAATTGAGAATCAAATTTAAAATTAGTAACAAATATTATATATATATGCCAAGAGTAGAGAAAAACTGAGAGAATAATAAAAGTTTTATTCCTTTACCTCTACACACAAAAATATATGTGAGCCTAATTCTTGGAGAAGAATTTTATGGTGTGCAAAAAGTTACAAAGAGATTCTCAATTTAGATCACATATCCATTGGTCAAAGAGTTGACAGCAACAGTTAGCCTCGGTGTGGATACACATAGTGCCTTCGTACCATCGAAGGAGAAAAAGATTTTTACTAGCGTACACAGGTATTTAGATCTGATCTATATATTTTATATTATTGGAATAAAGTTTAAACACAAAATAGATCTTTAAGATTACCTTCTTTTCTTCCACTGCATGTTATGAATACATGGTAAATCTTCAGTGATATCAAAGCCAGATTTTTTGTGTTTAAATTTTTATTCGTATTTTCTTAAAGTTTCTGAATTAATAGAATTAATTCAAATTATTTTTTAAGCATATGATGTATTTATTTTCATTGAGATGATTTTTTAATAAATTAATAGTTATTTTTTAATTATTTAATTATGATTAAATTATCATTCTTTTAATATAAAAGTTATATTTATAATTAATGATTTTATTTATTTATTTAATTTTATTGTGATTTTGATCACAATAAAAGAAATAAGATGTAAAATATCTTTTGTTTGTTTCTGATATATATATATAAGTATATATATAAATGTCAATTTTGATTTGATAATTTTTTAAGGCTACACGTTATAAAAAATCAAATTTTGATTTGATTGATATATTTTGAACACTATTGTAATAACTCAACTTTTAATACGTCATGATCGTATCAAAAGTAAGGCGTTACTAACATGTTTTTCTTATTAGTTATTTAATATTGAGTGTAATACCCTAATGTTTTTTAACTGAGTTAAGCTTTACCTGGATTATATTTAGTAGCTGATATTCAAAACCTTGCGAAATTTTTAAAGTAATATAAAATCTTTTTATAAAATAATTTACATGTGTAAAAATATTGAATAACTAGTTTTTGTTAGAATAGTTATTAGTTGAAAAATATAAGTGGATCTGGAAATACTAACATGAAAAATGGGTGTGCTAAACTATGAAGGCATAACAATAACAAGCTTTACTCATACCAAATAATTATAACAAGAAACATCATAGTTACAATTTGCAATCACTTAATAAAAATTAAACAAGACACACACACCGAAAATCCTAATTCTCTTAATTTGTATAACTATGACTAAAACAATCGCATATTCTTCCTTGTTAAGGTAAACGCTTAATATTTTATATCTACGTCCTCGATAGCTTACTCTCACTAGTGCACTTGTCTTTTCACCTCAACTGAGCAGTGTATTACTTTGTACTGCATCGTTCATGAAGATGGTACGGAGAGAGGGGTGAGAAACAAAAGTTTCTCAATAGTTTATCTATATGGTGTTATCGTATCCATCCCCAACCACTACGAGTTTTAAAATAAAAACAGTGATAATGCAATGTTGTTTAATTATTATTTTCAAAAGTCCTTGTTAGTCGGAGTGGTGTGACTTTTAGATGTTTCTCATTTACCTATGTTATGACATGTGTGATGCATACAAAATGCCTATAGTGTTAAAACATATAAATGTAAACTCATAAACCTTGGTATGATGTTCTCATAGGCCATAAAGCAAGACAAAATAAATAATAAATAAGAGAAGAATAGTAATATTGTCATAGATAAGTCAAATAGAATAAATCTGAATAAAATAAAGATCTTAAACAATATCATACGTCATAAAAAAAGGAACTTTGAATAAAGAAGGATCTTTGAATGTAATAATAAACATAATCATAAATCAAAAAAGGATAAAAGAAGAACAACCATGAACACACTTTTTATTGCACTTTTCATTACTTTTTCTTGTAGCTTTTATGGAAGGTATTGAGATCAAACCGGTATAAAAAGTGGGAGTCCCCTTCCCTTACCGAAGGTTCTTATCCCAAACATTTTGGTGATCACATTTCCTTATTGAAGGATCATCTCGATATCTTGTCTTTCGGGGTCACTTTTCCTTACCGAAAGATCATTCTCTCAATTCAATTTACAATCAAGGTTATTTAGACATACACAAGAAAGAAGTTATGACAACCTATTATTATAAAATTGATGGGAGTCCCCTTCCTTTACCGAAGGTTTCCAAAAGTTTGCCGATCACCTTCCCTTATCGAAAGATCATCTCGATTATCTTGTTTTTAGGGGTCACATTCCCTTACCGAAGGATCATTCCCTCAGTTCTTTAATGCACATAAGATTGTTATTATAATGCATAATGCGTATGAAGGAAAGAGACATTATATCATGACATTTAATGCTAACATCTATATATGACATATAAAAATTAGCATAAAACCTCCTACCTCGAGTAAAGTTTCGATAGGTATTCCGATGCAAATAGATGCGGTTTGTTAGTGAAGAGAGACTTATTCCATAGCTATACTTTGTGTATACTAGAATGTTTTGTATAGAAAAAAGAAATAGAATGAGAAAGGAAGGATCAAATAGCTCTCAGGTATGTGCAGATTATGTTAGGAGGCATTTAGGTGAAATCTTCAATCTGAATAGTAACTTTGTGAGCCCTATAACGTTTTCTACATTTGGAATTTGGAGATAGCTATTAGAGACAAATTTATAGAGAATTGAATTAGCTTTAAAACGAATCTTAAACGAAGTCAATTAGATAACCACAACTTGAGATATTTTTGAAATACTGTTAGTATATCAGGCTGGCTGATAAGAGCGCGATTTTCTACTATGAACTTGTAACCGATTTATCTACCTAATTTAATTTGAATTTGATTTTATACTGAACTTAAGCAATAGAGCTAGTATTCTTATCTTTTCATATAACTAAATATCATTCAAATCTAATAAATGTAGAATTAATTATGACTATATTTTAAAAGGTTGTTTATTATCGGTTAGAGATTTACTACCACTAGTGCTTTCATATGTTTAAATTTTAAATTCAAACCTTAAATCATTACCATTTTAATTAATTAATTAGTTATTAAAAAAATGACTTGATTCAAAAAGTTAGAATGAGCTTTTAGTTCGAAATCGTATTTCAATCTTTAATAAAATGCCAGATAATTGTTTTCAACTCACTAAAAATCATATATCAAATATCACCAACTAATAATAATCACATAATTACTAATAATAATAAATCTTATACAAGTAAATTAAAATAAAATTCAAATACAACACCTATCCCTCTGTATAAAATAAAAATCTTAAACAACAAGTGAGGAAACTCTATGAAAATAACTTAACTCATAAATAAAGTCAATAATCACCCTCAGCTTCAAACTGAGTCTTCAAACCTATATCATTGAAAGGGTGGAAGATATATATTAGGGTGAGAACAAACCACATGTTCTTAGTAAGAATGGGAATACCATCAAAATAAAGAAATACTTGCAAATAGAATTAATTCCATTATAAAACAATTTTTTTGAAGTAATCTTTTGAAAGGTGTTTAAAGAAATTTTTTTAACTTACAAATCAGTAAGATGAATAGTTTAATGAAACAAAAAGGACCAAAGACGTGCCTAGTGACTTTCTACCCAACTCACCTCGCTCACTCCTATCCAAATAATATATACATTAGAATACTCAATCAACACCTAGTCCACTTGCCTCAACCTTCATTACCACATACCAGAAACCATCATCATAACGCCTCCACCAAAAAGGGTTTCTCAGATAAACATACACATACAAACAAACAAAAAAAATCACAGATAGGATTCAAGTACAGCAAGTAAAACAAGTAGTAGATGAACATGGCTAAGTAGTTAAGCAAACCAAAATAAATACACACTCAATCAAAACATACAAATGCATATAATGCATGCATGTCCTATGGCTAATGAGCTCATCTGTCGGTTATACAGTCAAACCAACATGTCCTGGTAGCTAACCATTGGACAGTCCCCCGATGCACATCCCCATGAATCTATGCATAGCTTTTTCTTATATATATATATATATATATATATCAAATCGCTCAATGGGGGTATCATTCCCGGGAATTTATACGTTCCCGGTCACCCTTATGTCGTAGGGTCAACAGAATATCGAGTCTCAACCTGAAACACGTGGTGGCAAGTCACGGTACTTTATCCAAGAAAACTTGTATCTCAGATAATTCAGATAAATAAGCCATATGAATATTTCAATCATAATTCATCAATATCCACATCATTCTCAATCATGTCTCATTCATCACGAATCTTGTCATCAATATCATAACCTACGTCATCAATCACAGTTATCACCCCACATCACTATAATTAACCAGAATCATCACCGGATCTCACACAACTTAATTGTCACTAAATCACACCTAACACCTCAATTTCAAAGACAACCTTCAAACAACTCACTAAACTCGCCTCCAAATCAACAGCAAACATTTTTCATCATATTCCTTAAAATAACTTTCTTCCTTTTAACTCTTATGTTTAATTTTATTAAAAATCTTAAACCCACTTTCCTATTTCCAAATCCTTAAATTTATACTCAATTTCCTATTTTAAAGTCTTTGGCTAGTTAATCAAATCTCTTCTCATTATTAGAAATCAAATGAGTTTAAAACCACAAGTTAACAAAATTATAAGAATCCGATTTTCTTTAATAATCTTTAAAAGCATTCAAAACATACTTCTTTTTTTTAAAGCTACTTAAATCAAAATCGTTTTCAAAATCACAACTAAAACTTCTTTAAAATTCTTAGAAAAATTCCGCCAGCACCTCCCATAAAAACTGGAGTTTGCCACCCATTACAGGTCCCCTTTTTTCAACTTCGACTCGATCAAAACCAACATTTCAAGTTAACATTTTTAAATCCATCTTTCATAATCAATCAGAACCAATTTCAAACAAAGATTCAAAATCAATATATTCAATCATTTTTGCCAGAAACTCTTAAAAAATTGACAAATCAATAATCAATTCTGCCACAACTTCAATCACAGCAGAAAATCATTTCAAGCACAGAAATTAATTCACTTTTTTTTATACAAATTCATATCAAATTGTGTTTCCATTGAACACCATGCCAAATTTCCATGGTGATTCATCGGACTCAATTTGAAATCAGATTCAAACTAACTTACAACGCTTGAATTCAAATGATAAAAAAATAGAACAAGATACATGAGAAAATTAAAGAAATTTGCGCCAAAATTTGTGCAACCTTGAGCGAGATGATTCAAAAGGAAGCAGCTTGTGCTACATCAGAATATTCACAGCTAGAATCATCAATCAACAATCCCAATCCAACAATTCAAACCAATTCAGAGTCAGAATTTCACCCAATCAACAAACATTTCACAAATCTACAAGAGAAAAACTCATCACTTACAGATCTACAATTCCATAGTTCAGATTCAGATTATGCAGATGTAGATTTGGAGAATGCAGCAACAAAAAATTTAGAATTAGCAGTTCCAAAAGAATTGGAAAATGTAGCAACAAATATTTTAGAATTGGAGAATGCAACAACAAAAATTTCAAAAGAAGATGCAACAGACCGAGGAGGAAGCAATATATTTCAATTTTGGATTTCAACCTCAACAACAACAAGAAGAATCAACAGAAAGTACAGATCAAGTAGAAATTCAAATCTCAAACACAGAAATTCAATCAAAATTTCAAGGTCCAATTCCAGAAATTCCAGATCAAGCAACAAAGTAGCAATCATCAATGTCAATTATCAATTAGTAATTACAATATCGTGGCAATACAATGTCAGCAACAATTAAAATGTTCATACCAAAATTCAAATATCATAGATCTAGAAAAGAGGAAGGAAGAGACCGCCATGGAAGGCAGTGACAGTGTGCAGAGCGGCGTGGATTGGAGCAACGGCTGCGATACAAAGATCGGAGTCCTCACGATGTGGAAGGGAGATTCACAGGTAGGGAGAATCGGGCTGCCATCTTGTGGTGTAGTGTCTCGTCCCGGCACTTTCCGTCATGTTTCTCCTCTCGTGGCACGCCCACTGAAGCTCCTGGCAACAGTGGTTGGTGGAATTATGCATATGAAAGGCTGAGATCTAAGTCTATGTCACGACGACGATAGAGCTGAGAGCAGTGCCGAGGTTGGTGCTTTCACTGAGCGTAAGGGAGACGCGCGTGGTGCTCTAGTGCAATGGCAAGTGGCGGCTTCGACTGAAGATAGAAAGAAAGTAACAAAGAACGAAATCGAGGGAAGATGGAGAAAGAGCCACTGGAGCCGGACGATGGTGCCTGGCTCGCCAGTGGCGGTTCTTCCGGCAATAGCATCACACACACACAGAGTTGAGAGGAAGAGAGGAGAAAAGAGACATGGCTCTCTGTTTCTGGATTGTGGTGGAATGGAGGACAAGACTCCTAAATTTGAGGTGAGCCTTTATTGGATTGAGCTTTTACTTGCAGTATTAAGTACAACTCAAATTCATAAGTGGATCAAGTGTTACAGAAAATTATTTTATATATATAGAAGACCTATTTTTTTTTGTAAATAATAGGAGTCTGGTGGTAAATTTTTTTTATGCAGTAGCATAAAAAATATTATTTTAAAATTACTTGTTTTTTTTATTGATTGTAATTAGTTTTTATAATTTTTATTAGGATTTATATATATATTTTTTTTACTTTAAAGACAAAGTTTTTTTAAAGAGTAGGGTAATAATGAAATTAGTATTGGGTCTATAGCTTAATTAAAAATTTATACTATAAATAAGAGTATAATGTAATAATGCCGGGTATCCAACTATCCATGAGTTAATTAGAAGGTCAATGCTAATGTGAGGAAAGAAATTTTTTTCCTCATCTGAAATGTGTTGGAGGAAGAAAAAGAAAACACATAGATTGTTAGTTTGCTATTATCCGACAAATTCTGTGACATTTGTAGAGTGTAGAATGATATAAAATGTAGGCCAAATTTAAATTATAAAAGCTATTTTTTTCTTTCTTTGTGAATGTGTGGGACTAACAAAAAAAAAATAATAATAAGAATTATTATAAAAACATCATAAATAATAATAATAATAATAATAATAATATTTTCAAACATTTTCTCACCGTCTTCCCAAATTTTTTTCAAATAAACTTTTGACACGGCCAAATTACTCTCATTAGGTATATTTTATTCTTTATATATATATTTTATATTATTCCGTTAGCGTAAATAGTAAAAAATATTATATTTTTATTATTGAGTATTCAATTTCTTACGTTAAATATAATTAAAAGTCTATATATTTAATTTTAAATATTTTATTGTTATTGTCGACGTAACATAAATTTTTTTTGTATTTTTTAAATTAAAATATTTGGTTGGTGTTATTAATAAATATATTGAGTTGTTAAGTTGATATTATTGTTATTGCTAATGCTAATAAGAACAATTTTATTTTTGTAGATAATAATAATTAAATTATTTTGGTCTATTTAATATTATGGTTTTATAAATATAAATAATAATAATAATAATAATAATAATAATAATAATAATAATAATAATAATATATTTGATTTTTAAAAGATTAAGGTCATGTTTAATGCTACAACATTCGTTGTTAATAATAATAATAATAATAATAATAATAATAATAATAATAGTAATTTTTGTTTTAATATTACGATGTTTTAATATTATAATTTTTGTTTTAATGATAATAAACAAATAAGAATGTTTTCAGTTTTAATAAAATTGAATATAATAGTAATTCTTAAGCTATTTTTTTGTTAAATAAAATACTCTCATATTTTTTATCTATTATTTTTGTTGTTTTATTTATTATCATGATAAGTCTCATAAAATTTTGAAGTCAATTCTATTTTTTATTCAAAAAATGAGTTCAAGAATTATTATTATATGCAAAATTAATTCCAATTAATAAACTATAGTCTTACCTATATTTCATATTACTCTGCAAATGCCACGGCATCTGCCCAACAAGAGAGAACCAACATTCCACGCGTTCCTTTCTCCTTTCTCCAACACATTTCAGCATATGAAGAAAAAAATCACTTTTTTTCACAGTAGCATTGCCTTAATTAGAAACTCTACTTTTTTCTTTAACTCTAATTCTAAGATTTCTATTCTATTTTTTTTAATTTTTATCTAATTCTCTATTTTTTTATACAAATTTGTATCATTGAACTTAAATATAAGTTCTATTAGAGTTTATTATATATAAATAAATCGATTACAATTTTAACTGAAAGTGGTGATAGTTGTAATCGAATGAACAATAAAATGATAAAATGATAAAATAAAAAAATTTAAATTTAAATTTAAAATAATAACAAATTTATTATATATCACTAACACGACAAAGTTGAATTATTTTTGTAATGAAAATAATAAATTATAAAAGAAAAAGATATTTATACAAATGAAACATGTTTTAGTCAACAAAAAAAATTAAATGGAACATCTTATTGAAAATGTTCAAAAACGTAAGTAAAACATGCTAAAGATTATTATTTCATTGGTAGACGCACTATTGTCGACCTTATAAAAATTTGGGCAAAAAACCCAAATGAGCCTAGGGGAGCTCATTATAACCGAAATCAGCCAAACCAAAATATGATACCTCAATCCACCAGAAGCAAATTTTATATAATTCGAATTAATAGGATTCGAATTAAGTTCGCATGTAATTCGAATTGATTGGAGACGAATTAGTATGATGATATATAGCAACGTAATTCGAGTCAATAAGGTACGATTTAGGCTGAAAATTTTCTTAGTAATTCGAGACGATTCAGTTCGAATTAGTGGGAGGATTGCACTCGAGTGTGGTTCGAATCAATTTGATTCGAATTAGTTGAAGTTGGTGAAACAAAGTAATTCGAATCTACTTGATTCGAATTATAAGGAGTTCGGCTATATAAGGAGTTCGAACCAAGTTCATTCGAATCACTTTCTCATTCCCATACCCCACCAAATCCCAGAGAAAACGACCAACATTCGGTCCATTTAAGACCGGAGCGGCATATTCAGGCGATGTGGGACGATCCTGGGAGGCTTTATCGTTTTGATGGAGTTGCTCATATCGTCGGGGTGATCAATGACGAGGTTAGTGGTTTATGATGTTGTGGTGTTGATAGTGTTTTTTGTTAGTGGTTTATGTTAGTTGTTGATGATAGCGGTTTATGATAGTACTATTTGTCCATGTGTTATGATAGTGGTTTAGTGATAGTGGTATTTGTTAATGGTTTTTGATAATGGTTTATGTTATTGTTAGTGGTGTAGGATAGTGGTTTAGGATAGAGGTTGATGATAGTGGTTTAGGCAAGTGGTTTTTGTTAACGGTTTTTTATAGCGGTTTATGTTATGTTAGTGTTAGCGGTTTAGGATAGTGGTGTAGGCAAATGGTTTTTGTTAATGATTTTTTATAGCGGTTTATGTGAACATTAGCGGTTTAAGATAGTGGTTCAGGCCAGTAATTTTGGTTAGCGGTTTTTGAAAGTGGTTCTTGTTAGCGATTTTTTTTTTTAATGGGATTGAAAAGTGGTTTTAGTAACGGTTTTGGTGCTAGCTGCTATAAAAGTTTAAGCTACTCATATGTACAAATTATTCAACATGACACCACAAACAATGAAATAATTGAAAACAATATAATCAATGATACCATTAGTTACTAAGTGTTTGGCTTAACTTGATATATACCATGAACATTTTCGACAAAGTTTTAAGATTTGATTAATGTTGACTTGCATTGTTGGGGTCTCCATTTATATAGTTTATATGCAAGTATATCACATTGAACATTACTTAAAATTTGTCATTTTTTTGCCCTCTATTTATATATATATATATATACACATCCACTTCTTTAATTTTATTTATTTATTTATTTTTTACTTTGGTCATGTTTTTGTTTGATCCTAACATTGTTAAAATATGAAAGAGTGAAAGTTGAGAGAGACAGAAAAATTGATTCTTCTCATTTTAAAAATTTTAAATGAATAAAAATAAAAAATTGGAAAAAATATTTTATAATTAACTTTATGTACTCTTTGTGTACTTTTATTATAATTAATTATCATCAATATTAAACTAATAAAAAAATAATATAGATAACTATTTTTTTATTAAAAAAGTTGCAATTTAACCGTCTTATTAGAAATATAAAAAATTTTGGTTGAATAAAACTATGACAACTCTTCTATTAATTTCAAATTTTTATGAGTAGAGTGAGAACTACACATCAAATGTGGAACTAACTAAATAAAAAGCACTGATTTTACATCTCTGTATTTAAAAGGCAATCCAATAGGAGAATTATTAATTCGAACAACCATAATTCTAAGCTGTTCAGCACAAAAGTAACCGATCAAAAACTAATTAGTAAATGATCTCAAACAGTATAACAGTGAGAAAAATAACAATTAATAGAAACTTACCAAACCATAACCCTTGAAGGAATGTTATAGAATGCCTCTACTGAAAACCAGTCCAAGTTTGTGAACATGTTGGAGAAAACTATATTTGACTTTGTTAATCATATATTTATTGATATTAGCAAAATTACAATATGCGAAGAACAATAAGTCAATTACAAAAGTAAAATTTAAAAAGAAATATTAGAGAGTCATCGAAATTTATTATTTTTTATCATTATTTTTAACTATTAACCAAATTTCTTTAGTCTAATAATCTAAAAATATTTTTTTGCCCATAATTTTTAACATTGATGACTAATTGATGATCGAAAACAATACTAATATTCCTGAAATTTAAATACAGCAAACATTTAAAATTCTAAATAATTGATTTAGTTTAAAATTTTAAATAATATATAGCCTTAGATTTCATAAGATAAAAATGAATTGACCCTCTAGTATTTTACAAACATTCAAGCAAGTATGAACAAAATGATAAAAAGGTTTAAATGATGATATTGAAAAATCTACTTTTCAAGTAACACGATCTCATTGTCCAATCTTAGAAGGTTGTCTACACTCCACAACACTCGTTAATGTATGGATGCATTGTGATTATTCAGAAAAAATAATGCCATAATTAAGAAGAAAAAATATGGTAAGAAAAATGCATAAATGCCAATTCCACCGACACATATACTTAAACAGTAATGTTAAGGCTAACATAGCATAAAAAGTTGTATAAACAGAAATAATTATAAGAAATGTTGCAGCAAGCAAATTTGTAACAACAGTGCAATTTAACAAGAATTATGCATGACAAAAACAAATGTTGAGACATAAAATGCAATCTTCAAATATTTTAAAGGATACAAACCACTGTTATGGAAGAAAAGCTTGAAATCTAGACATGCTTACAGGAATCAACAAATTTACCAACAGAAAGTAAATAACTATAAGCCTTCATGCCTTCATGCCTCTATTTGCCACTATTTGGGTGGGACTTGGTGCAAAGAACTTTTCGTCCCTTAGCGCGTCGACGCTTCAAAATTGCTCTCCCACTTGTTGTTCTCATTCTTCTGCGGAAACCATGGGTCCGAGCCAATGATTTCCGGGATCTGTTTCTCTTAGTCTGGCAAAGAGCAGCCTTGCCTGCCCTCACAACCAGGCCACGACCCTTTTCTCTTCTAGCCCGAACATCAGATGTCAACTCCAATCCCAGCGATAAACCTGAAAATGTTAAGAAGTTAGCTGAGATAAGACAAACTAAAGCTACACAAATTTAGTCATGAGGCTGGTTTGCAGCTCATTTTAAGAACAGAAGCGACAATGTGAACAAGCCTTGATTTAGTACATGAGTTAAATACCGTTAAAAGCACCTTATTGGCTTTGGCCAAATTGTTCGTACTTTTTGTTGCTATAAGATTAAAAGATCTGCCACCATGATCATATCTTGAATTTGACCAAACCAATTTCATGTTGTTAAATAATTTGCATTATCACTTGTATCTAAAGTTGGCAAATTAGATAAACTAATAAGTGTAAAATCGTGAATTCAGCTATTAAATATCAAATCAAAACAATTCCAACTAAATTCTAGATGTATGAAATTTAAATCAAAACACATCGTAAAATCAAAGTTAATTCCTCTGGTAATTGAACTTTCTACTATTCCCTATTAATAACATAACATGCTGTCCTAGGAAAATCCACACAAGAAGAATAGCGCAAACTTTGGTTCTTAAAGTTTTGACATGTGAAAATAATCCACGAAAGTAACAAACTTGACTCACATCTGTTATCAACAGGGGCTATTTTGACTATTCAAAATTTCGGGATAAAAATGAGCATTAATCCTCCCCAAGAAGAGTAACTCCCTACTGTATTTACGCTTTGAGAAATTTATGCATCTCCAATCTCATTGTTTTTCATAAGTAACACAAACGCGGCTTCACTTTTGGATTTCACAAATGGAAGACAATTCCAGTTAGGCAGTTACAATCTCAAAACAACTATGAAGCTCAACAGCAAACTTGAATTAAAGAAATTGACAGAAGAAGAAAAAGAAGTAAACTTGAATTAAAGAAACTGACAGAAAAAGAAAAAGAAGTTACCTGAGAGGAGAGAGGAAGGGAAAGAAAGGGAGGAAGAAGAGGAAGAGAGGAAGGAGCAGTGGAGGAGGGGAGGGCGAGGGGAGGAGCGAGCGAGAGAGAGTGATGCTGGCGATGAAGCAGCGTGGAAGACGAGAGATGCAGAAGAGGAAGCGACTGGGGCTCTGCTTATCCAAGGACTCGGTGGTAACGATGCCATTATCTCTTCAAGCCTCCTGGGGGCTCTCTGGCTTGCTCTTTTGTAGCCTACTTTATCCCAATAAAGGATAAAGAAAGAACCCTACGTTAACAAGTCAAAATAAATAAGTTTACTTAAGTTAGCTGAATAATTATGAGTTGATACTCAATCGGATGCTTGAAGTTAAATTTGCATCTCAATCTCATCTTCAAATATTTATTTTATTCAATTCTATCAATTTGATATTCTATTAAAAAATAACTCCGTTAGCAAGTAAACGAAAAATCTTAACAATATATACAATGAATTTGTTATTTAGTCTAATAGAATGTAGAATACAAGTATCAACATATTTACTATATATAATTTGATAAAAAAATCTTTTATAATTAATTTTATGTATTTTTTATGTACTCCTATTATAATTAATTATTATTAACAATAAACTAATAAAAAATAATCTAAATAACAATATATATATATATTATCTATATTAAAAAAAATTAATTAATGTGGCTGCCTAATTAAAATGTGTGTCATATCTCTAAAAATTTTATTAATCAGAATAAAGTATATATAATATATCAATAATTTTTATAATTATATTTTATTATTATAAAATATAATTATTTTTTATTGGAGATATTTATTTTAAATATTTTTATTATTAAAAATTATAAACCTAAATAATTAATTAATAAATATAATATTATTATAAAAATACAATTCACAACTTCATAAAAATCTAGAAGTGCAATATGAATACAAAATATACAGTAAACTAGTAAAAAATAGTAATAGAATTTTATTGTAAATAATCATAAACCAAACAATATAAAAATATACAATAATATAATTATTAAACAAAATAGTTAACAATTGAATAAATTAAAAAATTAATAGGATCAGTATTGAGCCTATAATCCATAGTTCAATTAGAGAATTATATTATAAATAAAAATATAATGTAATAATATGAGATATTAATGATGTAATTAAAAATTTTATTTTCTCACTTTGACTCTAATTCTAGAGATTTCTATCTAATTTCCTCTTAATTTTCATTTAATTCTTTATCTTTTTATACAAATTTGTATCAAAAATACAAAAGGTAAAAAATAGAGAAAAATAGCAAGAGAAGATTGGATTTGAACCTTTGGGATAATTAAAATTAGAGTTACTTATTTATTTTGATTTTTTTATTAAATAGTCAATATAATATCAATAGTTTTGTTAGTTATTTTAAATTTAATATTAAAATAAGAATAATGCTATGACTAATAAAATTTATTATTTGTTGTCAACATTCTAAATTCTAAATTTTAAATATTAAATTTTAAATCCTAAATTCTATATTCTAATAGTATAAAAATAAAATATTAATCTAAAATATTGACTAATATTAATAAAAAATATTAATTCTCTAATATACTTTTAAAACAATTTTAATAAAATAATTTTATTTAACTTAAAATTAATTTAACCTAAACAATTTTATATATTTGTAAAATTAAATCTAACAAAATAATTCAATAACATAATAGGATCAAATTTAATTATATAATAAAATAAATAAATTTTATTATTATATACTACATAAAAATGTTTTAAAATCCAGTGGGGTGGAGCAAGTTGTCACGACTTTGGACACACTCCAACGCTACCGTGTCAGCACTCGAATTTACTCAACCTTTTGAGTTAAGACTAAGTCAGTCTAACCCTCAGTATTTAGCAAGAAAGTTAAGAACACAAGAGAAAGAAAGTTTTGGTAGAAAGAACATTTTATTACTCAAATGTTTATTACAAATGACTTACACACTCAAACTCTAACTTTCACTTCCTATTTATAGCCATCCACCTCTTTAATGGATGGTTAGGATTAAATCTAATCAACGGTCCAGATTAATCATCCAAAACCTTCATTACAAATATCTATCCTACCACAACTTTCTAAATACTTTTAGATTGTTCCATACTACTTTTTATACTTCTATATATATCAAGACTCTTCTAGAATACTCTATGACTTTCTAGAATCTTCTAAAACTTTCTAAGGTATTTTGGGACCTTCTAGGACATTCTAGAATGTTCTGGAACTATCTAGAGCATTTTCAAACACTCTAGAAAACTATACAAATACCGTTAAATCTAACCTTCTAAAATTTACTGTGACATTCTCCCCCTACCTAATGCGCGGACGTTTTCGTCGTGTTCTGTTCATGATAGCGATCTAGGTATTCTTGGAATTGCCCCAGAGCTTCACAAGCTTCCCAACTAGCTTCGGTTATCGGGAGTCCTTTCCAGTTGATCAAGTATTGGATACTTGGTGGTACTTATTTTCGTCGCACCACGCGATTAGCTAAGATCTTTTCAATTTTTTTATCAAAGGATCTAATCACCACAGGTGGAGCACGACTCGAGTCACCTCTACTCGGTTCATCTTGGTCTTCATAATATAGTTTAAGTATACTCACATGCAAGACGAGATGGATCTTCATATAGGGAGGGAGTTGTACTTTGTAAGCAACCTCCCAACACGTCCAATGATCTCAAATGGCCCTTCATGTTTGCAGATTAAACCCTTATGAACCTTGCAAAAGGCTTTGAATTATTGTGGAAGAAGTTTAATCATTATGTTGTCTTCCACTTAATAGCTTGCAGACCTCCTCTTTTTATTTGTCAATTTCTTCATCCTCTTTGCAGCTTTGTCGAGGTAAGAACGAGTGACATCTTTTTTGGAGCTTAACTTCTTCTGAGTTTAAAAGGAACTTGTAGTCACATTATCTGTCTTGACGATGAAGTGTGAACCAAGCAAGTATTGGTGCCAAGTTCTCAAACAATGTATCACCACGGTCATCTCCTTCTCTTGGATGGTGTATTGTCTCTCTGTAGCATTCAACTTGGGACTTTTAAAGGCAATAGGATGTCCTTCTTACAAACAACTTCTGCAGTCTCTCGTACGTGATCCGCACAATGGTCGAAATGGCCAAGTAGCGTGTCCCCTTCAACACAGCATTGATGCACTTGGACAGATTCGTGGTCATGTGTCCAAACCTCCGCCCACTGTCGCAATGTTGAAACCAAATCTCCTTTTTAAAACGATCAGCCCAGTCCGCCATCGCCGGAGAGACACCTCTCAATGCATCCATGTACCACTCAAACCCGGCCTGACTTTGACTATAAGCAGCGTTTATGAGGTATTTCTTGCCCTCGGCTAACTTGAAACGGCTCATGAAATTCACAACCATGTGTCTAATACAGTAAGCATGGAACACCATAGGGGGATGCCAACCATTATCATCGGAGCTTAGGGCGGCCTTGATGGCCTGAGATCTTTCGGATATAACCAGCAAGCCGTCTTGTGGGGTGATGTGGCACATCAAATTAGTAAGGAAGAACGACCATGACTCGGTGCTCTTAGACTCAACAATGGCAAAAGCAATTGGTAGTATGTTGTTGTTCCCGTCTTGCGCCACCGCAATAAGCAATACTCCACTGTACTTGCCATACAGATGTGTGCCGTCTACGGATACAAACGGCTTACAATGCTTGAAGGCCTCGACACATGACAGGAAAGTCTAAAATACTTTGTCGAACATGCAGCAGTCACGTACCATGAGGTGTCCATCGTAGTACGGTTTGACGCGTAGGTCACATATGGTGCCAGGAAAACAGCTCTGTAGTGCCTGAAGCAGTTTCGGCACCTTGTTGTACAACTCTTTCCAATCACCGTAGATCCGTGCAATTGCCTTCTGCTTTGCCATTCACACCTTTCTGTATGAGGGTTTGAAGTGATAGCTTGCTTGGACCGCACCTTGCAAGACTGGGATACTGACAGAGAGGTTGGACTAAATCAAGGGCAATATGACCCTGCAGATGAGACTGCTATCTAACTGACGATGGTCTTGAGACATAGTGGGTGCTAGACAGCTGTGTGGTCCACCAAACCTCCGAACCTCCCTAATCACAACAAAAAATTTATGCTTATACTATATCTTTAACCTACATAACATATCATACAAAAGTACTCAAATTCACAATTAAATTTGAACTTACCAATATCGAAAATTCTAACGAAGCGCCACATGGAGGCTCCATTGACACCCATTGTCGCCTTGATGGCACTGCACATGGTACTTTAACTGGTTGAACTCGATCACCCGGTACTCAGTACTCTTGCGAATATTGTAGTTCTTCACACCTTGAAGCACCGCCTCTCGGCTTCTGAACCTGTGTCCGACCCGAAACTCTACACCGTCATTTAGGTTTTAATCCACTTCACAAGTGTTAGAAACCGGAGTCCTCTCATGCAAGGTTGTCAAACTCGCGAGTCTAAGTAAACTCGTAGAGCTAACCTAGACTCGACTCGTGAGTTAACTCGTAAACTCGTACGAGTTTACCTATTACAAACATTTTTCAAAATATATATATCATTTAAAATTAACAATATCAAATTTAAAGCACATAATAAACTAAAGTAGTAGCACACAAGTATTTTAGAATACAAGTTCAAATCCATTACAATTATATTTATGTAATTAGTATAACATACAACACACATAACTAAAAGTTCTAAACTTCTAATAAACTTAAATTGAAATCCTCTAATATCTTCATCTTCCATGACATCAATAACATCTCCATCATCTTCATAAAAATCATCATTTATCATTTTCTTTAAACAACATTCTCAGATATTTAGTACCTAAATCAAGAATATCAAATAATAAAATTATCAATGTTGTCCCTAAATAAACACTATCACCCTAATTTAGTTATCAATTATATGTTGTTATTAACTTTTCATTTTCTATGTCATCCCTAAATAACAACCATGAACATTGAAGTTGAACCATAATCAAAGCACTGTAATTTACTAATTGCCTAAATCTTCAAACTACATATAAGGCAAGCAATAAAATTTAGAAAAAAAAACCTGAATGGAACAAACCACGACAGCTATCTGCAAACCTAGAGATACAGCACAATTGTGTTCGTGTAGTGTAGAGATGGAGTCACGATGCAGACCCAGAGAGTGAGAAACGGTGAGCAACAGCGAAGTACAATAGAGGTAAGAGGAGTAAGCCAAAACGGCACTGCAGCGGAGTTATGCACGAACGGTGGATGAACGAACGAATGGTGCACGAACAAACCACAGCAGCACGATGGACTGCAGAGTTGCAGACAACACGACAAACAGTGACAATGAGACAAACGAACCAGTGCGGTGGATGGCAGAGGCTCCTCGTGCATCAAATCAAAACCCAGTGATGGTAAAGAGAAGCAAAGCACTGAGAGGAGAGAGTAGAGAGCGACGTACGATTGTTCGGGGACGCAAGCAATCGACGGTGAACGACAGTGAAAATTGAAGAGTAAAAAAATGACAGAGGGAGAAAGCTGAGAGAATAGTGATTATGGATTTAGTCATTTAGGGTTACATGTTACTAGATTAGTATAACATATAGCGTTATTCTTTTTCTTTTTGGGCCGAAGTCATGTCATTTTTTGCCAAAATTGGCACCCAAAGCAAACTCGCAAACTCACTCTCAAACTCGTGATTTTGACCGAGTTTACACGATTCCACCGAGTCTACCGGAGTCTACTAAAAAACGAGTTTATGTCCGAGTTAACTCGATTTCACTACCTAAACTCGTAAACTCGTACGAGTTTACGAGTTAACTCGAGAGTTTGACAACAATGCTCTCATGCATGGCGTTCAAATCTAGACTGTGATAGTGACTTGGCACAGCCGATAGCGCCGGAATCGGGTGAGGTGGAGGCAGCACATGGCGTGCCACACCCCCGGCAGGTGTCTCCGGCACAAACTCATCATCATTGCTACCATCGGAAGACTCACTGTCCGCAGTGTCTGCCACGTAATCCTCGTCCGACTCTTCCTCACCCTCCTCTGCCTCATGCTCCGGAATCGCGACATGAATGGGCGGTGGTGCGAAAGGTTGATCCTCCTGCACATAGGTTTTGTGTACGAAACCCACACTACCACCGTGACCCACCTTGGCGGAAAGCTCCATTATTTGTTCACACATGATCCTCCCATGAATGTCGAATATCAGTCGCACATGCTCGTCCCCGTGAAGTCGGAATAGTCAAAACTGAAATACTCCATTTCCCATGGGTGCCAGCAACCTATACCCACCCTACCTATCTCCCTCGCTTGTGTACCACCGAGCTTGCTCAATATCAAACTCTTCAAATCCAACAACGTCTCCACACGCTGAGTGCGAAACAATATCGGATCCTGACACTCAAATGTCACCCCGTTGTCGCCATTTTTCATACGACAATTGGGATAAACAAGCACAACTATGAATGGATTGTTACTGGCCATTCAGCTTTATTTTTGTAAGAAAAACGAGACAGAGAAAGGATATGAAATGTGTGCGGAGAATTCCAAAGGTTACACATCCTTTTATAGATGCTTAATATTTGTCTTTTATTATCTCGTTTACAGTGTAAACAAGATGACGTTTTCACGTATACAATGTAAACGAGATATACACGTGTCATGCTGACGTGCCATATCTCGTTTACGTACGTGAAAAATTATCTCGTTCACAGTATAAACGAGATATGACAAGAAAATTTAAATCAGTAAATACTCATAAAATTATTTATTTTGATAAATATAGCATTTATTTTATTTATTAAAATAAAAAATTCCTAATCTAAAGCCAATAGGTTATATTACAATAAATAGCTCAATGATAATTTATTTTATAATAGTGAACGTAAAAAAGTTATTTTTATGTTAGATATTTTTAAAGTTATTTGAGATTTTTAAAGATTAGAGTTTCTCAATTTTTTTATTTGAGAAAAATAAAATATGATTTCTCATCATATTATAGTTTATAGGAGCAAATGCTCCTATTAATATTTTGAAAAAATATAAAAAAATGTATGTATAAATATATATGTGTTTCCATTAAAAAAATGTTTGCTCCCACATTAAAAAATATCTATTAAATTGTGTTAAAATATTTATTTTATAAATATTATAATTTTTTAATTTTTAGAATTAATTTGATATATTATTAGTATAAAATAGTTTTACATGTGTATCTAATTATATAATATCATATCATAAAAAAGAACTAGCTTTTACATTGATTATGTTTGTGTAAATGATTATTGAAAAAAATAGATGTAATTGGACAATTATATAAAATATTTTATACTATTAATACATTAAAATTAAATTCTAATTTGTATCTAAAAATATAAAATAAAAATATATATTAAATTAATTTAATAAAAACCAAAATATTATTGTAGCACGCATTATTTAATTAATAAATTTATTTAGTTGAAATTTATATCCTTAAATTTTTTCTAATAAACTTAATATTTACTAGTAAATTAAGAATTTTACACTGGACATGTATTCGATGATTAGTTCTCAAACATAAATTGAATTAAAAATTATTTAAAAATCAATTGAATCAATAACATATTTTATATTTTTATCTATTTAAATAACTAACTTTATTATTTTTATTATTATTATTATTATTATTATTATTATTATTCTTATTATTTGAAATTAATTTTGGTCTTTTTTGTTTTAATGATTGAATAATTATTAAGTAATTTATAAAATATATAATGAGGATATGAGAGATTTAATGCATAATTTTTTTTTTAAAATATTATTTATCGTATATAATTTATAAAAAAAATATTTTTTTTATTTTTATTATTGATTATAAGATAAATTTATCATCTTGATTAATTTTATTTATTTATTTGTTATTATTATTTTATTATTATATATTTAATTTATAAAAAGGTGAATTAATAGCCACATTATTATATATTATTTATCAATATTTATAATGAATAAATAAAAATTTATTTAATATTTAATATTTTTATATGCTTTGATATGTTTATAGGATTTTTTTGTTATTTTTATATAATACATGTTTGTCTTTATTGCTTAAAATTTTTGGATTTGTCAGTGTACTTCATAAATAAGACCAACAAAAGATATAAAAAAGAAAATGAAAAGATCCACATTCAGTTTTTCATATACCTTTTTTTTTTATTGCATTTCATTTTACCTTTATGTTTTTCTTTAAATCTTTTGCAATTTTGTGGTATCCACTGTCCACCACCCCCACACGAAAAATCTACGATTAAAGGGTAATTATGTATTAGTCAATTCATAATATATCATATTGGGTGACAACTCTAAAATACATGCGACATATGCTTTACCTTCGTTTGTTTTTGTCCACACCCGATTGCAAAGTTCAACTTCCTTCAATTATTTTTTGGACATGTTTTTTTAACATTAAGGAAAACGTTTTTTTGGTCGTGAATAAGAAAAAAGTTGGAAACTTCCTTTTGCATAGTGCTTCCATCAATGGACAGCCCAATGTCATTGACATGGTCTTTGAATTTCATTTTAACCCACTATAACTTGGATTATATATATGCCAATAACCCAAAAATAAAAGCAACTTGCAAAGTTCAAAATGATAAATTACTGGCAGCGAAACGAAGATTTTGGTTGAGTGACAAAATATAGTGTCTTTTAATATATTATACTCACATTCAAACTTTGGAAACGGCTAAGTAAAAGATAGAACTCTTAAGTGTATAGGTGAATATGAAGTGTGCGTAATTTGTGATGATTAGGATCGGAGTTATCCAATTCATCTAACAAAAGAAATGATAAATTACAGAAAAAAAGGAAATTCATCACAAAGTGGTAGTAGTTTTGGTTGTTCAAGTATGGTGTAATAGGTTCAGCTTTTAGAAGCGTCGTGTATGCTACAGAAAAGTGAGCTCTTACAGAATTAAAAATTAATTATTGGTATTCAAAATTAAATTCTTAATATGGTTTCAACAAACAAAACATTCGTATAATTTTGACACATTTTTAAAACACCATACTCGTGCAATATTAATATGTTGATGATAGATATATGAAACAAAATCTATCATTAGTCGTAAAGTTTGAAACTTTTATTTTGGTTGGAAAATTTGAAGAAACGAAAGTTATTTTGACCTATAAACTTGCTTATGGTCTTGGTAACTGTGAAAATAACTTGTGGATAAGATAAGAATCCAAAACTGGGGCGTGGGGTAGGGTTAGTTTTTTATTGGGTAATTTAGAAGTCAAAGAATACTCCTCTACATTCGTATTAGATAATGGAATCTAATTAATTTACTTATTAACTATTATGAAGTTGACATATTAAATCATAAATCTTTAACTGAATAGTGGTTAGTTTGACCTTTGAGGGGGTGGGGATGAGGATTCTGAATGGAGATGCTAACTGGAAACAAAAGATTATACAATTATTTGTTTTATGAAATCATAATAGAATCTGACATTCTAGGCAGTAATCCTTAAACCATGTGTTTGGATGTATACATGTATTAACATGCATATATAATATACTGATTACTAATAAATCAATTCTGCTGAATTCTCTGTTTTTGTTAGAATAAATAGATTTTTACCTACTATTACTTGGATTGTTTCCAAAATTAAAAGATTTATTCTTTTGCCTTTTTAAGGGAAAAAAAAAAAAAAGATAAGTCGCTATATAGGGTAGGAAGATCTTAGAAGAAAAGAGTAGAAAATGATGGGTTAGTGACAAGGACATAGGTATTCAATTTTTTATACTTTGGAAAAAAAATTAAATGTTTTTAAAATATTAATGTTCTAATAATTTTAATATTTAATTTTAATTAACATATTATATATATATTTTTTTTTTCTTTCATAATTAAAATTAATGACTAAAATTATTAAAATACTGATATTTCAGAACATCTAAAATTCATCGGTAGTTTGATTTTGGATCGAACTTGATATATAAATCAATAAATATATAGGTATGGTCTTCCATAATTAATAATACCAACTTGGAATTATCCATTTCACCTGTTATGTTATGTATACGTATAAAAGTTGGATGACGCTGTATCAAAAAAGAATCTTTCATAAAATGATTGTTTTTATCCGATATCATGAATAGGACAATAGAAGAAAATAAATAAAGAGGTGGGATTCAAGCATCAATTATGAGTAGGTGGACATGACACTAAGTCACTGACCCTCTTTTTTGGTTTTTTTTTTTTTTTCCCTTATAAATTCACGCATTCCCCGATTATCAAGAATCTAGCTTAAAATGTTGACGTTGAAACCACAAAGCACTTGTAGCATGTCAAATTATACTTTCAAAATAAAATAGAAGAAAACGTATATCACTAGACTAGATTAACAAGATATAATTATAATTTATTAAAGTGTTAAACGAGTTAAAATAAAATATTGGTTCACTTTTCCTACTATAAAGACAAGTTTTTTACTATAATTAATTCTAAAATATTTTTGTAATTAAGCATCTTAAATATAATATTTAAAAATTTTAAAGTAAAATATTTTATATGAAAAACTTTCAAACTCAATGTTAAATGAAAATATTTCAGCATTATTAGAATTGGCCCAAAGTTCGTATTTATTTTATCAGTTTTATAATTTAGCATAATCAAATTGTATGAAAACTTAAAATTGTATTCCTTAAATGGGAGCTAAAAATGATAAATAATTAAGGATTTGGATTCTCTAAAGTTTGAATTTTACTTTAGAGAGTAAAGTGTGATTCTCTAAAAATGATTAATTAGTTTCACAAATTATCAACAAAAAATTTAATTATCATCAAGAAGTCAAAAACAAAATTCAGGGGAGTACGTTACATAATTAATATGTAATTATTTATGTTAAAATAATTATATTATCATTTTAATTATTAATATTATAGAATTTAATTTTGATGTACTGATAATATAAAAATTTTTTTATAGCTATTCAACCAAATTTATACATTTAGTGTTTTTTAGGCTATAAATTTAAAAATTAATTATTTTTATTGATATGTCAATATATGATCAGATATTTAGGTGAAAAAAAAGAGATTTTTACTAAATTTAAAAGAAATATGTGCATTACACATAATAAATTTTTATTGATAATTTTTTATTATAAAAAAATAACTATTCACCAAAATTTCATTTTTTCCTTAGTATACTATTATCGATCAAATAATGTTTTTTGGTTAGTCACCAAAAAAATAATGTTTTTTGGTTTAGTATCTATACTATGCCGATATGAATAGATCACAGATGCGATCGGTGGTAAAAGAACAAAAAAAAAAATAAAATAACAGATCAAGAGGGCAAAAAAAAAATCATTAAAGAGCCATAAAGTTATCAAAATATATAAATACACAAATTTGACTTTTGATCAAAATAAAGAACATTCTTATATAGATAAAAAATTAAAATTTCTCATAATCTTACGAATAGAACGAAACAAATTTGATAATTATTGCTTTAACTGATTGTACACACAGATACTTTTCTAAATCATTATTCAAATAAATCTTATCAGTTAGGTAGGTATGTCTATTAACATCAAATGAACAAATCTTGATTCATAGGAAATTAATTGTCTATTCTACTAAAATTGACTACGAAAATTTGAGCAATGCTTATTATTTCTATTAATTATTAAATATATAAAATATGATTCATCCCATAATTAAATGACTATTATTTCTATTACCAATATAAAAAAGGTATGATTTAAATTTATTAGAATAATTAATAATTAATACAATTTTAGTCATTAAAGTTAATTTTTTGTATAATTCTAATGAAAATATTTTTTTAAAAAACATTTTGAAAAGAAAGAGGTATGTATAAAAAAGTATCAAAATGCAACACGCTAACATTTTTAACGTTAGAATGTTACTTATTGTAAGATATAAGATAAGGATTAATCTCTACATACAAGTGTTTTGTATTTACAAGTTTTACACAAATTTGAACGAAACCCATTTATTAAATCAATTTAAATTAATTAATGCATAAATATATAACTTCCATTTTTTAAAAGATTTCGTTTGTTTTTTTGAGTTTCTTGCCAAATTTGTTGGATCTCTTTTATGCGTTCTCTCTTTTGCTTCGTTTTTTCGATTTTCATAGTTTTTGAAATCAAACTTTGAAATCATTTTGAAGATAATGAAACTTCAGAAATACACCCAAACGATTACAAAAATACACACAAACGGTTACAGAAAGGATTACAGAAATATACCCAAACGGTTACAGAAATACACTCAAAGAATACAGAAATACACCCAAAGAATTTAAGAAATACACCCAAAACAGGGGGAGACAGTATATTTCTTCTTTAAATCTTTTAATGTTTTGCAGGATGAGACACATGGCAGGGACAATCTAGAAGAAAAACCTAGAAGAACAGTAAAACAGTACCTTGAATAATGTTTCTTCTTTTTTTCTGGTGATTTTTTATGGAAATTCGTATCTTTTCTTCTTGATTTCTTCTACTCTTCGCGAAGAGTTGGAACGTTTCTGCAGAATCTTGTAGTTTGTTTTGAATGTCACTTGAATCTTGATGGTTTGCGTTTTGATTGAAGAAGAGTGAACGTGTTGTGGAAGGGGTGCATGTTTTTTTTTTATGGTTTGCGCTTTAATTGAGGAAGAAGACGAAGAGTGAACATGTTGTTGAATGAGCGCGTATTTTTTTCTTGGACTTAGAACAACTTGTATAGCTTGTAAGCCAAAAAGGCTTGTATGTATAGCAGACCTAAAAAATATAATGATAACAATTTGAGTTTTAATTATGTAACAAAAAAGGAAAAAAAAACTCAATTCATTATTGATTTGAGCAAGAATTTGAATAATTCCATTCAGTTAAATACAGCAAACAGTATAGATCTCTAGTTTTCCACTCTTATAAATCATACTATTGAAAAATATGATAAACACCTAATCTTTTATAAACGTTGGAATGACATCATTCATTTAAAATTGCTTCAAGTCTTGAACCACCCCAGTCGTTGAGAATAATTAATGGCAACAAACCAAAACCATTTATTCACACCATTTTCAAAAAATTGGTAGTCTCCATGAAATCAATATTCTTACATTTACATACCTGGTGGCAATTGATCCATGCTTTTACAATGACTAAAATGTCTCTATCTACTGACCAATCAAAGTTAGCAAATTTAGTGTTTAAGTAGGTAAGTCATATTCATTTAAGATTTGAATTTTGGAATAAAAAAAAATTAACTAATTTGTGAGACATATTTTAAAAATAGGTATTTACTATGGTATCTAGAAATTATTGTTTGATTACTAAAAAAGGTTAAATAATTAATTTCAAATTTTAAAATATAAAAGTAAGAAAATTAAAATATTTAAAATTACTATAAAAAATTAGTTAAATACTAAATTAAAGATATTATAGATTTGGCCTTAAAAATATAACAATAAATTTTTAAATACTTTTGATGTATTGAAAATATAAAAAAATTAATTTTTGCAATAATTTTTATAAAATATTTTTTTATCGTATACTTAACCTATATTTTTATAGTACAAGTTAACAAAATTCTAAAAAAAACAAGAAAAAAGTATTATCTTTTGGTACACTTTAAGTATATTTCACTTTTCGCAATTTTTTTAATAAGTATAAGGAATTACTTTTAATAAATTAATATTAATTAATTTTTAATTTTTATTTATAGAAAATTTAAATTTATAATTTAAAATAAAAAATAGTTAATATTAAAAAAAAGTTAATTTCTAATTAAACATTTTTATATATCTAAATAAAAATATAATCTAAATAACGTGTTTCAAAAACTAATTATTTAAATATTTTATACAGTCATATAATTATATGATTTATATTTTTTTTGAATAATTATTTATGTAATTAATACAAAGAGTATTTATTATGGTTGATTTAATATTATATAATTTCTTAAATATATGTGTAAAATTATTTTATAGTATATTAAAATTAAACTCCTACTTAAATATGAAAAATTACATATTAAATTATTCTTTTACCTTAATCCATGACAACAATAAAAAAATCTCGTAACCCACAAATACAACTCAACAAAATACATAAATTCAATTCTAATTTTATTTTTTATTATCTTATCTTATCTTATCTTTATTCTTATCTTTCATAAAAAATGCTCTATATATATTTAGTACCTTCATAATTTATAATTCAATTCAATTCAATTAATTAATAATCAATAAAAAGTTTTTTATTTTTTTCTTTTTCTATTCTTTCACAATTTTATCACTACAAATTCTTAAATAAACAAAATCTCAAAAGTGAAAAAAATTTAGTCACTAGGATTAACTAAAGATTTCTTTCCTGAAAAAAAAAAAAGAAAAGTTGATGGGCATTATGGTCCATTGGCATTTATACATGTATGTATTCCCCGCCCACAGTGACGCACCACACACACAAT
The DNA here is from genome assembly GCF_014773155.1 of Arachis stenosperma. Taxonomy (NCBI): domain Eukaryota; kingdom Viridiplantae; phylum Streptophyta; class Magnoliopsida; order Fabales; family Fabaceae; genus Arachis; species Arachis stenosperma. Next base: position 164,376,971 of record NC_080385.1, read on the forward strand.
AAAACATTTGCTTTACATTTTGGCGTGAAACAGAAGGCAAAGCAACAAACACACTCAGAGAAAAGGGAAAGAAAAAGAAAGGAACATAAAAAGAAATTACTGGGAAAAAAAAAAGAAAAGAGGGAAAAAATCTCGTGTTGTTTTTGTATTGTATCTTTGTATTTAACGCTTTCAGCTTCAGTTTGTTGTTCCAAAGTCACTCTCTTTGCAACCTCCGAGGAATTTCATCTCTCTCTCTCTCTCTCTCTCTCTCTCATACACAAAAAGGAAGCAGCTTGTGTCAGCAGCAACAAGTGCCTTCTGTTTTCTCTTCTCCGTTTTCTTTTTTGTTGCCGGAAAAAATGCTGGTTCGGAGGAGGGTAATGAGTTGGAGGAGGGTGGCGAAGTCCCTCAAAGCTCTCTTAGCGCATGCCTTGCTATTCACCTTCTCTCTTCTGCTTGCTCTCAAGCTTGACCATGTTCTTCACTCTTCATGGTGGTCAGTTCAATTCTCAATTTTTGCGCTTTTTGGGTCTTTTCTTTTTCTTTTCTAAAGCTGGGTAAATTTGGTTTTTTTTTTTTTTTTTTTTTTTCCATGACCCATTTGAGAAAATTGTGGAACGAATTATGGGGTGGCAACAAGATTTCAGCTTTGTTGTTTTAAGATTTTTTTTTTTTAATTTTCATGTCTAGCTTCATATTTTCAATGTTTGACTTTGTTCTGCGTTTAGACTATTCACGGTTCTGTGCTAATTTGTTCCCCTCTTTTGTTATGCAATGCTTGAATGGAGGATTTTCGTTTTTGTTGTAATTCTGGAAGAATATGGCATTGATTGAGATTCTTATGTAAAAAAAGAAATTTTTTTGTTGGGTGCACAGAATTTTGTTGGTTGAATTTATAGATTGAGGCTCCTTTTCTCACACCCCCCCCCCCCTATATGTTGTTGAGGACTCCTAAGTCCTGTGTCCCAATTAAAGAGAAGGATAATCCACCAGTAGTAGAATACATGATTTTTTAATTGGGGAATGAAACTTGAATACGTTTATTCACCAAAATTGTGAAATGCATTGTATTGTATGGTATAATAATGTGTGCTCAGATTGTAGTCCAGATCCCGTGAATATGGTCTAAAAACATTTATTCTGGTCGAAAGAGTGTTGTTGGTTCAGCTAATATAAGGAGGAGTATCAATTACTCTTTCCTTGGCTTAGATTTGATTTTGCTCTCCCTTGTGTTCCTTTCTTAGTCACACAGTTGTAAGGCTTTCAACCTTAAAACTATGCTACATTTATGATGTGTTCATATTAGGAGTCATATTTCGTGATGCCCTTGGTAACTAATCACTTACTTCCGTATCTGGATTCAGTTGCACCGGTTAAGTGATATCATTATGTGAAAAATGAATGTTCTTATGATGTGTGAGCTAATTTAATTAGATTTTGACCAGCTTGCTATTGGAAGAAAGTTTAACTCATAATGAGAAGATTGTGACATTGCATTCTTCAGTTCTTACTTATGATCTCCTCTTGAGCTTTTTTACTATTTGGTTCAAACTAACAACAACAACAACAAAGCCTTGTCCCACTAAGTGGGGTTGGCTTGGTTCAAACTAACAGCACTGTCAAATTTGTCACACTTGGAAATATGCATTGCCATGTGTATTCATGTTGGTATCTTTATGTTTCTTTCTGGCAGGATTGTATTTTCCCCTCTATGGCTTTTCCATGCCATGATAGCGCGAGGCAGGTTTTCCTTGCCTGCTCCTTCAATGCCTCATGGTCGCCAAGTAAGATATCCTTTTGTCTTTCAAAAATTGGAAATTACTTGTTTTGTAGGAAATTGGAAACCTCAGCCTGTACTAGGTATTTGTAACTTATGTTAATAAAAATTGTGTATGGACAGTGGGCTCCTTCTCATTCAGTCGTAGCAATGCCATTACTTGTTGCATTTGAGATTCTTCTGTGTATACATCTTGGGAGCAGTTATGGTAAGCAACATTTGTAGTGGCACAACCATCAAGGATATTGTTGATCACTATGTTCTTCACATCAAGGTAATTGTGGTATTATTTTATCAGATAATTAATTATGCTTTTAAACGATGCAGTTGTAAATTTGAAGATTGTCTTCTTGCCCCTGATAGCTTTTGAACTAGCTATTTTGGTTGATAACATCAGGTATTTTATCTTATTTCTTTTTGAGTTTACCAATATTTATAGTTCATAACTAGTTTGTTTCTTTGTGAGTTGCTACATAATCTATCCATTCAGGTCTTAGCAATCTTTGTTGTATCTATCTTAGGATTTCTTATCCACTTTTGTACATTCTCTTGAAATAATTGCTTTCGCTATCCCCCCAAATAAATGTTAACTCGATTTATGATCATCTATCAAATGGATGCATGGATGACAAAAATGTTTTTTTATAGGATGTGTAGGGCTTTGATGCCTGGAGATGACGAAAATTTGACTGATGAAGCAGTATGGGAAACACTTCCTGTAAGATTCTATTCATTAGTTGATATATTATTAGTGGCAAGCTCTGAACTAGAATAAATTAATGTCCCCTTGTGATACTACTAGATTATGCAATTAATGGCCTATTTTATCATAGGGCCTCATCATGCTCATCTGTAATGTGTATGAATTGTGTGTTCCTTGCATTGGGATGATCTAGAAATATTTTGGCAGAAGCATGATGCTTGCTCTGTATTTCTTTTCTCCTTCCGAACTCCGACACATAAGGATGTGTAGGGAAGGAAAAGGATGATTGAACAGACTCAATGTTCAAAACCTTTTGTTCTCATCTAATAAGACTTGACTTGTGATGAAAGAAAGGTGTTTTATTCAGTAGATTATGTGATCTTGCTTTTGTTTTTATTTTCCAAAACGGACAACAATGAATTGTATACTTCTGTTTTTCTAGCACTTCTGGATTTCAATAGCCATGGTCTTCCTTATTGCTGCTACAGTATTCACCCTTCTAAAGATTTCTGGTAAGTCTTTTATTTTCTCTTGAAAATTGTTGTTTATAGTGTAATTAGCTTGTTTTCCGTTATCTTGGAGTTTCCACAGCTTGTTGATATATTTTTTTATGTTGACTGTTCTTAATATTCAGATCGATACTGTTTTGTGTTGCATTTGTTGCACTCCTTAAAAAACTCACTGTTCAACTGATACTACTTAGTACTTAAGTTTATCTTTTTTTTATTTTATTTTATTTTATTTTTTAAAAACTATCTTTAAATTACCTGCAGGTGATGTAGCTGCTTTAGGCTGGTGGGACTTATTTATTAACTTCTGGTAAAATCAACATTTTGCACTAGTGTTAGTATTTTGCAATTGGCCTTAGTATTGAGCCTTTTACTTCATAAGAACCTTTTACCCTTTTGCAGTGTTGCACAGTGCTTTGCCTATCTTGTTTGTACAAAATGGCATAATCCAACAATCCATGGAGATTGCCATATTACAGAACCATGTTCATCCTCCAGTTCCATAACATATCTGGACTGGAATAGAAGAGGCTTAGTAGTTTCCTGTGATGAAGATGACCAGCAATACGGGTTATGCAGTCGGCAGAACATTGGTGGTCACATTATGAAAATTCCATTCATTGCTTTCCAAATTCTTCTTATCATGCATTTAGAAGTATGGTAGATTCTATCACGAACCTTGTCATTATGTTCTCAGCATTTGTTGATTTCCTTCACTTTCGTTTTTCTTTTTTTATTGTTTGCCCCCTCTTCTAATTCCTTTTCTCAATGTATTTCATTTAAATTTTAGGGAACACCATCGAGTGCAAGGGATATATCGAATAGGGTCATTTTTTCCCCACTTTTATTGTTGCAAGGTGTTGGGGTTTTATATGCATTGTGTAGATCAGTAGAGAAGATAGTTCTTCTAGTCTACACTGGAGATATTCCTAGAAGTTACTCATCTGTAGCATCAAAAGCCTTTGATTGTTTCGGGTTCTTCCATCGTGGGGCAAGGTATTGGTTTTGATCTGTTTGCCTACAAAAAATTTTCATCTTTCGCCAATTCTCTAATCTCTACCGAACAACAACAAAAAAATGTTGCTCAAACTGATTTGGAGAATTGTTATTTTTTGTGATTTATTTCCTAACAGGTTGCTGGGTTGGTGGTCCATAGATGAAGGGAGTAGGGAGGAAGAAGCTCGACTTTATTTTTCCGGCACTTCTGGGTTAGTAAACTACCCTGCTTCATGTTTATAAAGCATATCTTTAGGTTGTGTGCCAATTTCCCCTCAATTACAAGCTTGCTCAGTTCTGTTTGAAAACTTGAAATAGTTCTTAAGACATTGTTTCACTCATGTTCATTAGTGATGGTAAGAACCTAGAGCTATATTATTTTGACTATTGGTGTGTGCTTCCAATAAGGTGTGTATTATTCTTTTTGTGCCGTCAATTGGCTCTTATACTTCAAGTGTTTGTGCCTAATTCTCATACCTTCACTGTTTTGAGTGGTAGTATATAAAATGCTTGAAGATATTTCTTTCTTATGATATGGGATTCAATTTACTATTTAGGTACAATACTTTCTCCCCTGATACGGTGAAGAAGATGCCTAGAACAGATCTCGTTGAGGAGGTGAAAACCCTTTATCTGATATGTAGTTACAGGCTTACAGCATTATCTTTTTGCCAATATTTTCCTCATTTAAGAATGAATTAAACCGCTATATTTTTTGTTAAACCAATTATATAAGCAGGCTTGAATCCCTTTCATACGTCTCGGTAATAACAGTTCTTTATAACTCAGATTTTTAGGCTACAAGCTGCACTGGGTGAGCAGACACAAGTTACAAAGTTTAGCCAAGAGGAGTATGAAAGACTTCAAAATGTAACACTCTCAAACTTGATCTATTATTTTCTGCATTATAATATGTAAATCACCATGTCTTAGTTGTGTAAGTAGTTTAGTTCAGAATCAACCTTTGAAGATTAAAAGGAAGTTATATATTGATGGATGAGCATTGTTTTTATCATTTAGTAGGTTATTTTTTTCCAGCATGCTTGAATATTTCTCAACCATATCAGGATCTCACTTTGAATTGATTTGACAAATCTATCAGGAGAAGATCTTATGTAGGGTTTGCTTTGAAGAGCAGATTAATGTTGTCTTGCTTCCCTGCAGGCATCACATTATTTGCAGGTAAGATCCCTGGCAATGTCATCACTCGTCCTCGCTCCTCTCTTATGCTTTCTATCACTGACTTTGATTTAATTACTCTCTTACCATAGCCCGACCGAAAAGGAATATAGTCTTTGCTTCAAAATATTACGACATCTCAATCTTCTCTAACAATTATTCCCTCTGTTCCAATTTATAATGTTCTCACTTATTTCCTTGACAACTATATTGCCTTTGAATTTGTAAAAGGATGCTATTTTTATAAAGAATCTATTTACTAAATTGCATGTTGTTGTTACTTAACAAAAATATCTTATACTTACTATGTATTGACATACTGATTTTGTGTTAATGACAGTACTTGCTGTGAGAAATGTAAGAGATGCCCCGTATGCCGAGTCAACATCGAAGAACGGATGCCTGTATATGATGTGTAGACCGAGTTCAATGAAGATGTATAGAGAGATATCCTAATCCTGTTGACCATTCTGGCTTGTGTTTTTAGATGAAACAAGCACACATGGGAGTACCAGTTTCTCTCCTCATAGTTATAGTCATGATGAGCATTGAACAGAAGGAAGTTGTATATACTTTTTTTAGTTATAGTGCATTGATGCAATTCGTATTAAGGAAGATTTCCATTCATAGGAACATTGTTTTTTTTTAATACATACAGCAAAAAATGGGAAGCATGGTCAAGGTCATTGTTGAAGTGTGTATATGAATTCAGAATAACATGCAGTTGAGGATTCATATCCATTCCAACATAACTATTGAGGCTTGTTTGCAGTTTGTTACCTTAAAAATCTAATTCTAGATGACTTGAGCAAGTTAAACTTTTGTTAAAAATAATATCTTATAAAATAAAGTTTGACTTTTAATAAAAGAAATATGACATGTTATTCTACTTGTAATGAATCAACGTTAAGAAAAACAAAATAACTATGAAGTTTTTAGATTTTTTTTTAAATATTGGGTTAAGATGGTGTTATCTCCTAAAATAATTCATTATGTGTGTTGTACTAAATTGTGGAAACGCCGCAAATTTAATTTTTCTTTTCTAAAATAAAAAAATAAAACAGTAATGCCGTTTTCTATTTTAATAATTAAAAAAAATATAATGTCAATGACTTTTTTAAATTTTAAAAAATTGAGACAAAAAATGACGTTTTGTATCTTCTAAAAAGTTAAAAAAATTCATAACAGAATAAAACTCAACTAAAGCCAATAACTTGATGTGTAACATATTTTTTACGAATATTACAAAAAATTAGCCTTATATGGCCTTTGGTGAGTGAAAGTATAAACACTAAAATTTACCAATCATATCACACTGTTCTTAAGGCATAAAAAATTTCTGACTACCGACTATGAAAATTGACTTGGCCTTTTCTGCCTTGTGAAATGCCAACCAGAAAACCATCAACAATGAGCAGAAAGACCACAAGAACCTTTAGACTTGGACAAATGATTAGTCAGAGTCAATAGCATCAAATTAACAACCGTGCCACCACCAATGTAATACTACTCTTCTTCGAGGGGGACACTTTTCTTTTCTTTTCTTTTGTTCAACATTCACAATTTCACACTACTTTATTATTATCTACCATGCACTATTACTAGTAATAAGCTTCTAACTTCTTTACCAAGAAACCAATTTTTGGGCTTTGGATTTTTTATATAATACTTATTAGTCCAAATAAAGGGTGTTGAATACATGCGTCATAAGCATTTCTTTTTCTTTTTCTTTTAATGTTATATTTACAAAATTAAAGGAAAATTACACGTGTAGAAGTACTTGGAAGTTTCAGAGAAAGAGACAAATTCTCAAACATAAGAACAGGAACATAAATATATGATTTTGAATCTCCGTCTCTCTACTTGCATCACCAGCCACTTTCTCTTTCTCTCTCTATGGCCGGGTATGTACTTTACTACTTTTCTTTTCCTTTCCCTGCTTCAACTTCAAACTAGTTCATTTTCCCAGTAGAAGCTGAACTTGGGCATCTACTTTTCTTTCTATGTTTAGAATGCTAAATAGGGTTAACTTTTACATCTGAAAAATCATAGCTTTTTCTGTTTTTGGGTTTAATTTTTGTGGTGGGGTTCGCCTCTTCCTTGTTGATTGTTCTATGGTTGAGAACTAAGTTGAATGAGAGCATAAGCAGATGAAAGTTGAGATTTTTAGTTTCTATGTACCTTCCCCCTTTTTATCATGCAGTTGCTGGATTCACCATTGAAATGAATGTTGTGCTTATTTAGCTTAATGTTTATGTACTGTTCTCTAAATATAATGGAAATGTCTACTAGGTTCTGGTTTTTATTACATTCTCCAAAATAATAATAATAAATAAATAAATATAAATTATTACTCAGTGGACTTATGCAGTTCCAAACAACTGAAACTTGTGATAAGTTTTTTGTTCTTTTGTGCAACCATTGTGTCTTACGAATTTCTAACTTCTAGGACATCTTCGTACTGATATCAGAGAAGTAGGAATTTTCCTCCCTTTTTTGAATTAGTCTTTGTAAATTTTACAATAGTAACTTCCTTTGAGGTTCTGTATATGTTCTTGTTTATGCAGATCATCGTGGTTGGTAGACAAAAGTAGAATTGCAACCAAAATAAAGAGTGCATCTGGAGCAAATGGGAAAGTTTTATGGAAAAGCAATCCTACCAGAACTTGTCCGAATTGTCAACATGTTATTGATAACAGTGATGTATGTATATCTTTACAATGTACCATTTCATTTGAGGTTCTATATATTGACACATATGTTCTGTACTTCTGTGTGGATATTGCACGTGTGTGTAAGGTTGCGTTCACGATCACTTGTTCGCCATCACCCTCGTCACATTTGTGTTTTCATTATTGTGCTTGTGTTCCATTCATTTACTCTAGTTTTCATGATTTCTTTGATCATGATTCTGTTACTCTTGCTGGTATCATATGGTTCTGAGTTACACTTTGTCAGTGATATTGCATGCATGTGATAATATATAGAAAGAAAGAAATCAGTTGTACCGTAGTTGAACTACCATAAACGGAAAGCAAAATTGATAGAAGTGTTTTATCCTAATTGAACTAAATGTAAAATAGTCATGAAAGAAAGCAATTCATTACTATTTAAACTGTACTGTATCTAAGGACTGCCACTTTTCTTGACAGTTGTTTCTATGAGATAGAATGAGCATTGAGATATCGTCATATGGAATACAAAATAAATAATAGCCCCCTTTTGGTATCCCCATCTTCCTTTATGCATATAAATATTTAGTTGTTGAAGCTGTTTCTATCATAAAATTTTTCCTAATTGATGTACTATACTTGGAAATCATCAACCGAATAATCAAAATACCTTTTGCGTGTGTTTGTGATTTTAAAGCTTTCTAGTTTTCATTGCATCGTTAGATTTCATGCATTAATTATAATTAGAGCACTCTTGTTATAACTTTCTGTTAACAATAATGTTTCTGTGGCTTGGGAGGTGCAACCAATTTCATAGGAAGTGTTGTATTGTGGATTCTAATATTTCTCTACGAAGCTAGACACATGAAAATCTTTGAAAGGGCTACAGTGAGTGTTCAAGTATTTTTTCGTTACATCACACATTCTGAACAATGCGTGTTGATGGTTTCAAATGCTTGTCACTTTGGTATTTTCTTTACTTGTTTTCAGTTTGTTTGTTGCCTTATATATGGTATCATAGAAATGTATCCTATAAATTTAATTTGCATTATCAAGTTGAAAGTTTAAACACATACATAAATGTGAAATTTCTTCTTATCTCAGTCTCATTGTATTGCTCTTATGAATGTTCTAACATAGTAACACTTGACAATTTTCTATTGTCAGGTGGCACAAGAGTGGCCTGGATTACCAAAAGGTGTGAAATTTGATCCATCTGATCAAGAAATAATATCACACTTGCTTGCAAAAGTTGGTGCAGCAGGTTCAGAGCCTCACCCTTTCATTGATGAATTTATTGCTACTCTTGAAGTGGATGATGGAATTTGTTATACACATCCTAAACATTTACCAGGTGGATATCATGACTTTCATTCAAATACGATGATTATTTTTGTTAACATAATAACATGTTATTTTTTTTCCCTTAAAAAGGTGTCAAGCAAGATGGTAGTGCTACACACTTTTTCCACAGATCAATCAAGGCTTATAATACTGGCAATCGAAAGCGTCGGAAAATAAATGACCAGGACTCTGGTGATGTCCGTTGGCACAAGACTGGAAAAACTAAACCTGTCATCTCGGACGGGGTTCAGAGAGGCTGTAAAAAGATTATGGTTCTATATATGACTTCAGTTAGAGGAGTAAAAGCTGAGAAAACTAACTGGGTTATGCATCAATATCACCTCGGAACAGACGAAGATGAAAAGGAAGGAGAGTATGTTATCTCTAAAGTGTTTTACCAGCAACAAGTTAAGTTTGGTGAAAAAGATGATCATGATGTTCCTGGAACCAATGAAGCAACTGTTGTGAAAGATGATCCAGTCACTTCGGAACCTCCTCATAGTGAAAAACAATGTTCAGATCTCGACATAGGAGAAAAATCACATCAGATTCCTCAGGTAATACCTCCAACCATGTTTTTTAAAAAGCATATAACTTAATCTAAGTGCCGTTCTTTCACGAAAATATTGTCTTAATTGTGTAGATAGACATTGCTTTTTCTTGCAACCAATGCATACTTGGCTGGAGTCGATGCTCTTAAATAATTTGTGGCCCTTCTAATCATTCTTTTTTATTAGTAGTACTGCGGAATGTCACTTAACCACTTAGCTAACATTCTAATTTTTAATGTCTTACATTTTAAGGCAATTTGAGGTTGACAAATGATTCAGTAGTCTTATGATATTAGTGATGGTTATTAATGCTGTTCTCCTATTTTGTCTTCTGCAATATATTTTACCAAAGGGTCCTGAGACAGATTGTGTAGAAGACATTCAAGCCGAGTGTGAAGAGATTGTGAAAACTGATGTAGCCATGGCAGATGCTCAAAATAATGAAGGAATGGATAATGTAGAAAATAATGCTGATGGAGAACAAAAATGGTGGGACAGTGAGTCACAGAATTTGTTAGATTCACAACAACTTGTTGAAGCATTGGCCTTGTGTGATGATCTCCTCCATAGCCAGTGTTCCAATAAGGATGATGAAAATGAAGAACACAAGGAGCACTTGAGTCTTTCCATCTATGCTCATCTAGGACCAGAGCATCTGAAGAAAGATCTTGAAGAGTGCCAAAACCTTAATCTTGATCCTGCAAATGTAGAGCTCGAGACACCACCTTCAGAGTTTCGACTAAGTCAGCTGGTATTCCCATGTTCTCAATCATTCTTTTGTTTTGTCAAGAATGCCGAATGTCATTGACTGATAACTTGTTTCGCATTTGCTATAGGAATTCGGTTCACAGGATAGCTTTGTTTCCTTGAGCGGCGGCAAGGCAGTCGATTAATCCGGCCCTTCTTCGGCTAATATGGGAAACAAACACATTTCTAACTACTTTTGTTGTAACATTTGATCAACAGTGGTGTAATTAATACTGTCTTTTGGTGTAGTGAAAGCCATGGTATGTTCCTTACAAGTTCTCTAGAAAGTTGCCTAGAAAGTTGCATGTGGACCTGACTTGTCCAAAAATCACTACATGTTTTTATTTCATTTTGAAAGTAACATATGAAGATGAACATGTACATTTATAATTTTATATCCCTATCTTGAAATGTGTTGTCTTGTCTCCCATAAAAATCTATTGTATGTATATTTGGTGGCGACAGATTCATGAATGCTGAGTGTGTTACATCCTAAACAGATCATGAAACATGATGAGATAGAACCTGATTGGATCCCATGAACTTAACATTTTCCAGGTTGGCATCACACTATCACTCCCTATAGGGCTAGGAAGGTGCATCCCTCAAGAACATAAGCCAAACCGTTTCGAATTTTCCTGTTTCTTTGGAAGTAAACTATCAATTCAGTACTGGAAAGATTGAAATATTGACAATTTGACCTCAAAATTGATCGCTAATCTAAAAAATTGAACAGGACTTGTGTTGAATTGACCAAGTGTCTTGGCCACATTAAATGCATGTTGAGAGAAAGAACAAGAGCAAAGGCAAATGTTTGTATTGGATGCCTTCACATCAATTTGCAGAAAATGTATCATAATTCTAAATGAAGAGAGGCATCATAATGGATCCATGTAGGAAAAGTGGGTCATCTACAATGACACAATCCAGGTAAGTCAAATTGTATTATTACACACACATACACACTCTCTCTCACATAGTCCAATCCATCACAAGGCAAAGGGGGGCCTTACAGAAATAAAGCCTGCAACTTTCAACTTGTTTTGGTTCTGACATGTGTTTCAATTTGGCTTGGTTCATTTCTGGAAAACAAGTCCAGGTAATCATGCTAGACATTAAAACTATTTGCTATGATCTTATCATCAATAATTGAATCATTGATCTTATGCTACTTATCAACTAAAGTTAGACGGTTTTATGCTATTAATTCTATATAATTGTAAGAAAAATATCTGTAGCAATATTTTAACAAAGAGAATATAATTATTCTGATTGCATTGTTTTAATTAATCAGTACTAATCATGTTCATCATTATTCATCTGTATTATTATAATTATTGTTATTGTATGTGTGAGACAAATTGTTGCAGGGAATGTTATCCTGTTGGGTATCTGAACCATCAACAATGCGAAATTATAGGCGTCATGTTTAACAATTATATCACCCATTTAATTGAATTTATTTTTATATATGTTATTGTTAACAGTTAACGCATACACCAATGAACACAGAAATAATGTTCCAAAACCTGCTACAACACTGAAACATTCTTGTGTGGATCGAATTTTGTTCTATTTCCTGATTCACTCTTTAATTTTCCCACTTTTACCAAAAAAAAAAAATATCTGGTGTCCAATTAAATGAGACTATGGCAAAACAAAGAAAGCACGTGATTGTGCTCATATTATTGATTCAAAGTTCCAGGAAAGTGTTTAATAATGATTAATTAGTTGGTGAAACTCAAAGCATACACGAATATGAATATAATGATATGTCTGTAAAACACTAAATAGTAAATTGTGTGAAATCCTCACTAAATCTCCAAATAATAATAATAATAAAAAGAAATATCTATTTATTTTATAATGACATGCACTATGTAGGAAAAGGATATATCATATTTTTCATGCCTTCATTTTTTCAAAAAAAAAAGAACAAATTTATTAGTATAAAATTAGAGTAAAATAATAAATAAATTCTGAGAATTTATATTTCGTACCGATTAGTTTCTAGGAAAAAATACCAATAATAATAAACATGGACAGATTAGTTTAAATTAAAACTTTTTACTTTAATTAAATAGGTTAATTTAAAGATAATATGTCTACATCTGTTATTTTAAAAAAATTTATTTATACTTTTTTTAAGAGATTAATCTGTTTAATGTGTAAATTTTCAGAAATATATTTATCATTTTACTAATAAAAGAGTTAAACGGAAAAATTCAAACACCGTCACAGGCTAAGTGGGTGTTATGTTGTAGACATGGTTAGACAATAAAATATGAGTAGTTATTTTAAGATAAGGTTTAAACAGTTTTACAATATAATCACCTTATCTTATGTCTGTTAAATAGTTTCTTAATAATGCAAGTATTTGTAACTATTCCACAACGGATAAAGTCGACTACATAGATGAAACGAAGATACTAGATAGTGTCAATTATTATTATTATTATTATTATTATGCTAGCTAGGTATCAAATATATATATGTGGGAATATAATGAAGATGGATGGATAAGAATAAGATAAGCATGCATGAATGATGAATATAGAAGTGCATATATATGATGAAAGAGAGGGGAAGAGGATGTATGAGAATTGAAGAAGAAGAAGAAGAGAGAAGAGGAAGAAAGCAAAGACATGATGGGACAGGGGGTGTGAATGGAAAAGAATCAAAAGGGTGATGGTGGTGGGGTTTTGGATAAGGGACTTGCACGTGGTTGTCATAACCTTCCCATTTCACTCCTAATCTTGTCTCCCCGACAAACACTATATATATATATATATATATATATATATATATATATATTATTAATTTTCTAAAACACTAAACTTGGATTTCTTTTTCTAGGCTAAAATTTTTATATATGAATAATTTTAATGTGAAATACAAAAGTATTTGATCATTTTGGTATTTTACACAGTTGTGGTAGTAGCACAAAACGTCATTGACATTTTGTAATAAAAAAATTTTTTGATCATGAAAGAACAAATCGTCACTGACGTTTTGTTAAAAAAAATATTATTTTAATTGAAAAAACACAAAACGTCACTGACGTTTTGTAAATAGCCATAGTTGTGTTTAACACACAGTTTGGTTCATAACGAAGGATTTCACTTCTAGTAATATAATATTAAAAAAAAAAGTTCCTTTTTCTACACCTTCTAATACCGGAAAATTTTCAAATATTTCAAATATTTTAATTAATATATATTATATATTTTTTATAATTAAGAATAATGACTAAAATTATTAGAATATTGATATTTTAAAAATACTTAAAATTTTTCATATAATATATAATATGGTGTGTTAATATGCATTGAAATAATAAACGATCTCTAAAATTAAATGTGTTGTTAAATATAAGAAAAATAAAAGTAAAAAATGAAACATTCTAAATTTTAAATATTGATTAAATTCTGAATTTTAAATTTAAATTATTTACATAAAATATAATAAATAAAAAGTTAAATTTGAGTTTAAAATTTAAGACTGTTTTTTGAGAAAGAAGGAATATTTTTTATTCGATTTAATTTTATGTGTGTAATAATTTATCGATTAACGATAAATTTTTAAATTAAATTCAGATTTGCAATGAATTTAATACTTCACTAATGTTTTTTGGTCAACTTTATATAAAAGACTTAATTTCACCCATTTTTTAATATGAATTTCATTTCACTAATATTAGAATATAAGTTCTTTTATTTAACTAATATTAAGAATTCTAAGTTCTAACAAAAAGAAAGAAAGAAATTGTTTTCTTCGATAAATTGTCATAAAAGACCCTGTTAAGCTATTAATTGCACACAAACGTCATATCCAAAATTTTCACATTATGTTCACACAAAAAATAATGGTAAAATGTATGTAATAGTAGTTTGTGTTATTAGAGTTAATAGTCAAATTTGTTTATAAAAGATACTTCGATATCTATTTTTGTTTTCAAAAGAAAAAATTAATTAAATTCGTCCCTGAAAGATAACCAACTTGATCGCATTAGTCCTTCTGTCATCTCCTGCGCTGAGGTAGCTAATGCTCGCTGATATGGCCTGTCAATGTGGCACTCGCTTAATATACCCTCTTGTGACTGATAAGATAAGTTCATTAGATCAATTCAAATTAGTCCCTAAATCCATGAACCCTAATCCCAAATTAGCATTGACGGCCTTCACTCTTCTCTTGTTCTCTTCTGCTGTTTCAGCCATGACCAGCAGAAACAGCAAACCACCAGAGCATCATCAGCGCTAAGTAGGGCTGGAAGTGAGCTGAACTTAGCCGAGCTAGACCAAACTCAAGTTCGGCTTACGAAAATTGAGCTTGGCTCACGGCTCGACTCATTAACAATCGAGCCTATTTCTTAAGTTCAAGCTCGACTCACCGAAAGCTCACGAGCTGGCTCAAATAATAGAAACATAAATACATAATCTATATTTCTATATCAATCAATTATAACTTATATATTTTAAAAAATATTTAAATAGATCAATTTTATATATTGTTATCTATCAATAAATTATAAATTTTTTTTATTTATGTCCTACATCAAAATTATATGTAAAAAATAAATATAAAATTTTAAATAATTAAGATCATTAATATATATAATTATATAGTACTATTTCATATGTATATATATAATATTAAAAATATAGACTAAATGCATATAGGATATGTGTATTAATAATTATATATATATATATATATATATATATATATATATATATATATATATATAATCGAGTCAGCTCACGAGCTAATGAGCTGAACTTATCCAAGCTCAAGCTCGACTCATTTAATTTATGAGCTCAATTCCAAACTCAAGCTTGGCTCACTAGCTCACGAACTTAGCTTATCGAGCTATTAACGAGTTGAGCTCGAGCTAGCTCATGAGCTAGCTTGACTCACTTCCACCCCTAGCGCCAAGTAAGTTCATAATAGTATACTTCAACATCACGTGACACTCTTTCTACTTCTGTTTTCAACTCTGACTAACTGTTTAACTTCGCTTTTTGGATTTAGGTTTTGGAGTAGCAGAAAAACACGTGCAACATCATATGGAAGAGAAGGAAAAAGGACAACAGCGGGGGATGAGAAGAAGTCGAGGGATCTAGGGTCGTGGCCGTCGTCGTGCAGGTCAAAGTGTGGGTGGTACAGCCCATGCGAACCGATTTATGTGTCGGTTCAACCGGATATGATCATATGGCTTGCCCAAAAGCATGGCGTTGCAAGTATAGAACAAGTTTTTTATGCCTTGATCACTCATCATTCACACAACCATCATCATCATAATCATATATTAACCTTGTTGTCAAAACATAATAGAAAAAGACATTACTGACACCCATCTTAATGTTCTGATTTTATATATAAACTCTCTGTGGCTTGAGAAGAGGATTTAATATAACTATAATTTGAATTAATTGCTCCAAGAGCAACAATGGAAGTGAGAGGAAGAGGGGAAATGGAAGTGAGTGGAGAGGGACGACAAGGTAGCCAATCATTGAATTTGAGATTAGGGTTCATGGACTTAGGGACTGATTTGAATTGATTTAATAAACTTATCTTATCAGCAACAAGAGGGTACACTAAGCAAGTGTCACGCTGGCATTTAACAGGTCATGTCAGCGAGCGTTAGCCACCTCAACACAGGAGATGACGGAAGGACTAACGCGATCAAGTTTGTTATCTTTCGGGGACGAATTTGATTAATTTTATTTTTTGGGGACGAAAATAAAGATCGAAGTATCTTTCAAAGACGATTTTAACTATTAACTCTGTATTATTATTAACAAAATAGTAGTACTTCGCATAAATATTATTTTATATATATTAACAGTTCTGATCGTGAACAACTATAAATATTTATAAAATAAATTGTTCTCCGACAAAGAAAAAAAACAAAAAACAAAAAATGTGTGTTGATCCTAAAATATCGAAAAAGGAGAGGATAGTAATATTGGATGGTAAGTAGGCCCATTAAGGTGTAGACGTGGCACACGTGAATATGGGCTGGAATCCAATAATTCAGTGAGGCCCACATTCAACACAAAAGAGATTTGACCACTTTTGTTCCTTGGTTCACCTCAAACGGTGGTGCTGTCTTGCATTTCTAAATCTCCCTTTTCTTAATACCTTGATTTAAAAATTGACTAACTTGAATGCATGAATGAAATGAACCAAGCACATAAAGTATTGATCACATTAGAGAAATAAAATAATTTAAATTAGTTAAGTGTTAGATGGTGTTGTTAGGTTGAAGACAAGAGGATCAAGCCACATTCAAAAGTTCACAAGGAATGGAAGACAACAAGATCCATTCCCCTAGTGTTAGTGTACACCAACCAGATAGGTCTTTGTCTTAGTTACTCAGTTGAGCACATATTCATGTTCCCCCAACAGTTTCTTAAGCTTCATTTTTCTAAAGAGATGAACAAAATAATAATTTAAAAAAAAATGGGAGAGTTTAAAGGCTAATGACTCTTTCTCAACACGCATGCATACATGCATATCCCCTTCTATTATTTAGTATACTTTTCTTTATTGGTTAAATTATTTGGGTGGTAGCAAATGTCCCTTTAACGACTTTGATGTATGTTAATATGAAATTGACCTATTAGTTTATGGTACATGTTATGGTGGAGAGAAAAAATAATAAAGAGATCAAAATATTCTTTAATAGATGGTTAAATAGCTATCACATGAAAGATATCATTTTATTTTTTGTTTATTTTTAAAATAAGATTAAGTACTTTTTATTCTATGCATACAAAATCCTCTTCATCATAGAATTGACCTTAGTTTATTTATATTTGTACATGTCGTTTAGATTTTTATTTAGTTCGCACTTTTTTTTACCAATACTATCTTTAATAAAAAAAAACCTTAATAATTGAAATAAATATTTATTTGATATTATAATTACCAATCATGGATAAGAGTTAAAGTAAAAAGTTTAAAATTAGTTAAACTATTTTGTTTGTTCTTATAATTTTTTTTTATTTATAATTAGTTTCTTATATTTTAAAAATTTTTAATTATATTTTTACATTAATTTTAAATTTATAATTAAATTATTTTTAAGATAAATATTATACAAATATTTTCATCTATCTCACATTACTAGCATATATTTGGTGTAAAGATTGAGAGACAATGATAAAAATTGAGAGATAAAGACTAAAATGAATTTCTCTATTGTGTTTGGTATAAAATATACATAGTTGAGTCATATTTAAGTATCCTGTTAAAAAAGAGAAGATAGGGTTAAATTTAAAATTTGAAAAGTTGAAAGAGGATCATTTTAAAAATAAATGTTATTAAAGTTTCAATTTTTGTTTTTAAAATTTTTAAGAAAGAACTAAAATTTTGTATTTTAAAATTGAAATTTTAGTTCTAATTTTTTACTATCAAATGCAATACTAAATCTCAATCTCCAGTTTTAGTTTTAGTCTCTGCTTTCAAACGTTATCTTAAATAATTTACTTTTAGAATGAAAAGAATGTAATTTTAAATTAATACATATGTAGGAATTTAATTAAAAATTTTTAAAATATAAGAATTTAATTATAAATTTAGCGAAATTTCAGGGAGTGGAGAGTAATTTAACCTTTAAAATTTTACAACTCCTTAATGCATTTAGTACATTATTTCCCCCTTGTAAGGGCAAGGCAAGCACTTGATACATTTCACCATGGGAAACACTCTTTGGGTTCAAGCTGCAACAACTTTATTGATATTGCCCTTTTGGGTAAAAGTGGGAAATAAAAAAAAAGGTAGATTCCATAAACCATATAAAATGTTATATAACTTGTTGACCAAAAAATAAAATAAGTTACTTCCTAGCAGTTACATTATGCTATAGAGTCATCAACAAAATCTTCACTTCAAATGATTAATGGGCCTACAATATATGTTCAATTATTGATGCCACTTGCCATGAACTAATCTTCATATACAAAGTTTTTTTCTTTCATAATCTCTACTTTATTACTTTAAAACTTTATTCCTCTTGTTTAAGAGATAATAGACTGTGCTATCTCTTAGGAAAAAAGAGATTCCCATATAGGACAAGGAGAAAAGTGGCACTTTGTATACTATTCATGACTTTAATACACTAGTTATGATTTATGAATATTACAATGTAATCCTTTTTTTAATTATATTTTTAAGAATCTTCAAAGTTCAAAGAGCTTATAAGAATTTCTTAAAAATGAAAGTATCATGATATAAATAATTAGTTATTTTATGAACCAAAAGTTTTGCCCCTACTAGATTAACGATTAATAACCAATAGAAATGTAGAAATATTACAAGATAAATATAGATATCCATAAAATGTTTGTTTGAAGAAAAAATTTGTACAATAACAAAGTCTTGTCTCAATAAATATTAGATAATTACAAAAATTTTCATATAAAACACTTCTACAATTTCTGTAGTTCTGTGAAACTACAGAAACAAGCACTTCAGTCATTGCAGATATAATCTTAATGTTATTAACTGCTTTTTTCTGTTGAATATTCCAAAAAAATCTAAGGAAAAGCCACCATTTCATTAGATCCTTTCTTCCCTTTGTGCTTAGTGAAAAACTAAGTTAAATATTCCTCTCATGAAAATCCTGAAGGAAAAATTTACGGGGACTCATACTCCTCAACCAGAATTATTATTCTTCAAAAATCTCATCAGAGACTGAGATCATACAAAGAAGAACAAATGATATATATATATATATATAAAGGAAAAGGAAAATAAAAAATGCATTATCCAATTGGTACTAGGTTCTGAAGAATGTAGAGGCCATAAACAAAGTAACTTAATTATGTGCTTATATTCTATATATAAATATATAAAAGAAAGAAAGAAGGGAAGAAGTTAAGAACAGAATGATGTGAGAAAATTGAAAATTGTTACCATTAATAATAATTTTGGTGGCTATTCTAATGTACATAAAAGCCTAGGCATACAAAAAATTGTTACCATTTCCCTCTCTCTTTTCCTTTTTCTCTCCACCATAATAATATTTGATCCCTCATCATTGATGAGCTATATACACTCCACCATGAATCAAAAGAAGATAGAAAAGAAAAAGAAAAGAAGAACTAGTCATGCCAGCAGAGAAGCATGACAACACATCTTCTTATGATGTAAAGCCTAGCCCTTTGCTCTCTCAAGACTCCACCAAATCCTCTGCTTGATGATGAGATCCTTCTCTTTGATCCTCCCATGGTAGCACTAGCACTCCCCATCTTCATCTTATGTGATTGTTATTGCAATGTTGTATGTAGTCTCTAATAAGAATAAGATAATGAATGAATGAATGAATGATGAAGTGTGAGAGAGTAAGAGAGGGTTCTTATAGAAGAAGGGGAAGGGTGTGGTCCAAACACACATAGGGGACTGATGGGGCATGAAAGGGTGTGCAGTGCCTCCAAACCAACCAGACAACACAGGGTATTGGACCCCACTACTCTCACCACTTGTGAATATCACTCCACCATTTCTTATTCATATAAAACAACCAACTCTCTCATTTTCATTTCCTATCTCACACTCTATACATTGCCTATGTATTGTAGCCACCAACTACCAGCATAATTCCTCTCCCATTCTAAATTAATTTATCATGGTTTATTACCCATTGGTAAATCGTTATTACAGGCTACAACAATTTATTATTTATGTGATTTATCCAAAAAAATTATTTCTTTACAAACTTATTGAACTTGGAAACATACCAATCTTTTTCTTCTTTAAAATAATAAGGTGCATGCCCTTAATTTGTGCATGATAGGTGAGTTTCTGGTTGTCTATGAAGACAAAAGCCTTTTCTTTTTTTTTTTTTAATTCTTTATAATAATGCTTATTGTTTTGTTGTTTCTGCCTTATCTTAAGTTGGATCCACATAATCAGGGAAATGACGACTGATGGATAGAGGGTTGCTTAAGTTGAATCATGCATAAAAATTCAATTCATATGTAACAGGTTAACAACCACCATTAAGAGAAAAAAAGAGAGAGGGGGTGTTTAAGATTAGATCACAATCATAATCACAATGGCATCTAACTTAATTAATTATCACTACTTTGACTCTATATAGAATAAAGATACTCAGTCTTAGGGCCCCAGTTATTAGTGTCAAATTTTGCATATGCCATGGTTAAAATTGTTCATATCCCAACAGTACAAAGTGAAGAAATTATTGATCACTCAATAAAACAAGATACTGAATTTGGTGAGCCTAACCTCATCAAAATTAAAATCTTCAGTGCCTAATCCCATCACAAAGAAAAAAAAAAAGACTTTGGCTTGTTGAGAAAGCTAAGGAAAATGCATGCTTTTGAGAATCATCGAACTAGTCGATTCGATTGGGTTTACTAAAAACCGATCATTAGATAGGTCTAATTCAGAGACTTGTTACCAAATTGATAAAAAAACCAAAAAATCAGTTAAAAATTCAATAAATTAATATAACTGTTTTGATTTTGGAAAAGTCTAGGGGGCCAGCAATTTTATTGCATTTTGGCCAGCATGTAACCAGCAGAGAAATGTGAGCCATTGGATGAAATCTCACACCAATCTCACACCATTAAATCATCATTGATGGCTAGTTGATGGCTATCAATCACAAATATTGCTGGCCCCCTAGCATTGCTCTTTTTTTAATGTTTAATGGATTTAAAATAATAGAGTACAAAAAATATCTTTTAAAAAATACACACGCATATATTTAATATTTGGTATAATCTCAGTTAATTATCAGTTGAATTTTTAAACTTTTGAATTTTTAGTTTTATCTATTTAATGATAGATTCTATTTTGAAAAATTTGAGAATATATAATAAGGTACTTATAATTTAATATATAATTATTTTAAAGAGTAGATATTTTTTTTTTGAGCAAAGAAGCTGAACACAACAAGTGAAACAAAAAGATATAACAAAAACTAAAGTAACAAAAAAAACAAAAAAGACATAACCAAAAAAATTTATCTCATTGCCATTTTCGTCATTGCTATCAACAACAAAAAGATCCACTTCTTATAACTCTAAAGAGAATTGTTAATGATTTCAACAACACATGATTCCTTAATTTAAAATAAAAAAAGTGTAGTAATTTACCTGAATGACTAGACAATGAGAGATGAATAACAAGAAAAATACTAAATTAGGTGATCTATAAAATCTGCATCAAATCAACTTCGTCTTTGATATTGATTCTGACTACATATGCTTTCGTTTGGAATAATTATTTGTTAGTTTAGATAGGAGATATTCTTGTGTTGATATTAGTTTAGAAAGAGTAGGCAAAAAAAGCTGCAAAATAGATATGAAAAAACAAACTGAATGAATATGGGAATATATGTATATGTATATATAATTATATATGTTAAAGGGTTCTGACAGCTTTAGAGGAGACAACAAGAATATGGAAGCAGTAATGAGATTATTTGCATGAGAGCCAGCCATGGCTTTGAACCACACAAGATTCTTACACATCAACAATAGGCCAAGAATTTTCTGACCCCTTCATGTTGTGTTTTCTTTCTCTTTAACTGCAAAATCCAATAACTTTCCCAAAAAGGGTAATTAAAATTTAAGCAAATAAAGTGCCTTTTATTTGCATAACCATGCAAGCAATAATTAATTATGTAAAGGATCAAAACTTAATAACAATAATAATAATATTACAAAATATTATTTTGATTTCCAACCTTTGAGTCGAATTTTAATTTAGTCTTTAAAGTTTAGACGTTTTATTTTAATTCCAAAAATTTTTAAACGTCTTATTTCAATCTTAAAAGATTTTTAAACTGATTTAATATTGTCACGCCATTAAATTTGATACAAACAGTTTGCATATTGAAGAGTCGTATTCAATTTCAGCATACAAGTAAAATTGATCCGCCAACGATATTTAATATAAAAAATTTTACTTTAATTTTAAAGCATTGATAATTGATTGTTAGGATTTATAGTTTTGTACAAAAAAATTGAAAAAAATGTTACAAAAAAATTTTAATGATATTTTTTAACATATAAAAGAGTATATAACTTAATTAATAATATTATTAATTATTGGTATCAAATTTAACGATATAATTACATAAAACTGTTAAAAAATTTTTAGACTAAAAATAAAATATTTAAAATATTAAAGATTAAAATTAGAATTTAATTCAACCGTGCTAAAATACTTAAATGCCACTTTACTCATTTTTTATTTTTCTTGGACAGCATCACAAAAGGCCTAATAAGAAAAAAAAAAAAAAAAGTAGGCAAAGACTACGTAAGTTTCAAGCTTTTGACTAAGATTCCATAGGAAGCGACATAAAGTTTTTATTTATAATAAAGTAATAAACAATGATATGATTAGAAGAGCCAGCCAGCTAAGTGATTAATTAAACTAATGATAGATTAATGATTTTGAGGCAAATGCAGCACGAGCACCCACTTGGTTAACCTCGTGCTTTTCCCTAATCACTTACATTGACAACTTTTTTTTCTTTTTTTCTTTTAAATGAAATTGTTACCAGAATTTAGTTAATATATGTTCTAAAGACACATAAAAACTATTATTAGTAAAATATTTTAAATATTTTTATTTAATAAATAAAAAATAATAAATACATACATGAAAATTTAAATGGATTGTATTTTTAATAAAAAAGATTTAATTTGTAATTTTAACCTATATCGATAAAGCACATAATAAATAAATTCTTGTTATAAAAATACACCTTATTAATTAAATAACTACTTAATTGTTTGTTGTTCTATCTTGTCTTCCAGGTTCTGCAATTTTAAACACTTAATATGGAATTAGGTGCTTTGTGTCAGTAATTTGTTGCTTCTTTTAACATCTCCTTTGTAATTAGGCTTTGCTATTCTCACCTTCACTTATTTTATTTGACTTTGATCAGTTGAAGCTAATTAAGTGGCTTATCATTTATTTTCTTTAATTCAGATCAACAATGTAAAATTACATGTACGTAAAAAAATTATAAACTATAGTATAAAATATATGAAAAAATATAAAATATATTAAAAATAATTTAAATAATATATATTGATAAATAAATACATAATAATTGATTTGATGACGAATTTTTTTACGTACGAATAATACTTTTGAATTTTTATAATCAATAAATTGAACCTTGTAAATAAATAATATAAGATGAAAAAAATATTTTAACAGAAAAAATATATATTAATAATTGGAAGTTATTTTTGTTTAAAAATACATACTACTACCTATGATTCTGTATTTCTGTTACAATATTTTGTGTGAAGTTTTTATTTAGTCTTTCAAATTTTAGAATAAATAGTATTAATATTTCTTTTATCAATGTTATCGAATTACACAAAATTGTCCTTTATCGTAATTTTTGAAGAAATCTCGTTCAACACTTGACAAGAAATTCTACATGATCCTGCCGTAGAAACTTGCAAAAATATCTAAGATTCTTTACAATATAATGCATGCTATATAAATTTCCTTTCTTTATTTCACTACTAGAGACTAGAGAGAGTATAGTGTAAGGTCTGTCTTCCCTTTATTGGTTAAAAGTCTAAAATAAACATCAATCACTAACCAATCCCAACTTCAACTATTGAATTTAATTTAAAGAAATAATATAATAAGCTAAGTGATGACCATGGTAACACAAAATTATTAACATTCATAAACCAGTATTCATGGTATCCATTGATTTGATGATGAATAGAGGTAGATAGTTATTAGCACTAGTTCTTTTGTTCGTTTAAAATTTGGACAAATTACCGTGTGAGCCTTTAACATTGGAGATAGAGAAGGTAACATTAATGTCTGAAATACACTGTGATCAAAGTGGTCCAATTTAACAAGGGGAAGTTTATTTAAGTTTACACCAATGTATCTCTAATACTTTTTCTTATTATATATCTTAGCGCATGGTTTTGTTACCACTTAATTACAACCTGAAACTTAAATAATTAAAATAAGATTAATTTGGGTCTGTTGTACTAAACAAGGAAGTCAGAATCGCACGTGAAGTTCTCGTGATTCACAACACTCCCATTGCCTGCAATATAATCAACATCATCACCTAATATAGTTGTTAATTAATATATATACTTGAATACTTGATCCACAACCCCATAATCTCAATTCCTCAAATTTATGCTTGTTTCTGAAGGAACAAACTCACCGGTCACAATGTCACATGCACATATACGCATAGTATTAGAGAGGCTTTTGAGATGTTCAAATAGCCACCTCTCTGTTAAAGGATTTTAGTGTTAAAAGAATAATGCTATATGTATGCCATAATGGGAATAATGTATATATTTACATGGCAAATACCTTTGACTTATGTTCTCAGCAACATTAATTATACCTTATTAGTGGATTACTATATATATATAGTTAAGTATACTACTACTAATTGTACGTACAGCTTTAATGGATTAATCAAGTGTTAATTATTCACTAAGTAATTAACCAACATAACAATCTCTCAGCATATACGACTATATCCATTGCCAGCAAAAACAAGGTTTTGCATGATATTGAATGAAGTAATAATATATTGCATTAGTAAGTTAAATTCATTTAAGAACAATTATTGCCTTAATAGAAAATTATATATGTAAATAATTATGTAATCTAATTAATTCCACCAGTTTATACTTTATAGTGATTTCACTATTAGGAAACATATCAAGTGTATATATAATAAAAAAAAGGAAAGTCTTGGGGCAGCAATTTTTTAAAAAGTTGGCCAATATTTAACTATCAAAAGAAAATTGAATAATTTCACACTATTGGATTTAATCTCACACCATTAAAAACACTATTGATGGCTAATTAATAGTTACAAAACACAAAAGTTGCTGGCCCTAGCACTCCTCATAAAAAAATATCAAATGTTTTTGAAATATTTATATTTTAATAATTTTATTTGTTGATTTTGATTAATATATATTTTTCCTATATAATAATATGAACACTTAGGCATAATGTAAATTGTATTCATTCTTCAATGATAATCATGAAACTTCATAATCCAAAACTTGTACAGATCCGGAGCTAGATCTTATCTTAAAGCTGAGTAAATCAAATTTTGATTGTCCATATATGACTCAATGAAATGAAATAAATAAAAATGATAAAATAAAAGTGGAAGCAGCAGCATCAAGGAATGTGCGTGCAATTCTAAGATAATGTTATGTTAGTGTCACCATTCAAAACCTAAATCAGTGAAATCAGAATATCTCACATCATAAAGTAGATTCTACACGTGTGGTTGAAAGATTCCACTTACATCTCCATCACATTCTAGCTACTATATATAGGAAATGCTATGTATATACACTGGCTTCTATCTAATCAAAGATAATTAATTTCATTAATGGACAAAAAGATTACACTCTCACGCATGGCTATCCATCTCATCATCAATGGCTTTTCTTGAGGATGGAGTTTAATATATACAACATCAATTTTCCTTCTTTCAAATCAAGGAGAAAAAGAAAAAGAAAAAGGAAAACAAAACACCCCACAATGAATCAAGTCCATGCAATAAAATATCATAATTCACTTGAGTTATGTTCACTAATTGACAACATATATATTTAAATATAAAGAAAAAGAAAAAAAAGAGAAGATATATACTGAGATAGGGTTGGTGAAGCAGAATGAGTAAGATGCAGCACAATTTTTGTGTCTTCATAATAACTTTGCCTCATTAGCTTAATAAGCAACACCTCAGAGCTTAGTGTTGCTGCTGCAGCCATCATCCATCAGCTTTTGCATTGAATAAGAATGCAGCTTTTGGTGTCAGAAGATAGCATCCTATTCTATTGTATCCCCATTTATGTATCTGAGTCCAAAATTATACCAAAGTTCAAAGCCTATTCCTGATTTCAGGGCCACATCAAGATCAACGCTCTATATCCCTCTTTCCATATAAGTCACTGTCACACATTACTCCACCATCAATTGAATACACTAAGCTACATTATATAAATCAAGCATTGTATAAGGGAAGCTATTATTTCATCAGGCATGGATTCCATAACAATTCATACACAACATTTTTTGTCTTGGTGTCTTTAAATTATCAAGGAATTGAACCATTGACATGTATATAATTGGTTTCAAGAGAAACATATCAAATGAATCGAATAGTGTCTTAGTAATGAACAACCACTCCCAAGTATGTGCTTAACAGGTGTTAGCTGGAGGAAAGAAACTAACCCAAAAAAGTAAAACGCCGTTGCCGGGGATCGAACCCGGGTCGTCCGCGTGACAGGCGGAAATACTTACCACTATACTACAACGACTTTGTTGATAAGGTTGGTTAACATATACATTATCACGCTATGTTTTCGTGCGAGAGCAAACTCGATGACGCAGAAGCGTTAGGAGCGAATTTTTCTTGTTGAGGAGAAGCCCACTTGGACCCACAAATTTTGGATTAAAAAAGCACCAGGTTGAATGCAGCTCGGTTTTGGTTTGCTTGGGTTTGTCCGGCCCAAACCATCTCCAAAAAGAGCATCAGGGTTTTTCTTGTTACAGATATGTTGTATGTAGTGTATTTACAAAAAGGCTTTGATATGACTTTGTCATCTTAAATTAGTGGCTGACATGACCAAAAATATCACTGGCTGAGGCATCTGTAAGAGTGCCTGATGTAGGCTGATTAATTTGGTTATGGAAGTGATGGGTGTGTTGTCCTAGGTTATGGGATGAAGAGGAGTTAGACTAATATGTGGGACGGTTTTTTTTGTCAGAGTTGTTGATGAGAAATCGGACCCAACGATTTTCTCTTTCAGCTTTCCCTGAGCAAATCGGAAGGTCCGTTTTGCATGGAGAGGAGACAAGAAAATCGAACTCTACAACTTGTACATACGGATAGTTTATTTTTATAATTCTTAAAGGTAATCGCCTGGTCTGTTTTGTTTGTTAAGGAAAACTTGCATCAGGGTTTTTCTTGTTACAGATATGTTGTATGTAGTGTATTTACAAAAAGGCTTTGATATGACTTTGTCATCTTAAATTAGTGGCTGACATGACCAAAAATATCACTGGCTGAGGCATCTGTAAGAGTGCCTGATGTAGGCTGATTAATTTGGTTATGGAAGTGATGGGTGTGTTGTCCTAGGTTATGGGATGAAGAGGAGTTAGACTAATATGTGGGACGGTTTTTTTTGTCAGAGTTGTTGATGAGAAATCGGACCCAACGATTTTCTCTTTCAGCTTTCCCTGAGCAAATCGGAAGGTCCGTTTTGCATGGAGAGGAGACAAGAAAATCGAACTCTACAACTTGTACATACGGATAGTTTATTTTTATAATTCTTAAAGGTAATCGCCTGGTCTGTTTTGTTTGTTAAGGAAAACTTGGTCTGCATGGTTACTACAAGTCCTTCGGTCCGATTTGCTTCTGTCAAGTCCCTCGGTCCGATTTGCTTCTGGCAAGTCCCTGGGTCCGATTTGTTTGTGAACTGACACCATACGCATGTAAAGCTCTCCTCCCCTCCATAACGCCGTCCAACACCAACAACCTCTCCATAACTAAATTAATTTCCGCCTGATGTATTGGCCTCTTAAATAGCCGCAGAGGGTTCGATACCTAACACGAGTTAGGTTGTAGTCAGTGAAAGATTTAAAAAATTTTATGAGTGGGGACAAAATATATATAGTATAATAATAATAATTTTTATAATTATACTATAGTATCATAAAATATGATTACTTCTCAAATTATTTAATTAATAAATTAAAATAATAAAATAATTTAAAATTTCATTCTTCTAGATTTCATATTTTGAAAAAATTGAATAATTTTTTCATTATCAATACAATCAAATGTCTCTCTTTTTATATATGTCACTAAACAATCATTTAAAAATTCATCTTTCATACGGTTGCGAAACCGACTTTTTATGATGTTCATAGCAGAAAAAAATTCTTTCAACTGATGCAATTGCTACAAGCAAAACTAAAGCTAACTTCAAAAGAAGAAACACTAATGGATAAACAATATTTTTTCAAGTCTCAACCAATTTCTAAAAAAGAGCACCAATCTCATTTAAGTTTGAGAATTGATCATCAGAACGCACATCTAATATGAAATTCTCAAGTTGACTATCAAGAACCAAAAGTTGAGTTGAAGAAAATTCTAATGGATAGAATTGAGCTAATTGGATCAACTTCTCCTTATCAAACACAAGAAATGAGTGTCTTGGATTCAGACAAGCTATACAGAGAAGCAATTCATTATTCACCTCTGTAAAACGATTGTTGAGTTCTTGAAGTTGTCTATCAACTACTTGATAGAATTTCTCAACTTGAAATGGATGCAAATTTGAGATCTTTTGAGCTTTGCGTCTTGATCTTCCTTGTGGCACAAATATATCATCAATTTTTGGATCGGTAATATTATGTTTGTCACAAAACAATGAGACTTCATCAAGTAAAAGAGACCAACCATCATCTCTTATAGTTTGCAACCATTGCTTAGACACTTTAACCAATGCCATAGCATTTATAATGTCTTGATCATTCCTTTGTAACGCTTGAGATAATTCATTAGTAATTTCTAAGATATTTTTCATCAAGTGTAAGTTGAAAATGAATTCAAATGATTGAATGACATTCAATAAATGACATGCTTCAGCTCTTTGTTCTGAATTATTTCCATCTTCCTCAACATATTCAAAAACATTGACCACAGAAGAAAACAAAGAAATTAATTGAAGTATAGTTCCATAATGTGAACCCCATCTGGTATCTCCAGCTCTTTTCAAAGCTATTTCTTGATTCAAACCACTTTCACTAGAAATTTCTTTACTTTGTAATGCTTCAATTGTCTTAGTCATTTGACTATCACGAAGCATATCTCGTCGTTTATACGAAGTTCCAACAACATTGCACAAATTGGTTAACAAATTAAAAAGCAAAGCAATTTTAACATATTTTTTTGCAACCGTTACAAGAGCTAACTGAAGTTGGTGGGTAAAGCAATGTACATAGAAAGCATAAGAATTTTTTTTTCAATATCAAATTTTTCAAACCATTAAATTCTCCTTGCATATTACTTGCACCATCATATCCTTGGCCACGTACTCTTGATAAACTTCAATTATATGTTTCTAATAATGACTCTAATGCTAATTTTAGAGATAAGCATTAGTATTAGAAACATGAACAAGACCAAAAAAATACTCCCTAACTTGCCCTTCTTTATTCACATACCTTAAACAAACTGACATTTGCTCCTTAATAGAAATATCGCGAGCTTCATCAACCAAAACAGCAAATAATTCATCCCCAAGATCATTAACAATAACTTTTGTCATTTCACTTGTAGCTGCTCTTATAATATTTTTTTGAATTGAGGGAGCTCTTAGTTTAAAATTTCCATGAGCATTTTTAAAAGTACGATCAATCTCTTCATTAAGTTGTGTAAGAAAATTTAGAAGTTCTAAAAAATTTCCTTGATTAATAAAATCATTTGTCTCATCATTACCACGAAAGACCAATCCTTGTCGCAAAAGAAATCTAATACAATCAATTGTGGCTGTTAAGTGAATTTGATAAGTATTTTTAGCCTGCTCAGATTATTTTTCAATAGCAGCACTAATGTGTTGTTTTGTCTTCATAAGTGCTTCACATTTTCGCCAAGCTTGATTATGAGCACTATCATGAATTCCAACATGAGTTTGTAATCTCTCCTTTTTTTTTCAATTTGAAAAGCCATTGGTTACAAAAGCATCGCCACCTTCATTCTCAGGTTTCATAAGATAACAACAAAGACAAAAAATAACATCCTTTGATATACTATACTCTAACCAATTGCCATAATCATTAAACCAACTAGGATTAAATCTTCGAAAAAAAGAACCACAAGCAGTTTGCAAAAAATCATGAGTCCCTAGTTGACAAGGACCTTTTTGCAAATATGCACATCTAACTTTGTCTCTGTCGTTCGGATGATAACTTGAAATCTTTGGTCGTCGTCCTAGATCTGCTATGAGACTTTCTACTTTAAATTCTAAATACCTCCTCTTGTTAGAAGAGGTCGATGAATTGTTTTGGGATCCAATCTTTAATGATGAAGTTCTTTTGAAATATTTTTC
The DNA here is from genome assembly GCF_014773155.1 of Arachis stenosperma. NCBI lineage: Eukaryota > Viridiplantae > Streptophyta > Magnoliopsida > Fabales > Fabaceae > Arachis > Arachis stenosperma. The sequence goes on from NC_080385.1 coordinate 164,407,566, forward strand.
CATTACTAATAGAATAAAATTATAAACCTAAATTAATTAATTAATAAAATTAATTTACAATTCTTCTCAAATTGAGAAGTTCAGTATAAAATTATAAATAAAAAATTGATCCATTAACAACAGCAGCAAACTAGCAATTAATAATATCCCAAATTTCAAATTCAAAATAACTCAATACACAAAAATAATTAACAAATAAATTAATGAAACTAAAGTATCAATTATATCAGAACAAATTCAATCACAAATTCACAATTCATAAACCAAATATATCAAATTATCATTTATCAAACAATGAAACAAATGAGAAAAAAAATGAATGAAGCAACTAAGTGAATTAAGTATATGACCTATGTGCTAATGATTGATTATTATTCAGTCACATAAAAATATAACACTCTAACAGAACTTGAATCTCAATAAACATAATGAATTTGATTAGTTGCTCATAATTTCTTGTTTCAACTTAACAAGAAAACCAACACAATACCGCCTGACCTAAGACCTATTGATTCTTATTCAGTCACAAACCATTTCTTTATTCTAAATCCCCATTCGTCCATTCCCCACCCCAAAAGCTTATTTATTTATAATATATATATGCTATAATTAATTGGTTACTTGGTAGACTTGAGAATTTTTTGTTGTTTACCACTCTTGATAAGTTGATAGGTTGATTTGGGTTCCCAATCATGTACCAAGAGGCAAGAGTCCAAGACTAAACTCCAGAAGGATGACCCAGTAGCGGTGCGGCGCCAGCGACAACAGAGAAGAGGATTGTAGAATAAAAAAGATGAACCAGAACTCCATAAGTCCAGAAGAAATTGATATTTGTTGAAGAAGAAGGCAGAACCGCAGAATCAGATGCCGAATTGCTGAGTGCCAAAGGAAGAAACGCAGAAGAGGAGCACAGCAGCAGATCCATACAAATCATAAGTAGTGACGCAAAAGAAGGTAGAACCTGAGAACCACTAGACGTGGCATCGCGGCGATGCAAGGAGAAACCGACGGAGGACGGAGCCACGCGGGAGAATCTTGGCGATACAAGGAGTCACGGAGTCGTGGGGAGCAGAAATGCGGAGTGATAGGGAGTTAGTGACATTGCCACACAGCCCACACTGGCGGAGTCGCGGAGCGGCAAAAACACGAAGTAGCGGTCTGGTGGCACCGCGGCAGTAATTTTAGGGATTGAAGGTTAGAGGCTGGAGGCTGGAGTAGTTAGGGATTTGGAGAGAAAGGGAGAAGAAGAACAATTTAGGGATTTGGGGCTTTGGGCTGGGGCCTGGGGGCAAAAGTAATTATATAGTGGGAGCAATCTTGACATTTCACTAAGAACTACTCTCTATTATTTGAAATTTCACGTGGGGCAATTGCCCCCACTGGCTTATGCATAAATCCGTCCCTGGTTGTAGTTAAAATTAGTGTGCGAGTGAGTGGGGCGATGTGTATATGACAAAAAGAAAATTAGTGTTTTATAGTTTTCATTGTTTCACATTGTAGTTTAAATCATCTACATCAGGGTTTATTGTTCTGCAGCTATCTTGTACAAGTAGTAACTCATTGGCTAACGACAAACTCTTAAATAGAACTCCAATCTACGACAAATTAGTCTTTAGTCTGCTGAAACTATGAAACACCGTGGAAAACCAAAAGAATTTGGAAATAATGTTTAATTTTGATTGGCTAATACACTAATAATTGCTACTAAGGGTAGAAATGGGTCAAGCCGAGCGGAACTTTAGCTTTGACGAGTTTAGTCCATGTGGTAATAGATGGCCAAGTTTAAACCTGTTACTTTTCATAAGCTTTTTTTCAGATTCGGTCCCTACCTGTTTAAAGTCTGACAAGCCCACGAGCCTATTTAAAAAGTCCATTTTATGAATTAGAATTCAAAACAATAAACTTAAAAAATCTAAATTAATATTAAATGTATTCTAAAATGTCACATACTATAACCATACAATCCATAAACTTTTTCTTTGAACAAAAAGACTATAGTTTTTTTTCCAAGGTAGTTAATTTTATTTCCAAAGAAATAATCGGTCCAAATTTAGACTACAGCAAGGGGGTAGAATTGTAAAGATCCAATTAAAATATCTAAAGACAACCTAAAAAATGGGAAAGTTCATATGATGTGGTAGAGTTCATTCACTGTAGCTCACGCTTCTTCAGCAACCAGGGAGGGATCACTATAAGAAAAAAGGCTTATGGCCACGCTTTTTTTTCACGCTTTTAAAGCGTGGCCTAAAGTGGTCAATGGTCACGCCTTTGTGAGGGTGGTGATTGAATAGAGATTTGGCCACATTTTTTCTTGTCACGCTAAAAAAACGTGGCAAAAAGGGTGAACGGCCACGCTTTTGGAAGGGTGGCAATTGATTAGAGAAACGGCCATGTTTTTTTCTGCCACGCTTCAAAAGCGTAGCCATAGAGAGAAAGAGGGACGTTTTAAAAGCATGGCGACAGAGTTTCATTACGGCCACGCTTACAAAACGTGGCCATATCCTGGTATTCTTTTGGCACGCTTTAAAAGCGTCGCCAAAAAGTTTTTTTCTGCCTCGCTTCAAAAGCGTGGCCATAGAGAGAAACAGGGACATTTTAAAAGCGTGGCGACATGGTTTCATTACAGCCACACTTACAAAACGTAGTCATATCCTGGTACTCTTTTGGCACGCTTTAAAAGCGTGGCCAAAAGGTGTTTTTTAAAAAAAAAATCCTAATGACTCGGCCCGCAACCCGTCCCCAACCCTAATCGAGCTCTTTCAACCCAGTCCCCCAACTCTTTCACCCTGGCTACCCTAATCGGGCTCTTTCACCCTGGCTACCCTGGAAGAGCTCACATCCCCGCCGTCACTAGCACCACCCTCGCTGCGCCGTTAGCCTCCGCTCCCTCTCCGTCTCGTCTCCTCGTCGCCATTACCAGCATCCTTACCGTCAGCGTCAGCGCCACCTCTTTTAACCAATTCCTTCCAAAAGCGAATACGACAAGGAACAATGTGGGAAGATGTCGGAGCTCGGAGGCGACAACTATTTTCCGTGTCTCTTGCTCGGTGTCAATGTCGGTCTTGCCCTTGTTGAAGGAATCGTTGTTTTCGTGTTTCAATTTTCAGGTTCTTCTCCTCTTTCTTTCATGTTTCAATTCGCGCCGGCATTGAAGGAATCGTTACTTTTTTTTCTTGTCCTAAGAAAATTTTTTCTATATATGAATTCGGTAGCTTCATTAGCTAATAATCAAATTAGCTAAGGTTCTCGAAACCTAATAAATATTGTATTGAAAGATATCAAAATCGGGTTAGTGTGATCTTAGCTTGTTGTTTGAAGATATATATAAATCCGTAAAGATATGTCTTCTGATTTGCATTTTAATCTTTACAATGATGGTTGCCCGACCAGTGTTATCAATTCACTTTATTTTATAATTTTTATTTTGTATACTTTCTATTTTTCTCAAAAATTGCTATACTTTATGGCAGGAAATCATTAAGCATGTGTTTCTTTACAAAGAATTGTTTATCTTGTTTCTTTACAAAGAGGTGCAGTTGTGCCATCTTCATTCTCCAAAGTTTGAATTTTATTCTTCCTATTTCTTGTTTGAAACTTGGAATGGAAGAACCATGGCACTCCTTTTTCAACTTTCAATAGATCAATCTCCTTTCTTAAAAAAAATTGAAACATATTACCACCATGATCTAGTATCTTGAATCTCTCTGGCTGCCTCTAGATAGTATACGTTGTTGATTCTAGCATTTTAGCACTGAATTATTTATCTGCTAGTAGTCTTCCTACCAAACTTCAAGAGAATCTCTCTAATTCTTCTTGGATATCTTCATTCCCGAAATAAATTATATGTTCCTCCTCATCTTTAATCGCACTATGGTGCTGATTAGTAAGTATAGCGATTGCTGCCATGGTGAATCGATTGGCACACAGTGTATGAGATCTCACAAAATTAGAATTACTCCAAAAATTTTAATAGAACACTCAACAAACTCTAATAATAGGACAGTACATTATTAATTTATTTTTCGGGTTTTTTTAATATTAGTCAAATAGTTAAAAGTTTATATTAAAAATAATTTATTTTTATAAAAAATATTTTAATGAATTTGCCCAACAATTTCATAAATGTTTTTAAAAGGGCAATTTACCTAAATAAATAGAATGGCAAAATCCTTTACCTAAATGTGCAAAACTGATTGTTGTTACGTGCATGTGCAAAAACGTACTCTATGTAATCCGTGGCAACCCACCACGGTTTACGAAACGTGCATAAACCGTGGCAGGTCACAACGGTTTAGGGGCAAAAAATATTGAGTGTAAACCGTGGTAAGTCACCACGGTTTACGAAGGATGGATGACATGCATAAACCGTGGTAAGTCACCACGGTTTATGAGAAAAGTGGCTTACACATAAAACCCGGTAACCCACCGGGTCGGTTTATGTGTGTAGCTATATAAGTAACTTACACATAATAAACGCCTCACATTTCGTCGATATATCCTGCCACGTGAGTGACGCCATTTAGTCGGTACAAGCGATTCTCACCCTCCATTGGCTATTCAAGCAACAACTGCAGCAAAGTGGAAGTGTTCCTCTTCAGTTGAAGGCCAAGCAACCGGTGAGAATTAAGTTTGGGAAGTTGAAGCTATTCAAGATCACCTTCAGGATTAGGTGCTGGATTGTTGTGGATAATCTTAATGCTAATAACTCCATTAGAATTAAGAGCAGTAGCTGCAAGTTCAGGCTCAAGTTATAAATCATAATTCTTTGGTGCTTATTATAACTATTGTTCATTATAATTACTAATAGTACAATATATGCCATATATATTGCTATGTATTACTATATACTATTTTTTTTATATGGTCTCGAATTGAGATTATTATTTTATTTTTTTATTTTTACTTTACAGATGGAGATTTACATTTTAGAATTTTTCTTAGTTCTGTACTCTTGATTCTGTATTTTTCTGCCATTACTCATGCCCATATTATTTTTTGGTGATCATGCTATAGCTTATATTATATTGTTATATCCTTTATACTATTTTTGGTAACATGCTATCCTATATATATGTTTAATACCTTATTGTTAATTTTTTTTTATTATTTTTAATGTAACATGATACAAAGTGTACTAACAAAATATTTAATTACAGGATTTTTGTGAAAAAATGTATATAGTAGTACTATCTTTGGAAAAAAATAAATGTTGTATTTGGATTTTCTATATTAAATAATTACCTTGTTAACAAAAATTTAGACAAGATTATTTATATAGCTACACACACATAAACTGCGGTGGGTTACCGGGTTTTACGTGTAAGCCACTTTTCTCATAAACCGTGGTGACTTACCACGGTTTATGCATGCCATCCATCCTTCGTAAACCGTGGTGACTTACCACGGTTTACACTCAATATTTTTTGCCCCTAAACTGTTGTGATCTGCTACAGTTTATGCACGTTTCGTAAACCGTGGTGGGTTGCCACGAATTACATAGAATACGTTTTTGCACATGCACGTAACAACAATCAGTTTTGCACATTTAAGTAAAGGATTCTGTCATTCTATTTATTTAGGTAAATTGTCTTTTTTAAAACTTATAACATGATTTTTTAATTAATAGGTTTTATAAAAAAATTTAGGGTTATTTAATAAAATGCGACGAGAAATCCCAGTGAATAGTCAGCTCGCTTCCACCCCTACTTGCTGCAACCTTACCAAACTTGCTACGGTTAGTAAATATATGGCGCAGTTGTGTCACTCATATCTGAATTATGAGGTACTTGTTTTGGTTGGACCAAACTTCTTCAATGTTTACCGAGTTAAATGATGCATTAAAAATGAATGGCGTTGCTAGCTGTTTAGGGATATGGGCGCAGCAGAAAACACTTGAATAAATTAACCTAGTTATATTATTATCATTAAAAGGCAAGAAAACAAAAGGGGTAGTTACTATGATATATACATTTCCACGTCACTTCTAATTCTTTCATTGACATTTGAACGCCATGCCTATACTATGCAGGGGGGAGGGGTCAATCATGTATCCACGTTCTATCCTTTCACATGAGAAGGATTGACCTTAGCCTTAATTAGTTTGCTGATTGTTTAGAGAATTTAATTAATTTTAAAAAGGAACTTGTTCGGCTACAACCTACAAAGCATAACATTATCACATTAAATATCCTTACCAAATACCAACTACTACAAGATCTGTTATATAATTGATATATGAAATTAATATATAGCATTAGGAGTGTGTAAATAGGTGAATGAAATCAGGTTCATCTTTATTTGAATTTTACTTTAAATAATAATCGCTTCCACTACAGTACCAACAGCATATCTGCCAACTTCTGCCAACTCTTATTTATAATTGTGTTTCATGGAAGTGTGTTCGTGGATGTGTCTAATAAAAATGTCTTTTTTATAACTGTGTTTAATAGAAGTGTCTTTATAGATATATTTTATGGATGTGTCTCTTTATATATGTATTTAAAATATATTAATTATTAGACACATCTACGAAGATACTTCCATAAAACACAAATATAAATAAGAGTTGGCAGAAGTTGGCGGATAATATGTTGGTACCCTATACTTTTCCATAATAATTAGATTTTTTTTAATATTTTTATTCGATTTTAGATTTGATAAAATTATATTATTTTTTAGTTACACTAAAATCAAATTTAAATCGACAAAATTTGAATTTTGATAAATTTTATATTAAAAAATTATGATGCATTTATTTATAAAAAAATATATATTTATTATTGTAAATTGATATTTATATTTAAATTTAAAAATTTTCATAAATTTTAATTTTATATTTTTTATTTATTTTTTAATTTATCAAATCTGATTAAAAATAAAATAATAAATTTATAATTTATATAATATAATATTAAAATTAATTAAAACATATATATTCTTTTAGTTTTTTTAGAGTATACATAAAACAGGTGAAATCAAATTCGTCTTGACTTCGAATCCAATCATAAATAATGATAGAATCTATTTTTAAGATTTTTATCTCATTTTAAACTCAATAAAATCACACTAAATTAATTTTTAAAATATTCAAAAAAAAAACTGTAATAGATCCTCTCCATTTTTTTTGTCACTAGAGAGAATAAAGTGTAATCTCCCACCTTTAATTTTATAAGTGGGACCAGCAATAAATGAGAGAGAAAATGTATTGAATGGTGAGATCTTCCACTGGATATTATCCAATTTTTTTTCCACTGGAGAGGATTCACTCCCCTAGAAAGCATTTGAAATTTTGGCACCAAAATTAGCGTAGCAAGCAGTAAGTAGTAACTGTGCATTAACAAATAACAACTACTTTTGCTGCACTAATTAACGACTACTTTCTTCTTCCGCCAATCTCGCCATTTCTCCCTCGCTTTTTTCACATCATCAACACTACATACGTTTCTTGATGTACTCATGTCCTCACTCTCATAACTAACAGAAACAATGACGCCGTTAAACCGCACCCTTCTCTTTTTCTTCTTCTTCACCTGCATTATCACAACTTCATCGTCGCCGCCGCCACCACAACCATACAACTACGGTAAGTAACACACGCTCTCTCTCTCTCTCCTCACATGCATCTGGCAATGATGTTTAACATGTTGACTGCGGCTATACTATGCAGGTTACTCCATCCACATAAACTGCGGCTCCTCCACCAACGCCACCGATCCCTACAACACTACATGGCTCTCCGACCGCTACTTCTCCGGTGGCACTGACTCCCTCATCTCCGAGCCTCTCCGATTCCACCTCCCTTCCGAGAAGACTCTCCGCTTCTTTCCTCCTTCCTCCTACGGCAAGAAGAATTGCTACTCCCTCCCCTCCATCTCATCCTCCCGCTTCCTCCTCCGCACCTTCACTCTTTACGACAACTACGACGCCAAGTCCCGCCCTCCTTCCTTCGACGTCTCTCTCTCCTCCACCATCCTCTTCAGCTGGCGCTCCCCATGGCCAGCCTCCACTGCCTCTGATGGCGCCTATGCCGATCTACTTGCATTCTCCACCGCCGCCCATAATTTCTCCGTCGGAGAAGCCACTATTGACCTCTGCTTCTACGGCTACGCGACAGACGCACCGGTAGTTTCCTCTGTCGAGCTCTTCGAGATCGATCCTGCTTCATACGACGCCGCTTCCACCGGAAAAGACGTTGTGCTGGTCAACTACGGCCGCGTCTCCTGCGGCTCCGACGAGCACTGGGGACCGGGATTTACCGCCGACGAAGACCGTTTCGGGAGGTCGTGGCAACCGGACTTCGCGTTCCGGATCTTGCCGGATAAGGAATCCGAGGCGCGCGTGGTGTTCACGCAGAACGACGTCAGTGGCGCTGATTTGAGCCCTAATTACTTCCCGATGAAAGTGTACCAGTCGGCGGTGACGGCGGAGGGCAATTTAGAGTACGAATTTACTGTGGACGCGAAGATGGACTACATGGTGTGGCTGCACTTTGCAGAGATCGATTCGAGCGTGAGGAAGGAAGGGGAGAGGGTCGTCGATGTGTTCATCAATGAGAGGAACGTGAGCAGGGTTGATATATACAAGGAGGTTGGAAGGTTCGCGGCGTTTGATTGGCACTACACTGTGAAGAATTTGAGTGACAGTTCTTTGAGGGTGAAGCTTGTGGCGGCTGTTGGTGTTCCTATCATCAGTGGCATTGAGAATTACGCATTGGTCCCCATTGATCCTTCCACTCTTCCTCAACAAGGTTTGTGTGTTTCTGCTTATTTTGCACAAAATTGTTTAGATTTTTTACATTGTTGCTGTTAATTCATTCGTTTGGCTCGAGCAGAATTTTGAAAATCAATCATGGGTATGATTGTTGAGTTATTCTCATTTAAGCATGTGCTATATATATCATGGGATTTTGACAAGTGTAAAGCAAAGTATTTCTATTGTTTAATATATTGATGTTGATACACATGTTAAATGATGTTAATCAAGAATATTTATAAGAAATCACACATTGCTCAGTCACGTGAAAAAATCACAGAGGATCATTACTATAGTGAGCAACTAATAGTAAGTTCTCTACTTTGTTTATTAATTGTTGGAACATATATTTAGTAAGTTGGTAATTTTAGGGGTGGCTCACTGTGTCTGTGTTGACTTAACTTGACCGGGCTGGCATTTTGCAGCGAGTGCGATGAAAGCATTGAAAGAGTCGCTTCGAGTTCCGGGCAGAATGGGTTGGAATGGTGACCCTTGTGCTCCTACTTCTTGGGATGCTTGGGAGGGAGTCACCTGCCGGATGAATAAGGACAAAACGTCTCTCGTCATAAGTGCGATGTAAGCATCCAAACAAAGTTATATGTATTTGGCTTTATGCAACAAATATTGGTGCTGCTTATGCACGAGTCTTAGTCTTACTATAAAATCTATCTTATAATTGTTATATCAATGAGATGCTGCTCTATGTGTAAGGTTAAAGGTAGAGAACAGAGGTTGGTTCCATTTGCTAAATATACAATTGGTTGGTCAATCTAAAGCATGTATGATATCTTGTAGCCATATGTTCATTCCATTAGAAAGGTTTTAATGCCTTTTTTCTGCGTATAGCATTTCCCATATACTCACTTTCCATGAGTTTCAATTCATTGAAGTACTAGTGCAGAGCACATAAGGTGTCTATTATTTGGCTGTGCCATTTTCCTTGCTTACCAATTATAGTGTAAAAACATTGTAGTTACCTTCTTAGCAATTGTTCTGCAAAATGACTTTTGGCTTATCAATTTGTATTCCTGCTAAAATCAAGGGTTTAATCCCTTCTCAACAATGGCTAATTCAAATCAATGAACCAGAAACAGAAATGGAAAACATTGAAATAACATGCAGATGCAGTTTCCTTTTTCACACACGAGTTGTTTTCTCTCATTTATTTTCCTTTCCCATTCTTTCTGAAATACTTTTTCAATTTTCATTTCAGAGATCTCGCCAGTCAAGGCTTGAAAGGATACATAAGCGACAAAATTAGTCTTTTGTCTGACTTGGTAAGCCTGTAAGTATCAGCTGCCACATGTTTTTATACTACAAATCTAGAACTTCACGCGGATTACGTGTTTTGAAGTTTATATCATTCTATTATTTCTATGGAATGAGAAAAAATAATTAACTAAGAATTGTTATTTCTTCCCATGCTTAGTAGTACTCTGGCTTACTGGTTCCTGCATTAGCCCTAATCTTCATTAGGCAATTACTTTTGTTTGTTTATTAGTAATTAGTAAGTTGGGTCTCAATTTTTTTTTACTTTTTCTATTTTGGGCTCTTGGGGTTGGGGTGGAGGATGTGCTTAATATTGACATTGGAATTGCTGACGTGTCCTAGTGAAAGGCCCAATCTTACATACATTTTCATCGTTATTGTTATATTCAGTGCATTTTTTGAGTATCTTGTAATTGGTAGGTTCTCTTTTTTTTTTCTTTTTTTGGTAAAAATTCGTACCTTCCCTTGAATTTTACAGGAACCTCAGTTCTAACTCGTTGGAGGGTGAAATACCTTCTGGACTTGCCCAAAAATCCCTGATAAAGCTGTAAGATAAAATACTATCTCTGTTAGTTACACTTATTCCACTGACTTGGTTTTAACTAACGATCTGTTATCAATAATATTCTTTTTTTTTATTCTAATGTATGCTGTAGTGATTTATCCAACAATCAGTTGATAGGCTCCATACCAGATAGTTTAGCATCTTCAAGTTTGCAGCTTGTGTAAGCATCCTTATCCTTCACTTAGATAATCTCATAGTCATGACAACTAAACAATCGTTCTGTATCTGTAATCATAGTCATGACAACTAAACAATGGTTCTGTATCTATAATCCTCGTTCTTTACCTTCTTCTGTTTGTAAGGCCAAGACGTGTTGTCCTTCCTCTAGTTTTTCCACTTATTTTCCCTCAATTTTGTGATCTGATATTCTGATTTCAACTTTCAAGTCATCTTTCCTAGTCATTTTGTTTTGTTAATTTGCTAGTATATTCTAAATATCAATGTATTTTTTCAGTATCTAGTGATTTTTCTCATTTTCTAATTTAGTATCTTATTACCACTTCAGCAGCCTTAAGTCCTTGACATTTGGCATTGTTTTAGATTGTAATGTTTGATAGTACTTGACTTCTAGAGCAAGCTTATACAAGTAACTTATTTCAGTTTGTTTTTCTAATCCATCTTTTTTATGCCAGGCTATTAAACGATAATTTATTGGAAGGACGAGTGCCAGATCAACTTATTTCAGTTGGTGTGCATGGCGGAGCTATTGAGTATGTCACTTTAATCTCTTAGCTCTTCTCTATCTGGTTCTGCATAATGTGTATTCAGATGGAATATCTTATAACTTTGTGTATAGCATACTCCGTGTTTGGCCTATAATTGGGTCTATTTTTCTCTCTCTCATTCTCTCCCTCTCACTGTCTGTGTGTATATGTCAATATGTCATCCCTTATCGGTATTGAATGCTAAAATCCGCCTTATTCACCTGTTCTTACATGAGGATCATTCTCTTCTGTCTCTCCATTATCCACGTTGCTTCTTCCTTCTTCTATGCTCTGTCCTTTGTGTGGCGTATGGCTATCCAAGTTGCATAATTCTTGGGAGCTGAAATAAATTTCAAGTTGTGTGGCTGCCTAGTTTTGCTGGAAAATATATGCTTATAAAGTGGCATAAATTGATTGTAACCCATGGAAAATCTCAGTTTTTCATCGTTGTTTCAGTTAAATTGCTCAGTTCAGGAAATTGGCAGCATTAGTTGTTCTCATACTATGCCTATTATAGCAGACAAAAGGGACAAAATAAATTCTCCGAAGGATTTGTGATATTGTAGATTTATTGAAGCTGCAACTAAATTGCAATTGTTTATAATCCCATGAGAAATAATCTTTAACAAATTATTTTGATATTTCATTCAGTCTCTCTGGGAACAAAGGGCTGTGCGGTGCACCATCTCTGCCTTCATGTCCTATGTTTTGGAATCATGGAAGATTATCTTCTCGTGGTAAAATTGCAATAAGCCTGTCCTGTGTTTTTGTTTTGTTCGTGTTACTGCTGCTGGTATATATCTACATCAGGAGAAAAAGAAATGACTATGACTTTGGCCTGCCCCACGAATTAATGTGTAAGAATTTTTCCTTCGAGATTCTGTTTTCATCAAGCATTGTTTATGGTATCAGACTGATACTCTGTTCATACACGTTTATATATTCTGCATAATGTTCCTTTAATTGCTTTACTAGACTAGTAGCTGCATGCATTTTTGTGTTACCCTTGTATTGCAGAATTTAAACTAATTCATATGGGATTTGCTTTTTACTGCAGTATTCTCTTCATATATAACTGCCCTTGGCATGAAAATTGAAATTGTAAACAAAGAGAAACAAATGGAATCATACGTCATATTTCTGTTGGCTTTCTCTACAAGTATTTGGTTTGTGCAGAGTTTCTGGTATTAATTGTTCATTATTGTGCACCTTCTGCAGCATTAGCAGCCAAGAGAAACCGATACGTGAGGCAGAAATCATTGATGCTTCTTGAGCTCGAAAGTCAACATGCCAAGGGATTACCTTCACCTTTTACTCCACAATAACTATTTCTCAATGGAAATGGAAGATTGATATACGTAGTTTACGACTAAACATACACTATTACTGCTTAGAGAAACTTATAGTTATTGAATGTGGTTTGCAGCATCAATGCTGAGCCAAGATTTGATAGCAATCCAACTTTTGGAAAAGTAAAAAAATGGCTTCTGGGGTTGGCTTTTCTCCCACCAGTTTTTCTTCAGGGCAAGGATTCTGCGTGATACTTATTGCCATGCAGTGTGACACATTATTTCCTGAATCATCGTACAAAGTTGCAAAGGCATATTCCCAGTAACATCCAAATCCATCCTTGTTGTACCTTTTGATAAATACAAATAGGAAAAGAGTAACAACCCCATCAATGTACTATACAATTTGAGCCTCAAGATAGTGTCCACTTTTACCTGTTACATCAATACTGCTTGACTCTTAACACTGTATACTGATTTATGTATTGTTGCCAAGCATCAGTCAGTGAGCGACCTACATTGTCCAATGTACTAGCTAGTTTTTTCACACATTTATACCAAGTAAATATAATGAAAATTGCATGGATACAAGAACTTTTCCTTAGTTACTTCTACTACCTTTGTATTAAGAATGATTAAAGATTGCTAATAATTATATCTACGTCACTGTATTCAATTGTCAAATATGTCAAGAAAAAGGATTGAACAGTTTGAAGAGACAATAGAAGATCCATACGGTGTGTTTGTGTTTGTGTGTGTGAAATGAGATTAGCTGCATGTACAAACCAAGCAACAGACATTTGGTGAAAGAAGATGCGTTGCGTAAAAGCTGACACTTAACCAAAAGCATAGAAAGTAGAAAATGAGAAAAAAAAAATCTTAGAAGTAAGAAACAATTGTCGCAGCTTTAAATGATTCCACGTTTCGGCACTCAAAAAATTACATGTTACACTATACTCGGTCTATAAACACTAGTGTACCGACAAAAATTAAACAGTGAAGCACATTCAACGATAAAAAAGGAGGCCAAATAAGACTCGAAAATCAATCTACATTGTTGGAGTTTCCAACGGGAGAGTATGAATGCATGAAGATACACCATGAACCACTTTGATAGTTGACCGATCATTTTGTCTTTAGTTAAGTCGATTTATATAAGAATTCCTATAAAAATTATTGTTAGTCTCGAATAATCTATTTTAGCACCAAAATTAAACGAAAATCAAACATATGAAGATTACGTATTAATATAATTAATGGTTCAAGAAGTAATATTAAAGTTTCTTCTAAAATAGCTGTCTCCCACATAGCATGCACCAAAAAAGGGTTCTAGATGTTATTATTCCACATGATATCAAGTCATAAAGTCAATTATCTCATGCCTAGGCATAAAAAATATGAAATATCAGATGGGTCAGATTTGGCAATATATAAATATAATAATAATAATTGGCAATACCATTCCACTGAGTCTTCCCTCTATACATAAAAAACGTACGAAATACAAAATAAAAGTAATGATGTGGTATGTAGAGTAGTGGAAATTTGACTTTAAAGAGCATGCATGCAATGCAACGAGTTCATACATACACATATTGCTTTTAATTTTGTTTTGTTTATATTCATTATGCCTCAACACATTGACTGAAAAGGACGAATTCAAATTTCAAATACACCAACGAGTGAATAACTTAATCATCACCATTATTATTATAAATTATAATAACAATGTTGATCTAATAAAATAGCAAGAAATGTGCCTCGTAAACTTGAAACTCTGAAACCCATTTATATGTATATATATTACGCTTTTCTAATGCGTCAAAGTCTTTGGTGCGCTGGCTTAACTATGCAATTCCAATGATAACGTTCGGAAATCAATAATTAATTGATGATGTTAGGTGGAATACTGGAAATGATGTTATATTTGATTAATTGGTATAATTCAACTCAAGTCAGTTTTAAAATACTCTCCCTATACCCTTTATTACAAGATCTCTTGACACTCTTTTCTTTATTTATAATAAAAGTTAGTTACACTATCATACTCTATAAAAAAAAATAAACCCATTTATAGACTTTCGTTAATTCTCCCTTAATAAGTAACTGTTAATTTTACATTACTTTATACATATTAAATTGTGTTTTCTTGCCCTTTCAGTAATTATATGAATAGCAGTGCAAGTAATCCTCACTCTTAGAGCAGCATAATTAAAAAAGGGTTTAGTTAATGTGTTAAAGACACATAAAAAAATTATTAATAAAAGTTTTTAAATATTTTTTTAATAAATACAAAATACATATATTAAAATCTTAAATTTTTTTATATTTTAAAAAAAACTTTTTATTTACAATTTTAACGTATATACTAAAGACAGAAATTAGTTAAATCCATTAAAAAAACAAGTAATAATGTACTTGTTGTTATAATCAATTATTTGGTGATTAGGCATGGATGGCCTAGTAGCTTAGGCAGCCGCTGAAAATATTTGTTGACTATTTACTTTAACTAATTTAATTAAAATTTGTGTGGTTAAGCGTTATCGTTGCCCAACACGACTTTTAATTTTTTTTTTTCGCTTTTCTCCTTTCTTTCTGGTAAAGATTAATTATTATTACTTATTTAATATTTTCAACCGTTCAACACAAGTATGTTCCAATAAAAACCAATCCATATCCTCCTTAGCTCTAAAAAAAAAAAATAATCGCATCCAATTTATCGAAGGTGAATCCTCTCATTTTTTTAACTATTTAGTCTTTTATCATTTAATATTTTTTATATATTTTTTTAATCATACTTAAAAAATAAAAAATAAAAAATTACACTTTATTAAATAATTTAAAAAATTAAGAAGATTCATTCTCCAATTTATCAATCTTCTTTAAAACATAAAACCATCAAACTTTGCTGACCTTTTTTTATTAGTTTTATTAGAATAAACCATTAAGAAAATATATACTACTACTACACAAGAGAAGTCGGTTTTAGCCACGGAAAAAAACCGTGTAATATCTGAAAATACCGTGGCAATGGCATTTCTACTACGAATAGGATCCGTGATTAGAGAAGGTGACGCTTTTTGTTTAGACACATTTTTTTACTATCTCATAGTCTCACTTATGGGGCTAGCAAAGTAGCAAGATTTATATTACCCTGTGCTTACAATTCTATGTTCTTATTATAAACAATTATGGAAAAGCGAGTGTAGAACAATACTAAACCCTGTGTTGACATGGTTGACCTCAAATCCATGCTCTCTCCATAAAAAGTCTCCTATAGTCGAACATACACTATACTCAATACATACATATAAGATATTCATTTTGGAAATTAAATTAAATTAAATTTTCCTAAAGAATTAATTATTTGTACAAATTGTAGCACACATTAATGATTTGGCAATTGGCAACTTGAAAAGAATTAGGTGTCAGATGACAACTATGGCAATGACCAAGTGATATGATAAGAAACTAAGAAAGTAATGAGGCTTTATCTATCTATCTACAAGAAAGACCAAACCAAGTCCAAGTCATGTGTGGTGTAATATATCAAACAATGCAACAGTTATAAATGGTGGCCAATTATGGCACCTAGCTCCCACTTGTCACAATTTTATTTGACTTTTATCCAAATTAAATTAAACACGTTTAATTTGTACTTCTTTTCATCATTATGCATGTTCTTGTATCTATCAGTTTTTTACCATTCCATCCAAATATTTTATTTTACCATTCAATAATAATTCTAAAAACAATTTTCATCAGAACTACCATTGTACAGCCAATATTTAACATAACAAAAAAATCTAGAAATTTTAAAACCAAAAACATCTGAATTGTTCTATTAAAATTCAAACTCAATATAAACTCATCTTTAATTAATTTCACGATGTACTTATTTAATAACCTTCTCTAATATTAACTGAAATTGGTTACTATAATATTAGTTATATAGATTTATTACTCATAATTCTATTTGTTTTAGGTATAGCAACAAGTGAGTTTCAGTTTTTTTTTTTTTTTTTGTCATTTGTTAAGTAGGAAAGTAGTTATGCAGAATTATATTAGACACTCTTATCTATTGCTTAATAAATTGATGCTAATTTTTATTAATTATGTGGACTTTAATTAATTTGAAAGACAAACACATCAAACACACAAACAAATTAAAGTGGCAAAGTTTTGAAAGTTAATTTGTTTGGAAGCTATTAAAATAGTAGAAATTAAATGAAGAACGTGTGGAAATAGCTAGGAATAGAATTCAAGAGCAATAAAAGTCCCAAAATTGTTTTTAAATATAAAAAATATAATATAAAAAAGGAAATGGAATTAAAATGGTTCTAAAGTCAATTAGAATGGAGTGAGATTCCATTTTTGATCAAGTCAGACACAGTGTAAGA
The DNA here is from genome assembly GCF_014773155.1 of Arachis stenosperma. Lineage (NCBI taxonomy): Eukaryota > Viridiplantae > Streptophyta > Magnoliopsida > Fabales > Fabaceae > Arachis > Arachis stenosperma. Next base: position 164,424,544 of record NC_080385.1, read on the forward strand.
CGCCCAAGTTGTGATTCAATCTGTGGATCCAACCAAAAACCACCAAAGAAAATTCAAAATTATTCGTGGTTTTGGGAAAATAACAAAATATCAAATATTAAAGGCCTTTAGCATAATTCAGAAAAAACAATGGGTCAGTTGCACAATTTGATGTTGATCACTAATAATCTGACATATTCCACTCAACCAATGAGATCAGTTATGTTATCTGGCACATAGGTACATTAGGCCCCACTATAATAATTCTAGATCACTCCTTAATTAACTTAGCTTTACATCTAGCGTACCCTAATTAACTGCAAATTAATTATTAGTCGTTTATCAACTAGCACGGTCAACATAAATAAATTATACCCACAGACATTTAATAATCTATTATCTATTATATATTACTAATTTTAAAAATAAAATATATCACATGTCACTAGAGACGATTCTACATACATTGTTGTGGGGGCAAGCGCCCCCACTACAATTTGAGATTTTTTTGAGTAGTATATGATAATAATATTTATTTGCCTCCATTAGATTATTAAATTTGACCCCACAATAAATTTTTATTCAACTTTTGATACTTAATCGTCAATTTAAAAATTTTATATTAGAAATTTGTTAGAACTTAGAATGATAAATTCTCAAATTTAAACGAAATTAATGTTCTTTTTTAAAAATCAACTCAAAAGAATATTATTTATATTCTTTTTAAATTAGCTTTAATTTTTGCATAGCAACTATATTAATTGAAAGAATTTTTTTAACTATAAATATAAAGGTGAATGCTATGGTGCCTATAATGTAGTGCCTATTTACTAAAAAAAGTTAAAAGTTATTATTTTATTTAAAAGATATAAAAATAAATAATTTTTAAAAACTCAAAATCTACTACAAAAAGTAAGTTAGGCAACATTTAGGCAAAAACTCATAGGCACTATAGAATTGGCCAAATATAAATAAGAGTCGACTTCTAATTGTGTTAGGAAGTGAATTTTTAAATAATTATTTAGTAATATATATAAAAAGAGAAAAATTTTGATGGTAGTTAACAGAAAAATTATTTAATTTTTTAAAATATAAAACCTAAAATAATAGAAATTTAAATTATATATTATTATTTAAATTACTGTTTTAATAGTGTAATTTATATATTATATATTTTGAAGGCTAATCATATTTTACAATAATAAAATATAATCATAACAATAATTATGTTATATGTACATAAAAAATAATTATTTGTATAAAATATATATTAAAATATAAAATACACATTAAAAATAAGTTAAATAATACATATATTTATACACAGATATATAATAATTAATAAATAATTTAATATTTAATTTTTTATATACATATATTATTTTTATTATAAAAATAATTATGATGTTATATAAATTTTGCCCCCACTACCAAAATTTTCTGGATCCGTCACTGCATGTCACTCTTTCATTGCACTTAAAATCAAATTTTTTCTCTAAAATTAAAAAACTCTCCCCTCTTCTCTCTTTCTTTTTCTATCTCTCTCATTCCTTCACTCACTCTATCTCTCTTATATATATCATTATCAATGACTAATTACAAATTTGACAATCAAAATATACAACATAACATTTTCACTCACTCTATCTCTCTCATTCTTCTTCTTTATCTTTCTCTCTCTTTTCTCTCATTCTTTATTTTTCTCTACACAAAAAATAAAATTAACAACATAATATAATTTAAATAAAAAATATTATTATATACATATTTTTTATTTAATTTTAAATTTTTACTCTTTATCTTTTTAATATATATTTTCACTTATTTTTTTAAAATATTTATTACATATAATTTTAAAATAATATTAATGTTATGATTAGAAGTTAGAATCAAGATTCAATTATATAAAAAAATGAGTTAATTTTACAACTATTAATATAATTTTTTTGTGTTAATATCTAATTATATTTTTATATATATATAAAAAATTATTTTTAAATAGTAAGTATAAAAATTAATTATTTTTATTTGTGTAACAAATTTAATATCTAATCAAATATAAAAATATACACATTAAATTCTTTCAAATTTTAGATAACGAATATTAAAATTAAGTAAAAAAAATTAAACTCTTTCATTTGAAAATAATAACTAAAAAATTTATTATTTAATTTTGTTTAAGACTTTGGTCTTTATAGTCGATGGAGACTTTTGTCCCTTATAATCATTTTATAAAAGTAGTTTAATACTATAAATTTTTCGTATCATAATCTATAATATCAGAACCGACATAATTTTAAAAGATTTATATTTTCATAATAGTATTATGGATAAAATACTAGTAGTAATAAAAAAAAGTGATATGCTTACTATTTTAGTAGACAAATCCATTATTAACTTGTATTGTTTTAGTATTATTCTAATAATAATAATAATAATAATAATAATAATAATAATAATAATAATAATAATAAGTACTTAGCACTCCAAAATTTAAAATACTGCTGGTAAGAGAATAAATCTAAAAAACACTTGAACTTTATGATATAATAATAATTGTTTTGCGCCAATAATATAAAATGTTCATAATTATCTATATATGGTTTTTAAGTTAGTTTCCTTAATTAGCTTAATTATTATCGAAATAAGAATTTTACTAACATATGTTTTAAGAAGATATTTTAAAAATATTAGAAGATAAATTTTTTTATTAAATTTTAAAAAACATTATTATATTTTTAAAGTATATCCTTAATTAAAATATAATTTTTTTGTCTAAAACGGTATCTTTCAACTTGATAAATTAAGAATTAATCTATTACAAATAAGATAGAATTTAAACTCCCATCACTTATTTAAACAAACAAATAAACTAACCACCTAATTAACTCAAGTTAATTCTAAAATACAAACTAATTAAATTTTTGAAATAAATATTGAGCTCTTAATAAATGAAGAGTAGGTAGTTTGTATGAAAGGTAACAAGAAGAGTGGCAGCAGGACTCTCCTTTTTTCCGAACAAGTGGGTGTGTGTGTGAGACACTATCCATTCATTATTTGTTGCTTTTACAAACAACAATACATTGCTCAGGGGACCGCCTGCCAGCTGGCTGCAGTATTTATTTCTTTAATTTTTAAGAATTTTATAGTACATAATATGCATATTTGTACAAATTGTACAAATATTTTATTTTCATCACAATAATGATAAATATTAATTGTTTTCATATCAAAATGCTTCTTTTCAACTATTAAATAATAAATTATAAAGTTTAATTTTAATAAATTATAAAAGTATTATTTTTTATTTAAAATAATTTATTTTTTATAATTGTTATTTTTTTATAAATCACACTTTTAAAGTGTAACTAAACAAATATTTTCATAAAAAAATATTTTGAACATTTTCATTAGGATAGGTGTCAATCAATAATGTTGATAAGTGTTCTTCAACGAATTTAAGATTTAACTTGTTATTAATATTGAAGGCGTTTATTTTAATGAGCAAATTTTGTAGACATAATATTTGGTAAAGAATATAATTATTAATTACAGATCTATTAAAAGAATCTTGAAAGGTTTAATTCATTAAACTATTTACTTGAATATTATTATATAGATGATTGATAGTGAACATTTTTTGGCCGCTCCAGAAACTATAAAACATTAGTAGAGAGCTAGGTTGCAATATTAATGAGAAAAAAATGTGCAAAAAATGGTTGATTAGTTTTTTTCTATGATTTAAAATGTTTATTTTTAAGTGAATAAATTAAATTGCTTATAAATATATTACATACCACATAAATTTAGTAGTTTTCTTCTTTTTTTTTCTTTGTTGCATGAAGTCAATAATTAAAGATGCATTTAGTTTGTATTTTTATTTTTGTGTCTATTTTTAATATTTTTTATTTTTTAATTTTGTAAAAAAAATAAAAATAATAAAAATAATATATTTTTATTTTTTTTCATAAAATTCAAAAAAATAAAAATACTAAAAATAAAAATAAAAAATAAAAACGTAAACCAGACACATCTAAAATTTTTTTTCTGTTTATCTTCAGAAGTGATTGAAAAAATAAAAAACAATAGGACATGACATAAATATAATATGGCTGATGGAACCAGGTGAATTCACGCCACATCGTGTTCCACGTTTCTATAAATATATAGTGTTGTTTCGTAAGCAAGCATATTAACTAACTCATGACACAAAAGTATACATATTTGCTGAGACAAAAAAAAAAATGTCAAAAAATTCACTCCATTTCAAACCAATGAAGTGAAAAAAAGAAAAGAAAAAAAAAATTTTATGGTAGATTTTATTTCAGTACTTTTATAATTAAGAAAATCTGATTCAATCTTAAAAATTATATTAATTTAAAAAATAAAAAATTTCTCACATTTATAAACATTAAGAAAAAAAATCAAACAATTAATCTTTACGTCCAAATCATTTAACCAACCAAATAGTTTTTAATCTAATTTATTTCTACGCACTATTATTTAGGGTTTCAAAATGTTAACCCGCTCCCCTAATTAAAGTGGATTCAAAATGCTAATCCGTTCTATTTTATGGCGGATTGGTGAGTTGACGGGCTAACCCGTTTGACTCTTTTTTTTTTGAAAAATAAATTCATTAAAATTAACCAAAAATAATATTTAAAAAAATAAATACAAATAAAAAATAGTCAAATTATAATATAATTTTTTCACTATTTTTTTTATTTTTAACTTCAATAAAATTGTTTAAAATAATATTGGTCAATAGAACCATCTTTATTTTAAAAAATAAGTCACATAATTTGAGCATATATACGAAATTGTAAAATAAAATAAATAAAGTAAATAACTAAAAGAAGAATAAAAATAAAAAATAAAAAAGTGTTCGAAAATTATATAATTATTATTTTTATAGTAGTAATCACTCTTTTATTTAATAAAAAAAATAAAAAATAAAAATCTTTGACCCGGTGAGGCGGGGCAAATTTGGCAGTGCGGGTTTGGCAGATTTTTTTAATTTAACGGGATCCAAATCCAAGCCCGACCCACATTTTTTAGTGGGTTCGATCCGTTTTGCCACCCCTGCTATTATCTCTAACAAACTTTTGAAGTAACGCGCAAATATATAACTGTCTTTTTCAACCGTATTTCGTTTTCTTTTTTGAATTTTTTTCTGCGTTTTCAGCATTTTCTACGTTCTTTTCTTCCTTTACGTTCTTTGTATTCTCTATGTTCTCTTCGTTCTCTACATTCTCTTCGTTCAAGATCAATGCTCTTTTATCTTATTTAAAGATTTGGATCAAATTTTTTGAAATCAAGCAGTGAAATCAGGTTTGAACAAGTATTTCGTTTTCAAAGACAATGAATTATTCAAGTTCAGACTGTCAATTGAACTAGAGCGAATTGGATGATTATTTTGAATCGAATCAAGTGGCTGAAGTGTAGTTCGAATCAAGTTAATGTAATTCGATAGTAGTTTATGATCCTTTAGTTGAATAATTTCAGTGTAAAAACTAAGAAATTTATGTGTTATTGTTAAGAAATTCAGGTATTATTTATTCTAATAAGTTCTATATAATTCAAAACTCTTCCTCTTCTTCCGCCTCATCTTCTGCTACTTCTTTTTCTTCTTTTTCATCTTTTTTATCATCGTCTTCTTTTTTTCTTATTCATCTTTTTTTTCTGTTTGACCTTCTCATGTTTCTTCTTATTTTACTCTCTTAGAAAAAATAAAAACAAAAAAATCAAACAGAAAAGAAGAAAAAATTCATAATGTTGTAGAATTACAAGGAAGATAATGAACTTATATTCATTCAACTAAATAAAATTGTAATAAATTACAAACACATTCATTCAAATCTAATATGAGAAGTAATATTTCTAAAAGAAGAAATAAGAGCAACAGGAAAGAAGAAGAAGAAGAAGAAGAAGAAGAAGAAGAAAAATACAGCATTAAACAAGACATTTTGTATTTTTGTAGCAAAATTTCGGTGTAAAAATTAAAAAATTTATGTGTCATTGTTACAAATTTTTTATGTTATTTATTCTGATAAATTCTGCATAATTCAAAACTCTTACTGCTTCTCCTCCTCATCTTCTGTTGCTTCATCTTTTTCATCTTTTTTTATCATCGTTATCTTTTTTTTCCTTATTCATCTTTTATTTTTTGTTTTACCTTCTCATATTTTTTCTTTGTTTTTTACTCTTTTAACAAAAATAAAAATAAGAAAAAATAAAAAAAAGAAGAAGAAATATATAATGCAGCAAAATTACTAGGAAGATGATAAACCTACATTCATTCAACTAAATAATATTGCAATACATTATAAACATATTCATTCAAGTTGAATATGAGAAACAATGCTCCTAAAAAAAGAAATAAGAACAACAAAAAACAAAGAAAAAATACAGCATTAAAGAATACATTTTTGTGCTTTTGTAGTAAAATTTCAGTGTAAAAACTAATAAATTTATGTGTTATTGTTAAAAAATTTCGGTGTTATTTATTCTGATAAGTTTTGCATAATTTGAAACTCTTTCTCTTTCTCCTCCTAATCTTTTGTTGCTTCTTCTTCTTTTTTATCGTTTTCATCATCAACATCTTTTTTCTTATTCATCTTTTTCTTCTTGTTTTACTTTCTCATGTTTTTTCTCATTTAACTCTCTTAACAAGAATAAAAACAAGACAAAATCAAACAAAGAAGAAGAAAAAACACATAATATTGTAAAATTACTAGGAAGATGATGAATCTACATTCGTTCAACTAAATAAGATTGCAATACATTACAAACATGTTTATTCAAATCTAATATGAGAAGCAATGCTCCTAAAAAAAAGAAATAAGAGCAACAGAAAGAAATAAAGGAAAAAAGAAAGAAAGAAAGAAGAAAAAATACAATATTAAAGAAGATATTTTTGTATTTTTGTAGTAAAATTTCTGTGTAAAATAAAAAATTTTATGTGTTATATACTGTTAAAAAACTTTGGTGTTATTTGTTTTGATAAGTTCTGCACTGCTTCTTCTTCTTCTTCTTCTTTTTATTTCATTTTTTCATAGTTGTTTTTGTTTTAACCTTTTAAAAGGGATAAAACCAAAATAAAGAGAAGAAAAAATTAATACGGTAAAATTACTAAAAAGAAAAGAAAGAAAAAAATGCAGCAACAACAACAATAATAAAAGAACGATGATAAAGAAAAAATACGTGAAGAAGAGGAATGTAAAAAAAACGCAAAAAAAAAAGAAAAATCATAAAAATATAAATATTTACGTTCACGTTAATTACTGAAGAGTTGAAACGTATATTTATATTTTTACTAATAAAATTAATTTTTGTTAAATTTAAACTAATTATCAAAATCTTTTGGATTTGTAATTTTTAATTTGTTTGTTATAAACTTATAATGTGATGACGATGTGGCACTTCTCAACAAATAAAATAATAAGAAGTATAATAAACTCTTAAAATTAATGGGGTTAAATATGATTTTAGTCCTAACATAGAGGCCAAATATTTATTTTATTTTTGGCCTTTTTTTCGCTACAAAATGGTCTCAAAAGTTTCAGTTTAATTAATTTCGTCATTTTTACCAAATTTTTTATTTTTTTACTATTTTACCCCTAACTAAAAAATTAAAAAAAAAAGAAAAAAATTAAAAAAGAGGGAAGAAAACACGTAAAGGGGAAAGAAGGAAGGGAAAACGCGAAGGGAGAAGAGGGGGGAAGGGGATTTCGGGAAGAAGAGGGGAAAAGGAAGGGGAAGGGCCCTCGCAGCCGCCGTTCTTCGCCGCCGTTGCCGCTGCTCCACGTCGTTCGGTCCTCGTCATCTCCGTTGGATCTCACCGCCAGATCTTGTCATTGCTCCTCTTTCTGGCTCGACGTCGCGCCAGCAGATTCGCGAGGGTGGACATTGTGCGCTCGCCGTTTTTGCTCCCCCTCCTCGCTCGGCCGCCAGTCATCGCTGCTCCTCGCCGGTTTTTGGTTTCTTCTGGTTCTGTTGCTTCTGCTTCTGATTATTAATTCTTCTGGTTTCTATTCTTTTGTTGTTGTTCTTCTAATTCCCTTATCGATTGTTTTTTATGAGTTCTGAGTTATGGATTTGGTTTTTCTAAGTTTTGGGTTCTGAGTTTTGATGATGATGATGATTTTCTAAGTTATGGGTTCTTGTTGTTCTTTTGTTGTTGTTGTTCTTCTGCTTCTAGCTGCTTTTGTTGTTGTTGTTCTTTTGAATTTAGATAATTTTCCGAGTTTTGATGATGATGATGATTTTCAGAGTTCTGAGTTCACTGGTGTTGCTTTTGTTCTGTTTCTGCTTCTGTTCTGCTTCAGCTTCTGGTTTAGCTTCTGCTTTTGGTTGATTTGGGGAAGAAGGGAGAATGGTATTTTTGTCCGAAATTAAAATAAACTGAAATTTTCAAGATTATTTTGTAGCGAAAAAAATACCAAAAATAAAATAAATAAAAAGTACATGAAACCAAAAAGTTACGAGTCAAAAACTAAACAAAACCACATTAATTTATATTAATAATTAATTAATTTTAAATTTTTAAAATTTAAAATTTAAATCTTAATTAAAACCTAATTAAAACTATAAAAACCTTCATCTTCTCTCTCATATTAACCTACTCACCTCAAACAATCACACACACAAATCTCTCTCTCTCTCTCAGGCTCTCTCTGCCTCCTTATCGGAACCCACTCCTCTGTAACGAAGTATGTGCTGCAAGGTGCTTGTTATCATCTCCAAATCTCTACCGCAGAGCATATAGAACTTGCTGCCAGCACTGCAACTGTGTGCCCCGGACACCGCCAGCAATCAAGAAAGAAATACAGAAATTTAAATAAAAGAAAATAAAAAATAATGCTAAATTTTTTTTTTTTTCGTTTCTATTTTTTTTATTTTTGTTTTTTTGTTTTTTCTTAACTGGACTAAACAAAAGAAGAAGTATAAGAGATGAAGGGAGGTGGACGGACAGAGGAGGGGGCTCTCGGTTGGGGTGAGGATTTGGTTTCGGATGTGGTTTTGAAAGGATGAATGGGTGGTTGAAGAGAAGGGTGTTGGCTGCAAATTACACACTTGATCTTAGTCAAAAGGAATTTTTAAACAATTACATAAATATAAAAAAAATATTCATTTAATATAAAAAAATATCCTAATACTTAACAAAAAAATATCCAGTTATAATTTAAAAAAAATTATAAAATTTTAAAGAAATAGAGACATTCACATTTATAATAAAAAAATTCGAAAAATATATAAAAGAACATCCATTTAGTATGAAAAAAAAACATTCTGATACTTAGTAGAAACATCTATATATATTAATTCGTAGAGATTTTAGATTCACTCAAACATATTTGGCTAGTTTTTGACTAATATCTTTTTGGTTTCCTAACATTATTCTAAAATAAATTTTTAACTTCTATATTAGAAACCAAAATCGTAATTAACCCATTAATGACTTGAGGTGCACTAAACAGCTATACCCCTATGGCGGTGTTACGTGCCAGGCTATATATCTCTTGATTCAATTTCCAAACAGCAACTTAAAATAATAAATTAAATGAAATATACACAACAGTTTTCTTTACTTGGAAGTGAAAGTAGCATTATTACCGGGAATCCTGGACAGTTTGTTTAATCTTATTGATTATATCATGTTTTTTTTTTTAGTATTGATTGGTTATACAATGTTATTGAATACTTTAAAAAATTTCTCTTGAAAAATAATTACTAGATTAACTACTCTATTCTTTTACACGTATATTCAAGTCATTCTGCATACGATGCGTACCTTTTTAATTTTGATTTGTTCAAAATAAATTTCACGATTTTTATTTTGTTTTATTTATTTATTTATTTAAAAAAGAGTTAGGAAAGAGAATTTCACAATGTGATTTGTCGATGATCTTAGAACTTAGAAGGAATAACAAAGAGGATTTTTTATTATAAAATAAAAAAATTATTATTTTTCCAAAAAAATTATTTAAACTTTAAATTTCAAAATACATTTCTTTTGGCATTTTAGATAAATTTGTTGCACTTTCGACAAACTCTATTATTTTTGTAAAGTTTGTCGCACTCCTATTGAACTTCTAGTTTTATATGAAATTTGTCTTATAATTTTACTAAATTTTGAGTTAGGTCTCTATATTTTTTTTAATTGAGCTCTTGTATCATATCAAATTTTATAATTAAATTCTTACTATGACAAAAATATTGAAATTAATATAATATTCTATTAAACAAAATAATATGCCTAACACTTAACTAAATATTCTCTTCCGTTAATTTCAACGTTTTTGCTATGATAAGGACCTAATTAAAAAATTTAATATAATATAAGAATCTAATTAAAAAAAATAATAATATAAAAATCTAACTAAAAATGATGTAAAACTATAAGAATCGTCGGACTAATTAAATCTTTATTTTACATAAGAAAAGAATTATTCTCTCTATCTATGAAGACTAACGATACAACAATAGAAGGTTCTCATCACTGTCCATAGTTGGCAGAGTGGTGGCCCTCTTTCTCTTTGCCTCCCTTTCTCTTCCTTTTTCTACTCTCGCTCTCCATTTACCTACTTTTTATTTTCTTTTTTCCTTCTTCTCCTTTCTTTCTTGGATTTTTTAAATAAATAATTTGTAGAATCATTACAAAAATACGTAACATGTCTTATCTCATTTACAGTGTATATGTGTAAACTTATCTACAGTCGAAACATGACTGAACGGAGATCCCGTGGTCCTTTATAAATCGTGCCCTCCAGCTATCATACCGGTCGACAAGTCTCTCAGGCCACCAGACATCCTCGCCTCATCCTATGAATGTCAGGAACTTGTCGACGTTAACCGGAGCCTCAGGCACCGGCTGCTTGCCATTAAACTGGCGCATCACCCAGTCATCTTGGTGAAACTCGACAATGTTAAAGCATGCGAAAGTAATAACAGACATCCATGTCTCCGCTCTACCTCATCCAGCATCCATGACGGGTACATAGCTTGCAATGTAGGGTTGTCGTACAGCATCCACAAACTGCAACATAAGTTATGAAGTAATCAACACTGATACAAGCAAAATTGAAGGATAAGTAATTCATGGAACTACAAGAGAGTAAAATTTTCATTCATCAGTAACTGATCTAACGACAGACACCATCGGATAATTCTTTGTGCTCGTGCTGGTCCCTATTCTACTGCGGTAGCCCTATCAACTTGTGAACAGTTGCAAAAATAACACGAATTCAATTTATGGAACATTATAATGAATTACAAATTTGAAACACAAGTAAACCATAAAAAGATGGTTACCTCGCTGCCATAGAGTACATGTAAACCTATCGGTCAGGTGGACACCACTGCAAAATTTTTTGGTATATCCAAGGCATTGATAGCGGAGTGCAGCCAGCTATGTCTGTCATGCCTTAGTGTGCTGCAGAGCACAGAGAATGGTAGATCCATGCAAGTATCGCCAAACCCCAAGACAGACCACGGCACGTCTGAAAGTCGGCAAATAGTGGCAGTCACCGAAAATAGACCAGATTGTTTGACTTGTCCGTCATCAGGTAACCCTCAATCAGTAACATGATATAATACCTTGCATACTATTGGAAGGTGTTTGAATTAGTGGTATCGGACATATGTCGGACTCGCTCTCGAAACTATGTCATCTTCAATGAGAAAGACTCCTTTCTCTGCGCCTCTTGCTACTGAACCATTAGAGGTCTGGCATCAAATAGTCGCTCTACCAACTCCCAAGTCTCGGTATCGTAGCATCTATAGAAATCATGGAAGCATTCCCAATTGGCTTCCCATGTGCGCATAGTTCGAGATGGTACGCAACGTCTTGCAGGGTGATGATGCACTCACCCCACGACAGATGAAACCTGTGGATCTCCGGACGCCAGCACTCCACGAATGACATGATCAGGGAGTTGTCAAAGACGAAGTCCTTGAGAGACACTGTGTTGCCGAAACCAGCCTCCCTCAAATACGGGACGTCTGGTGATGCAAGTGTGTGACTCACTCACTGAAGAAGGAGTAGGTGAGACCTCTGACAAAAAATAAATTATCAGAATTAGAAAAATAAAATTTTCATGAAGATTAACATAACAAAAACTGAGTTAACTATTATATACATTTATTTAATAAAAATTTACAAATATTACTAACTGAAGTTATTTAAATAAAATTTTTTACGTTAATAATTACTAAGTTAATTAATAAACATCTCCTCAATACATTAATTAAAATAAAAATATTTACTAAAATAATTAATAATATAATTAACAAACTTTTACTTAATAATTTAATTTAAGCAAAAACAAAATTACATAATTATTTACTTAAAAAATAACTTTTACTTGGATGGTTAATAACTAAACTAATAAATTAAGAAACATATAATTAATAAGTTAACTTAAAAAAATATCTACCACAACATTTAATATCTAAATTAATAATTATGTGCTTAATAACTTAATTACAAAAAAAAAAAATTAGAACCATATTCCTAAAATCGTACCTTATCAGTGAATCATTGCTAACGATATATTCAGCCATCTAAACAATAAATTATATACTAATTTCTGGCAAGTATTATAACCATGACTATATATATATGCGATAACATAAACGTGACAAAGATAACAAAATTAACTGTGAAGTCGGCTGTCCCGACGACGTGCCATGTCGTGTTCAGTCGATTGATATCCGGATCACATGCATCTGCGCGCGCCATTTTAAAGTTACTCAATAATATGGTTAGAAAATAATAGAAGAGAAAAAAAAATGGTCGAAAAATTGAAAATGAGACCTGAAACGTTGTTGTTAACGACATGTATATATAGGTCGCCCCAAAGCTTATCTCGTTTACAGTGTAAACGTTATACATATCTTATTTACATATACACGTATTATTCGATATATTTTATTTACAGGATAAACAAGATAAGACATACTATGTATTTTTATAATTATTTTATAAATTATTTATTTCAATAAATAAAATATTTTTTTATTTATTAAAAAATCCCTTGTTTTTTTAGTTGTCTTTCTTTCTTTTCTTTTTTTTTTCTTGCCTTTCTCCACTTACCTTTTTCTCTCCGATTCTTTTTCTTCCTTTTGTTCTCCTTTCTATTTATGTTGTTGATTTTATTTCTAAACTTATTTTTATTTAATTTTTTTTTAATTTTAAATTTTACATTTAAATCTCAATAATCTTCTTATGGTTTATTTTTCTCTTTTCGTAATTGTAATGCTTTTTTATGGATATTTTGACTTTAATAGTACAGATTTTTTAAATTTGAAAAAAATTTATTATATATAATTTTTTTTAAATTTAAAAATATTTAAATTTATTTTAAGAAGAAAAACAGATATTCCATTATATTGTAGTACATCTGACATCTGTGCAGATTTAAAAAAAATTAATTTTATTATTTTTGTTTTTACTATTTAAAATTTTTTAGTATCATACTAGTAGCGGAGCCATATAATAGAAAAAAGACAATAATACTCTTAATTTTAATTTTTTATATATAAATTATATATAAATTTTAGTTTAATTCTTCTTAAAATTTTATTTTAATTTTATTTTATTGTATAAATATTTTTGGTCTTCTTTAATATTTTATCTAGTTCTGTTCCTACATCATACTGAATATTTATTTTTTTTAAATAAAAAATCTTATATAAGTTTTATGCTATATATATGTAATAAGTACGATTTTACTTTTCTATGAACAAAAGTTGTTTCATTTATTAAAACTAAAATTCCTATTATATAATAATACATCAAAGAAAATGATTTATCCTCACTTTTTAGAAGATACTCGAATAACAATGGACTTAGAAGTATATATACCAATTATTTGACAAAATTATGAAATAGTTGATTTGAGTCGGGAAAATATTTTTATGCAATTTAAATTTCAAAATATAAAGTGTGTTTAATTTGTTTTCTTTAATTATTATCCATCCGAATTATTTCACTAGATATATGAGAATTTAATGTCCCACGGGCCACATATATTAACCCACAGCAATACTTCACGTATGGTCAGATATGGATCGACTTTATAATTTATATCAACTATCTTACATGTAGATTAAAATTAATTATTAAAATTAGTTATTAACATAAAATATATATTAAAAATAAATTAAATTATATATTTATATATAAATATATTAATAATTATTTTTAGTAGTTAATTTTAATTTTTAAATAATATTTTGAATTTCTATGCATCATTTCACTAGTAATTCATTTGCAACTTGGATGAATCCAATTTAAGGCCTTGAATCCTGACTCTTATCATGTATGTAATAAAAGATACTCTTGGCCATTTGCCATTTTATGATTGGTCTAACGTATAATCGAAATCCTTTCTTACCAATCTCCATTAAGATTTGGGGTCCGATTCGCACCCAATGCTAGGTGTGTTTCTATTTATATACAGAAACGTTTTTCGCAACTCATTCCAGAAATTCACATCCATAATTATTCATAGTACAAGTTTAACCTAATATGTTAGATATATAATAATTTAATTTTTTAGAATAAGTGATTTTATGAGATAAGCTCATTCAAATTATAATTTTGATCCCCACACATGCCGTATAAAACAATAATAGGTAGGGCTGTATATAACGAGTTGTATTTAAGTTGTTTAGATAGGTGGTAGAAATAGCAAAATTGAATTTATGAGAAAAATTAAAGAATTAACAGAATTTATTATTTTTTAGTCAATATTTTTATTTATTGTCACAGTTTAATAAAATATTTTTAATTCACACTTTTATATATTACTGATTTTTTTATCATTTATATATATATATATATATATATATATATATATATATATATATATATATATATGACACCAGGTTTCAAAACAAAATGGCATCTAAATAGGTACCTTTTTTTCAACTCAATTATATATCTATATATGTTTTTGACGATCGAAATTGAAGGGAAGAAATGTAATTGGTTGTTTGGTTAATTAGATGGACGAATTTGATTGAGACAGGAACGAGCGAGGGCTAAACCATGGGCAATAATTTTTGTCCGTACCATTTTTTTCAAGAGGCAGAATATACCATTAATTGGTCACAAATATGAAATATCCAGCATGCATGGATCAAGACATAATTTTTATTTAAAAAAAAAAGATTCTTGTATGCCATAATTGAAAAATTCTATTAGTGGAATTATTCTGAGAGCAATGCTAGGGGCAGTAATATTTGTGATTGGTAGTCATCAACTAGCCATTAATAATAATTTGATAGTGTGAGATTTTATCTAATGACTCATATTTCTCTGCTAGTTATATGCTGGCCAAAATACAATAAAATTGCTGGTCTCTAGATTTTTTTTTATTCTGATATTAGAAGAGAGAGGAAAGTAAGGGTCCACAAATTAAACACACAAAGAACCAAAACCAAACCAAGAACCACCGGAAGAAAAAGAAAAGAAAAAGAAACTAGAAACCAGTAGACCACCATCTTGGGCGCTCGGTTTTTGGTCAAGTTGTGTATATGTGGGTCCATCAATCTATGTATGTCAAGGTTCAAAGGACTCGTCCGTACACAAATGCTCCAATAATAGTCCAGTATATTATCCTATTTCGATATTAGAAAATAATTAATTTTATTTAACTATTTGTTAATAATTTTTTATTTTTATATATTTTATTTATTACAAGCAAGTGGTTCTTATCAGTAGGTCTCCGCACCCTGTATAATCTGTATGACTGTGTCTCTATGTTAAGTATGTAAATGTCACATTTAAGTACCTTGCAATTATTAGAGAAAATTTAGGACATAAATATTTTTATTAAAATTTGATAAATATTTAATTAATAAAAAAATAAATAATTTTATATTATTAAATATAATTTTATATCATTAAAAAATATTAATAATAATTAATTAATAATTATAAATTATAAAATTTACTGACTTTTTTAACATTCTTCTTTTAACAATTTGTATAAGATATAGCGGTTAATATCCTAATATATATTCATTCACTATTAGTTGCAAAAGATGAAATTTGAGTACTATTTTTTTAATTAAAATATTTTTTTAGTAGTGATATAATTATTTATATTATTTTTTTATTTATTTAATTTTTTAAAAAAAATAATTTTACAATATAGTATTAAAATTTAGTAAATGCTATGGTGTCTATTTATTAAAAAAATTAAAAAATAATATTTAATTTGAAAGATATAACAATAAATAAATTTAAAAAAATTAAAACTTACTACAAAAGATAAATTAGGCAAAATTTAGGCACCAACTCATAAGCACCATAAAATTGATTTTAAAATTTTATATCCAAAAGGTCTAGATTTTAATTATTGGTGAATTTTAAAAGTAAAAAAATAGCGTAAGGTAAAAAAAAATTAGAAAAGAAAATCTATGAGAAAAATCTAACAAACCTTAAAAATACTTTTTTAAGGAAGTGTGTTAGAGATATAAATTTTTATATTATCTCTTTTTATTAATTTAAACTTTTGAAAAAAGTAATTTTACGATATTTTTAATAATTTCTTTTAGTAATAGATTTTAGAATTAGTGCATAAAATAAACATTTAATTAAATCTATGAAGTACAGACATTTCATTGAGTTGCTATATTTACGCGTCAGATATATTTTGGACACGATACTCATCAACATTCGTCCAATATGTGTGTCTGCTGTGTTCAATGTTGTCTTAATAAAAAATAAAAAGTTCTACTCCAAACATGTTTGAACACACGTAAATACTATTACGTATCAGTATATCCAACTTTATTCTTAACATATATTTTTAAAATAAATTTAAAAATAATATATTATTATTTATTAAAATAAAAAATATTTTAAATACTTTATATAATTAAAATAAGACATTAAAAATAATTAAAAAATTATTATAATTTATCTAAAAAATATTATATATATATATATATATATATATATATATCCAATGTCTTATAAAATTTTAAAATTCGTATATCAACATATCTTGTATTATGTCGTATTTTATATTTATGCTAGTGTTTGTACATCATAAAATTAAATAATCAAAACTCTAAAATGTAAAAAAAAAATTAGAAATGAAAAAACCTAATTAATGTTACCATGAGTAAAATTACGACGACGACCGAATGTAATACGTAATAGATCAAACCGCGATTCTTAGCAAGGGGATTAAAAAAACAATCGTACTACCAAATACTAAAGATAACTAACCAAATTAGTTATTAGTATAAAATTAAAAATATTATTCATTCATTAAAATTAATCATTAATATATTTGTGTATAAATATATATAATTTAATTTATTTTTAATGTATATTTATATTTTAATATGTGTAGTTAATTTTAGTAGCTAATATTAGTGTATACGTAATATAGACTGTATAAAATACATAATAAATAAAGTAAAGTGGTAATTAGATCTTTAAAAATATTGATTTTGGATTAATTAGACTTTAAAAAAAAATATCAATTAAGTTCTCCAAGATAATAAACAGTAGACATGTATATTTTTCTATCAATAAACAGTACGAAACGAATGGAATTGTTTATGTATTTCGTTATTTACAGTTGTGCATGTTTCGTTATTGTCATAGGAGTAAGAAAATGATGTAATTTACTAATTTTAGACCGTGAAACATTTATTATTTTTTGAGTTTTTGTATATCCTTTATTAACTGTTCTTTATTTATCATAAATACTATCAAAATAAGTGAAATTTCGTTCAAAAAATTGTTATTTACATAACTATCTTTCATAGATAGACATGTACATATATAAACATCATTGTTAAATTTTAATTGATAAATTGATAGAAAAATATTATATGTCCACCGTTTGCTATTCTAAAAATCAAGTTGATGATATTTTTTTTAAGGATCGATTAATCTAAAGTCAAAATTTTCAAGAATCTAATTGTCACTTTACTGTAATATAAATAAATAATAATTAATTTATTAATTAATTTTATATATATATGTAATATTTTTATTAAAAAATTATAGAAATATGAGTCAAATGCTTAGATTTACACTCTCATAAATGAGATGTGCGAGAAACTTATTCATTAATTAAGTGGCCCATGAGTTCAACTACATTGTTAAACTGCAATTTGAGTTAGATTATGAAAAGGTCTATCTAGCTAACACATTGTGCAACCAACTCAACCAACTTCTAACATTCTAAACCTGAAATTCAAAAAAATTAGTTTTGCGCTCAAAAACTCAAAAACTAAGTCTCATGTCCCAATTTATAAGCTGCAACGCTATAATCTCTCATTCCCTCCCTCCCTGCCGCGCAGCGCATCTCCTTGCTGCGACCTTTCTCTTGCGCCATTGTCGCGCATGGTATTCGAGTCCACAACCCGCGACTTTACTCCTGGTGTTTTTTGCTTGTCGATCGTGCCACTGCTCACCAGCCGCGCGCTCTACTGTCGTACCGCGCTGCGCTCCTTGCATCATCAACATCTTTTTAATTTTAGATGATTTTTTTTATTAATTTTAGATTTTTTTAATAAGTTTTAGATTTTTTATGTTTTTTATGTTTTTTTTTAGATAATTTTTTAATAGTTTTAATTGTTTTTTTAGTTTTTAGATGTTTTTTTTTTCAATTATTTTAGATGTCTCGTTTTATTAGTTTTGAATTTTTTAAAATGATTTTGGATATCTCGTTTTTGTTAAATTTTGAATGTTTCTTTTTATTAGGTTTTAGATATATTTTTATAACGACGTTCTTTTTTTAAATTTCGAACGTATCTTTTTTATATGTTAGATATTTTTATGTGTTTTTTTTAAGTTTTGGATTATTTTTTTAATGATTTTAGATTTTTTTTAATTTTCAAATTTTTTTAAAAATATTTTTTTAATGTCTCGTTTTTTTTAGATTTTGAATTTTTTTAAATGATTTTAGAAAACTATTTTTTATTAAATTTTAAATGTTTCTTTTTATTATGTTTTAAATATTTTTTTACAATAATTTTAGATATTTATTTTTATTTAATTTTAGATTTTAAATATTTTTTTGGTTTGATTCTTTTGACCTTGAATATGCTTTCTTTTTTATTAATGGATCTATTTTTCTACTAATTGACTGCATTCCTATTTAATTACCTAGCTAAATTATTAGATTATATAATAAAGTTTAAATACTAGTAGTAATTTATAAATAGTAATGCTAACATAATAATAATCTAAATTACTTTATTTAATTTATCATCTATAATTTTATAGATATCATTTATAATTATATATAATAATATTATAATAAATATTAAATATAAAATAAGATCATTTTAGACTTTTGTATGATTTATCATACGTTATTGTTTACAAAGAAATAGAAGAAAGGCATTGCACGAATCAAATACTACGCAGACAGAGTACAATCTATTTATTGTTTGTTTAGGAGTTAACGGGTTACATCATTCATCAGCCTATTTAATTCTATAGAAGACTTTTCTCATGCAAAATATGAAAAAATATTTAAAGAAAAATTCGTCTTTCATGGTACAATAGTGTGTTTACTTAAATAAATTCGAATATGGTCAACTATATTAAGATGTTAAAAATTTAAAATATTGCAACCAATAGGATTTGTTTATTATTTATTTGTGTAAATGATTTTTGATAGGGAAATTACCGCGAGTTGAAGTTTTGGCAAATAAGACAAATTCGAAGTGGGCATAAGAAATTGGCGGTGCATATAGCAATTTAGCCATTTACCACCATATCCAGGTCTTTGAAGCTAAGATTATAGATATGAACCCTAAATATATTTATATAATAAAAAGGGGCCGGGGGAAACAAATCAAGACCTTCATTCTCCTTTGGGAAAAATGAATATAATAATATGAAAATCTGGATTCTAATCAAGCAGCACCAAATAATAATAATAATAATAATAAATAATAATAATAGAGTACATTTTGATGAACGATACACATATACAACAGTATCTGATATACCCATATAATTTAATTTATATAATAAAAAAATATTAAGATGGCAAGAGGGGAGACCATGCTGAGGGTTGTGCAGTAGCAGCAATGCTCAGGGGGGATGAATAAGCAGCTCCACCTACACCCTCTCTTTCTCTTTCCTTCATCAACTTGCTTATATGTGGGTCCTACTTTACATACATAACATACCCCCCAACTCATCCATCACTTATTATCACCCATGCACCTCTATCCATACCTTTATCTATTTTTTTCCATATACATTATTCATAATGTGCACATTTAAAGTTTAAATTTATTTCATTATTTATAGCTAATATTTGTATGTTAATACCTCATCACAACTTGTCAAAATATAATGTGTGTGTGTACATTTATATCTCACGTGAACATGCATGTGGTGAATATAAAATTACGAGTTACAGCTAGTTATTTTCTATTTTATAATCAAAGGAATAGTATGTACAAGTTTATAAGATAAAAAAAATGCCTTAGCTAGCTTCATATATAGTTCACATACACCGCATGTAGGTGTGAAGTAAATCTCTTATGTATATTCATTTTGAAAAATTTTAATATGTTTTGAATTAAATTAAGTTATTTGCTCTATATATGTTATTTATTGTTTGATATATCAGTAATATAAATTTATTATTTTAAATTGTAAGTAATATTTTTATAAAAATTTTAAAAATTTAGCATAAAACAAAAATAATTACTTATTAATATGACTAATATATATGTGAAACTGAGAGAACATAAGAATTTCTTATTTAATTTTATTTTTCTTGTGGATTTATAACTGCTCCCTCTCTCCCTCATATACTGGTGGCACGCACCATGAATCTTCCTTCCATCTCCTATATATATTGAGTTGACCCACTATATGTATGTTATGTGCCCACATCATTTCCCCCACAGCATCATACTCAAATAAATAACAACAAAAATTAAAATCAATTGTAATTACCCACTCATGACCCATCTTCCTTTAATTCAAAATAATTAGATTATCCCAAAAATTATGCCATTTTTCCTTTTCCATACAAACAACACACCACAGGTAGATAAGTAAATTTCTTTCTATATATATCTCTCCACCCTCAAAAGAACCCCTTAGCACTCTTTCTTTCTTTCCTTTACTCTCTCACACATTTCATGAAGCTATAGCATCCTTAAAAAAACCCATAACTCCCTCTTTCTCCACACAGAAAAACCAAAGTTAGTTACGAAAACCTAACAGAAAAACAAAATGGAAGCAGTTACTACTTCAACTGAGGAAACCGCCACAACCAGCGACTCACTTTCCATAACCCTATCCCCGGCTAAATCTCCTCCTCCGCCGCCGACAGCCAACAACAATACTGCCGACGGATGCGGCGTCGCCGCCGAGGTTGAATCCCGGAAGCTACCGTCGTCCAAGTACAAAGGCGTGGTGCCTCAGCCCAACGGCCGCTGGGGCGCGCAGATTTACGAGAAGCACCAGCGCGTGTGGCTTGGTACCTTCAACGAGGAGGACGAAGCCGCCAGGGCCTACGACATCGCGGCGGTCAGATTCCGCGGCAAGGACGCCGTCACCAACTTCAAGCACCTCACCGTAGCCGACGGTGACTCCGACGAATCCGACGACGGCTCAGAAACCGAGTTTCTGAATTCGCATTCCAAGTCCGAGATCGTGGACATGCTGAGGAAGCACACCTACGAGGAAGAGCTTCGTCAGAGCAAGCGAGGTGGCGCGTGCGGCGGAAAGAGGCACCGACGAGGCAACGGCGACAACTTCGACGAGTCCTCCTTCGGCTTTGAGGGCGCGTGCAATCTTCGCGCGCGTGAACAGCTGTTCGAGAAAACGGTTACGCCTAGCGATGTTGGTAAACTGAATCGGTTAGTTATACCGAAACAGCACGCGGAGAAGCACTTTCCGATACAGGGAAACGGTTGCGCCGCAGCGGCGAAAGGAGTGCTGTTGAATTTCGAAGACGTTGGAGGGAAAGTGTGGCGGTTCCGTTACTCGTATTGGAACAGTAGCCAGAGCTACGTGCTCACGAAAGGGTGGAGCCGGTTCGTTAAGGAGAAGAGCCTCCGGGCTGGTGATGCGGTTCGGTTTTACCGGTCGGCTGGACCAGACGGACAGCTGTACATTGACTGCAAAGCAAGAATGGATTGTGGTGGTGTTGTAAATAGCCCTAATGAAGATGATAATACGAAGAATAATAAAAGAAATAATGGTTTGTTGATTCCGGTTGGGCCGGTGGTTGAGCCGGTTCAGATGGTACGGCTTTTCGGGGTCAACCTTTTGAAGCTTCCTGGTTCGGATGGGGTTGGTGGTGGATGCAATGGGAAGCGGAAAGAGATGGAGCTGTTTGCATTAGAATGTAGCAAGAAGCCAAAGATTATTGGAGCTTTGTAACATTAAGTTTAATTAGTTTTATGTTTCTTTTTTGCCTCTCTTTTCTTGTTCTTTTGTGAGTTTTGGAATTTTGTTGTTGTTGAAGAAATGATGAAGCGAAGAATGGGGCGGGGGAGAAGGTGGAGAAGGCAAGGGGGGAAAACGGTGGTGGTGTATTTGCAACTTGCAGGTTGCAAATTGCGTGAAAAAGGTGAATTGTATATTACTAGTTGACGAGAAAGAAAAAGAAATTGTACATCATAGAAAAATAGCTTTTTGTTTTTTAATTTTCTCTTTTTCTTTTGAAGGAGGTATGTTATAACTCTAGTATAGCGATCTAAGTGTTGATTTTGTAATCCGTTTAATAATAGGTAAGTTGTTGATATAGATGAGATATATAGATGTGTTGTTCAATGTTCATGCATATCACGTTTCCATGATTTCAGCTTGTTTGGGATGTCTAATTTTGTGGTGAAGGGGTCATGGGTTTCTAAAAATATCTGTGGTACGTTGTTTTTGTGGAATTAACGAGAAAAGTATAGTAGACTATAGTAGTAGTACTAACATGATTCCGAATAATTAATTCCATAATGTATGGGGGGGCCTCTGAGCAGGCATGACCTAGGAAAGTGTGAACAAGTTGATAATGAGACATTTGTCCAATGAAGAAAAGAGCTATTTGGCAAGTGGCCATTGCGTACACTGTATATGCCCCCATCTAGTCTTATTACAATATTATATTAATTAATAATATACCCTTCTCAATTTTTGGAATGGTCAACTTTCCTCTAAACTAGCTACCTAGCATTGTTGGCATCTTTCTCCACCACTAATTTCAGGTTTATGAGAAGAGTTGCTTAGAATGTATGTATTAACAAACAAGGGAATGAAAATTGATCTTATTGAATCCATCTTCATATATCTCTGAACAAGATCAGAACGAATCTCAATAATAACCAAAACTAATATAATGCAACTGATTAAATAATTATGTGCATTATATATACTAGACTGCAAAAAGGAATTTTACTTCTATGTGTAATCCCTGCTGTCATTCTAGCTACGTATATGCATGTATGGCTACTTAATATACGTATTATGTACGTACGTACGTACGTGCAATGTGCATGTAACGGAAGAATATTTCATGCGTGATGATCACACACACAAACACAATCTGGAAATCATGAGACACGTTTATTAATTTTTACTATTTAATAATACAAAAATATTTAGTAACCAAAATGAATTAAGTAAAAAAAATAATATTATATATTTAAATTTTTTTATTAATCAAATCTAATCGAATTAATTTAATATAATAAAAATTAATTATCACTAATATTATTTTTAAATTTTATTATTTAATTTAGTTAAATTAATTTATAAAAAAAAACTTTAAAATGTATAATATTACTTTAACAAAAAATAAGTAAAATTTGTCTTATTTAATATTTATTAATAAATATTAAATAAGATAAAGTTTAGTTATTTTTTTTTATTCCTTTGACATTATCGTAAATAATATAATGAGATAATTACAAACTTTTCAATTAATCTTATACTTCACATGCCGAAAATTAAATAGGAGATATAGTTGAAAAATATCGTTAAATAACATTGGAAGTATAAGCTTTGCGTATCTATATATTTTTACATATTCTTGTGCACTTTCTTGGCAACTTCCACAAGCACTACTCACGTGATGTCATTTTTCTAACTATTATTAATTAGGAAAAGTATATTCAACTAAGAGTAATAAGCCAATTTTTTAAATAATTTTATTTAATAATTAATTTTAAATTTTTTTAAATTTAAATTTAAATAATTAAAAGTTGATGATTAAGTAAAATTTAATTAAGGGTTAACCACCAATTATACCCCCGGATTTTGCAAACGCTGACAATAATGCCCTTCACTTTTATTATCGACAAAAACATCGTTGGATAATTTAAAAACGTGCACGAAATGCCCGTCCGGCAAGTCAGGCTTTCTCCGATGACGGAAATGTGTGATGTGGCAAACGGAGAAGCTTGTGTGGCAAACGAAAAGCTTAGCTGGATCCTTTCCCAAATTTCCTAATTCAATAACCCTAATTTCTAATTAATAACCTAATTTCAACTAATTTATTAAGAAGTTAAAAGAGTTTAACTGTGAAAGAGGGTGAGAAAGAGTAAAAGAGTTTGACACTGGAGTCATAGTAGACTCTCCATATTCTCCTCTTCAAGTCACCGTCGAAGACGATCGGCAGTCTATCGTCGCTACAACGCTGGTTTGGAGGGACATTGTTGCATGTTGGTGGTTGTTCATCTGACAAGGTACGCATAATATCTTTGCCTCTTTGCCATTAGCAACCTTGTTTTCGTTCATGTTGCTGTGGCTATATGGTCTTTGATGGGAAAAAAATGACAAGTTTGTAACAATTTGAACTTTCGGGCTTTAAAATTTTGTCACTTGATGCATGCGTTGCTTGCTGCATTGCATTGGTTTAGGGTTTAGTCAGGTTTTTTTTCTGTTTTGGATGAAAAATTGTAGTAGTTGATTGGTGCGGTACTAGTATTAAAATGTGTATTTTTCTGTTTGAAATTTCAGATGTCAGTACTCATAACATTTGTGATGCACCACATGGGTAGGTTAGAAAGCAATGAGAAGGGTGGAATGCAATATTCTGGGGGTACTGTTAGCAACATTGACAGGGTATGTGTGGATACTTGTAATTTATTTCTGGTAGAGGGGTTGTTTCTCGATTTAGGTTACACAGGGTTTAAGGATGTTCATTGGTTGGAGCCTGGTTTTGACTTATCAAATGGTTTAAGGCCGCTTAAGAGGGATGCTGATGTTGTTAGTATGTGTGATGCTGCTATGAAAAATGGTAAGAGGGTTCACTTGTATTTTGAGCATCCTGTTCAAGAAAATCCTGAATATGTAGATGAAGTCGAGGTATCTGATGATGAGGTAGAAGTTGTAGAGGTAGACGATGAGGATGTGTATCGTGATGAAGAAAGGCAGGGAGAAGATGAGGTGATGGAAGATCAGTATAATGGTAATAGAGAAGTGGGTCAAGACAAGGGTAATGTTGATTCTAAGATGCATGATGAAGCTAACAGTAGTGTTAAGACCACTGCTGCACATGAAACCACTGAGGAGCAAAATTGGGAGAGCCAAGAGGCAGCAGTTGGTGACTCAACCACCGAGCATGTCGGTAGATATGGTAGAAAGAGAATTAGAAAGAAACATGCAAGGCCACCACCATCGAGAACCACCAAAGTAGTAGGGGAACCACCACTTGAAGAAGCTAGAGAAGAAGCGGAATCTGCGCATAATGTATCAAATGAACAAGTGAATTCACATGTTGAACCTGCAGTAGAAGGTAATTTCATTTAGATAATTATGATACTAACCTGCAGTAGAAAATTATGCAATTTAGGTTTCATAAAAATACTAAATTGTGATTTTATTAACAATGAATTATTTTATTTTATGTTATTGTAGAAGAGAATCATAATGAGGAGGGAGACGGTAATTTACTTATTTGTATTTATGCACCTATGTTGTACTGTTGAATATTGTGCTATTGAATGTTGTCTTTTCGCCATGTGGTTTAGGGACTGGTTCCAGCACTCCAAGAAGTCATGCCAAGAGTTTCACATAGATTTTGTGTGATGCACATGTGGCAGAACTTGAACAAGAGATGGAAGGACAAAGAGCTAAAAGGAGCTCTATGGCAGTGTGCTCGGGCAATGACAGACTTGGAGTTCAAGAATGCAATGGCATATGTCAAGCGGATCAATGTAGGAGCTTGGGAGTACCTCTCAAGTTATGAACAATCATCATGGTCGAAATCAGGATTTTCTGAATGGCCTAAAGTGGATAACGTTACTAACAACAATGCTGAATCATTTAATGCAACAATAGTGGGCATGAGGGGAAAAAGTATCCTAACAATGCTAGAAGAGATGAGGTTCTACATCATGAGGGTTATGGCACAGCACAAAGATGCTTTAGCATCATACACAGGAAAGCTGGCACCTATTCAGATGAGTAGGCTGGAAAAGGAGAAAAAAGAGGGTAATTACTGGGAAGCCCAGTGGGTTGGGGACGATGAGCATAACATATTTGAGGTGAGGAGACATGGACACAGGGTTACTGTTAACACTCTAGAAAGAACATGTACCTGCAGAAAGTGGCAACTGACTGGATTGCCCTGTTGTCATGGAGTGGCTGCCATCCAAAGGAAGAATCACCGACCTGAAGACTATGTTCATCACTGGTTGTGTATGGAGCACTACAATAGGGCATATCAGTTCCACATTAACTCTGTACCCAGTGAAGAGTATTGGGTTGACTATGAAGGTTATCCTTGTCTACCTCCTCCATACAAAAGACCAATCGGAAGACCTACAAAAAAGAGAGCACGACATGAATCTGAGCGTCAGGGTAATAGCCAATACAAAATGCCACGAAAGTATGGTCAAACAACTTGTAATTGGTGCAAAAAGGTAAACACCTCACTTGATATTAACCCATTGGTTTTGTTATCTAAATCATTGTATACATGTCACATTTGTATTCTAAATGTGAACTAACCTTTTGTATATGCTGCAGCAAGGACACAATGCAAGGACATGTGAAGAGAAGAAAAAATTTCTTAGGGGACAAACTAGTAAAGCAGCCGAAACTGCATCTGGAGCAGCAAATGAACAAGAAGATGTTGCTGATCTATCAGACAGAGAGCAAGAAATGTACTATGAAGAGACTCTTGAGGCAGCCGATGAACAACAAGTTACACATGGGCACCCCCAATCTCAAACTGATAGTGAGGTTAGCTTCATAGTTAAACATTTGTAATTGGTTTTTCTGCAACATACACAGACTTCTGGAATTTGTGTTCTGATTTTGTAGCAAGCCCAAGGGTTGGAATCAAATCCTGCAGCAGCATCTGGTTCAACCACTGCTATCAACAAGTCAGCTCCACCAAAGGCTGCTGGTGCTGTAGCTGCTGCTCCAAGACTCCAGAAGAGGGGTGCATCTAGTGCTAGGGCAAAGATCCCCATCATGAGGCCACCATGCACTACTACACAAGCACATGATCCAATTAGGCCACCACAGGTCAGGCCTAGTGTGGCTGCTGCTCCAACTCCAAGGGCTAGCTCAGTGAGGCCCAATGTACCTTGTAGACCACCACAAGTCAGGCCCAATGTGGCTGGAAGGCCCAATATTCCTGTGAAGCCCAATACTTCAGCCCAAGTGCCTGTGCCAAATTCTAGCTCCAGTGCTCCCTCATTGGTTTCTCACCAAACAATGAATGCAGCAAGCAAGGGTACCACAAAGAGATTCATGGAGTTTATGCCCACATCTGCACCTTCAAAGCCTTCTCAAAAACCAAATAAGAAGCCATGATGAATGTCTTGTTATGTGGTCTGTTGACATTGTAAAACTGATTTAGGAAACCTTTGTTTTGAGTGTTAATTAGCTTTTTGGCTGACTTGTTTAAGTTGTTTTCAGAGTTATTGAACTAGCCTTGTGTTTGACTCTGTTTAGTGCCTTTTGTTCTCAGAGTTATTGAACTCTGTTGTCTTGTTTAAGTTGTTTTCAGTGTGATTGTCACTTGATCACAGGTTATGCTTCAATTACAAGAAATGTTTATTTACTTTTTGGGGATTGCTATAAATGTTATGTAACCTGTTATGGTCAATGTGATCAAATTTACTAGTACATATAAATGTTAATTACCAAGTTTGTGCTGCAAGTACTCTATTTGGTTTTATTGCACTTTGCAAAAAACAACACATACAGGTTCTCATCAAATTTATAGTCCAATAATTTGGTACACTGTTAATACAAATCAGGTTCCATGAAAACAAAATACAAGAGTTGTTATTCCCTATTTCAACCAAATTTGGCACATTCACAGTTATCAAAATACACACTAATTATTCACATTTACTCTTCATCCACTATTTAACATTACTCCAACTCAGTTCTTAAGCAGAGCAAAGAAATCGATGAAGACACCAATTGCAACCCCAATGCACATCATGGTTAGAAGAATTTCAATCCTCCTCAATTTCTCCTTCAATTCTTTTGTAAGAACAGGTAGCACCATGGGGTCAATGTCCTCATACTGCACTGATTCGGAAAGCTTCCTAGTGCTCTTCTGTTTGAGTTTTCCACCTGAAGATAGCATGGGTTTGTTGTTCCAAGAACATTCCTCCTCTTCAACCATGTCTTGCTCTTCCAACTCATCAATCCATTGAAAATATTTGCAATCCTGGTTTTTATTCTGTCAAGAACAAAAATTGAAAACCCATGAAGAACAGATCAATCATAACATGCGAAACACATATTAAAACAGGAATAATAACAAAGACCCATTGGAGGACAAAACCCAGTCATGCTTACCTTCCATAGTGGGCACCGAAAGAACCACCTCCCTGGGTTAGCATTCGTCTTCGATCTCAGAGCAACAACAGCAAGAGAACAGCGACACATACCGTCGTACTTCTTCATACCAGACTCTTCGCACCTATCGTTGCCGCCTTCTACCATTGACGCAGACCTTCGCTTCATACCTGCTGCATCCATGGTTACACGGCTCTTCAGATGCATCACGTTCTCATTTTGCAATGGGGGATTAGGGTTATTGAATTATGAAATTTGGGAAAGGATCCAGCTAAGCTTTCCGTTTGCCACACAAGCCTCTGCATTTGCCACACAAGCTTCTCCGTTTGCCACATCACACACTTTCATCATCGGAGAAAGCATGACTTGCCGGACGGGCATTTCGTGCACGTTTTTAAATTATCCAACGATGTTTTTGTCGATAATGAAAGTGAAGGGCATTATTGTCAGCGTTTGCAAAATCCGGGGGTATAATTGGTGGTTAACCCTTTAATTAAAAACGGTAAAAATTCTTTCTTTTCTCTCTCATTTAATTTTTATAGTTACGTACAGAAACTTTTTTCTTTTTTTCTTCTCTAATTCTTACAGTCACATCGTCCATGTTTCTCTCCAATTGGCACAGCCACTGCAACATCTAGAACCGTATCGTTAGGCGACACTCCACAACGATCTAGATTTTTTTCTTTTTTATTTTAGAGTTTTAGTTTAACTTGTATTTTTTTACTATGAATGTTTCTTTTGGATCTTTTCAATCTAAATTGTTCTGATTATTAAACTCTTATAGTGTTGGATATTTCTTTTTGAGATAATTAGTAGTTTTTTTTAGTGCCTATAAAATACTCTATATTGTATATTTAGTTTCATTCTCATCTTTTTTATGTTTTTGGTATAGTTGAATAAGATGTAATTGGTAATGATGAGAGTTTGTTGAAGCCTTTGAGAGTTTATGTCTTTAATAAGAAAAAAAAAGAAGAAAATGACAAAAGAATAGTTGTTATTAGGAGAAGGTAGCTTTGACCTTGTTTATAAAAGAGGCCTACAAGATGGGAGGGATGTTGCAGTGAAGATTCTGAAAAGGGAGAGACAATGTACAAGAAAAAAATTTCAAATAATTATCAAGTCAGTGAAGACTCAAATAGATCTATCAGCGTAAAAAATGTTTAGTGCATTAAAGAATGTGAAAAATGAAAATCTTGCTAGAGGTACTATCATTAAGAATGAATTTTTAACTAAATAATAACCTTAATCCCAATAAATTTGCCTTAGTCTCAATGTCAATTCTATTGACAATTTCATTGTGTTTGTTAATTATATTCGGAAGTTGGTATTTTAAACTTCAAAATCAAAATGAATGAAACTTGTATCCTTGTATGAAATTAATCTTTTTATGTTGTTATTTATATCAATTTTTTTTCTTATGTTATTGTTGCTAAAAGTAGTTTAAAATTTTTTTATTTTTTTACTGTCTTTAAAAATTACCAAGCTATCATGCAAATAATGATGGTTATTACTTATATGAACACAAGTACATAAACAAATTTTTTTCTTCAAAATTATTGGACATTTAAGAAGCAAATACAAATAGATTATAGAAACAGTTTGAAATGGTGTATCGTAAACTATTAGACATTTGTATATGAGAACTTCAAAATACAAGATTGATAAAGATGAAATTCATAGTAGAAAACAAGATTGATTATACTACATTGTTAGTGTGATAGCTTCAAAAGTAAAATCAGTATGGCATGTTGCTTGAAAAGGTAGTGAAGGAATTTAGAGACATCCACAACTGTATCAGAAGCAAACTCAGAAAATATATAAAGTAACATCTATTTAATATGAAAAAAAAACATCCTAGTGCTTGACAGAAATAACATGTACTTAGATCTTTGCAAAACTAATCAGATATCTACACGGAAAAATATGACAAGTAGAATTAAAAAAAAAAGCCATGCAATTCTTAAAGAAGTACAATTATCCACAACTGTAACACAAGAAAACTCGAAAAATATATAAAGTAACATCCATTTAGTATGAAAAAAGAACATCTTGATGTTTAACATAAGTAACATCTACTTAGATCTATGCAAAAACAACCAAGTACCTACACGAAAAACATGTCGAGTAGGATTTTTTTAAAAAAAAAGGTCATGCAATTTTTAAAGAAATACAGATATAACAACTGTAACACAGGAAAATTAAAAAAATGTATAAAGTAACATCTATTTAGTATGTAAAAGGAACATCCAGATGCTAAATAGAAGTAACATCCACTTAGATCTTTGCAAAAAAAAAATCACGTATCTAAACTTGATCGGATTTCGAGGGAAGCAACTGACCCATTGGTAAATTAAAGAAAAAATTTCCCTAAAATTTCATTTCAAATGCTTCTAAAATAATCTAGTAACTAAATAACCTTGTGTTTTAAGTTATAATTAATTTATTTCTCCTACTTGCAATTGTTAGTGTGTTCATTCGAATCTTTGTGTATTCAGAAACACTTTTTTCTAATATTAAATATTTGTCACGTTTTATTCACCATATGAATCTTATTGGATTCGATGAGTCTTATCCGTTTGGTTCACCTGATTGTTAGTATCTTCAATTGAGTTCTTGTGCATGCAAAAATATTTTTTTGATCATTAAATAATTATCACGTTTTATGGCGTTTTATTAAGCACATTACTATTGTTTGATTCAGTGGGTTGCTAATGTTAATTTAGCTGATTGTTATTGTATTTTTTATTAAATAAATTTTTATTTTAGAGACTTCTGTATAGAAAGAACATAAAGAAGGAAGAAAAAAATAAAGAAGTTAGATAAGAAGAAAAAAGGAAAGAAAGAAAAAAAAAAGAAAATTGTTGATGTGAATTCTTCTTCGGAAGAAGAAAGATTTTCTAAATCTGAAACTGAATTCGAATCTGACAAAGCACCACCAACAAAGAGAACAAAACAAAGGAGGGTGGTTAAAAAACAAAAGCTTGTTGATATGGATTCAGAAACAACAACTGAAAATGGAAGCACTCCAACAGATTCAAAAAGTAAAAATGAATCTGAAAACTAATAAGTTTGATCTTCATATTGATTTCATTTAACTTGTATTTGCTTAAAGTTGTTCTTATGCGTTTGTTCTTATGTATTGCAGAAAAGAAGAAATTGAAAAAATTGGCACAAAAAAAGAAAACAACCACAGAAAGTGGTTAAAAAACAAAGCAAAAAAAGAAAGTATGTGCCGACAGATTCAGAGGGCACAAGTAAATCTGAAATCCAGTAAGTATTAGGTGATGTTCATTCATATGATTGTATGATATTCATTTGGTTTAGTTTTTTGCATTTCCTTGCTTAAAATTGTTCATGTATGCTTGTTAAGTAAAAGTAAAGTACAAATGTGATATTGTTCAGTGCAGTTGCTCAAGTTGACTTCTTTTTCATCCAGAAATATTTTTCTTGATGATTGAATGACTATCACATTTTGTTCAGCATATGAATTTCTTTCGGTTTAGTGTTGTCTGTCAATTTCGTTCACTTGATTGTTAGTGTCTTTTTCTTGCTTATATTTTTCTCCGGTATAAATTCAATGTCTTTGTCTGTGTTGCAGAGAAAAAGAAATTGAGAAAACACCTACAATAAAAAGAAAACAACCGCAAAGGGTGGCAAAAAAACCAAACACAATCTGACAAGCAGTAAGTTTCTCGAATCATATTTTCTTTTACTTTATTGATGCTTTTATTTTAGGTTCCTTCAAACTTATTTTATGAACTTTTAGATTTTAACAAATAAAAGACAGCGCTGCAGAAAGAAGAAGACAAGCATTGGAGACAATAAGAGAAAAGAGGTGAAAGAAAAGAAATGATGGAGCTCAAACAGCGAACGTTGCTCCGGATCAGTTTGACTCGACGGAGCCATAAAATGATTTGTCTAAGACGTAAGATTCGGCTTCTTTTACCGAGTTATTTTTCTTTCTTTGATAACTATTGATAGAACCTTTTCTAATTCCTACCGATTCAATTACTAATATTTGTTTATCTTGGTTAAACTGCCGACTGTAAATCTCGGAAGAGAACCACTCTTGCGGACTCAGGAAAGCTCCACACCGTCTATAAATGCCCAAGACAATACCAGGTAAATTGGTTCGTTGCGCTCTTTACTTTCGGTTCGGTGGGTTGCAAAAACAAATTTCATTTATTTCTAAACCTCTACTTTTAATCTTGGTTTCTAATTTGAATTTGTTATCTTTTTTTTTAGGAAAAATACCCCGAAAATCACAGTAAAATATTTTAGAAAAAAGAAAATCCATCCAAGAAAGACTTTTAAAAGTTCACCAATGTAAGTTAAAAATATTTATGATACTCTTTTAGATTTTAGGTAATTATATTCTGTTTAATTAATCTCACAGAAAATGTGTTTAAATGTCACTAGCACTGCACCCAATTCTGAGCTACAAATCATTGAGGTTCAACAAGAAACTCATTCTGAACCTTTGAAAATGTGAGTTTTTCAATGTGTAGATTCCCGTTTCTTAGAACAAGTTCTAATTATTTAAAATTAACTTCTTCCTTGTTTACATTCCTTTGAAATCCTCTTGCGTTGTCTCTTCCATGCTCTCTTCAGGAAGAGTTGATCAATGATGACTTTATCTATGTCTCTCTAGAAAGTTAAACACAATAAACCTCTGATGGAGAGTAAGTTTATAAATATTTACTCATCACATAAATCTTGTTCAGTTTGGTGGGCTCATAAAATACTTTTTATTATTTTTAATAGAATATGATAATAGTTTGGGATCATTATTAAACTACTTCCTCTTTAATACATCAGCCGTTGGAAACCACAACAGCAGCCCATCAAAGAACCACCGACACAACAAACTGAACAACAAAGCAAGCTGCTGAGGAATCTTTGCTGAGGATAGAACCTTCAATTAATGTGTAAGTTTTAATTAATATCATTTTTATTATCTTTGATCTAGCTGGTAATTAAATTTTTTTTTATTAGAAAAATCTGTATCATTACTGAAATCTTTTCTATTTAATGTAGCAGCCCTCCCAAACAACAACAACAACAAGAAGCACATCCTGAATTGTAAGTTTTACCATTGTTCACCACATTGTTTAATTTCGGTTCAGTGGGCTTGGTTATTTTAAATCACTTGATAGCTAGTGTGTTCAAAATTTAGGGTTATTCTGATTGCATGCAACAATGCGTTTTTAGCTATTTTATTATTTATCATGTTTTATTCAGTGCATCAATGGGATTCAGTTCGGTGGGCTCATAAAATACTTTTTATTTTTTTAATAGAATATGATAATAGTTTGGGATAATTATTGAAATGCAACAGCCCTTTGGAACCGCAACAACAGCCCAACAAAGAAGCAACAGCGCAGCAATCGAAAGAAGAAGTACACATCGATGTGTAAGTTTTACTGCTTATACAAATCCCGATAATTTCACTTCACTACATGCTTTAATTGTAAGATTTATCTCTTCTGTTTCTTATAGCTACCCTCTGAAACCCAAAAAGTAGGCTGCCGAGATATCTTCACTGAGAAAAACGGAGCCAGAACCTACGTTGTCTGTTACAAGTTCTGTTATTGAAGAGTTAATCAATGATGACAATATCTATGAAGTTTCTGATAATGAGTAAGTTGCACATAAAAATTCTTTTAATTAATTTTAATGGGTTGTTTTCCAACTGTTTTCTGTTTAATGCAGCAGCCCTGCCGAAAAACAACGGTAACCTAGAAAAAAAAGATGATATGCCTTCCTTTAGCCTTGGGATAAGTCCACTAGCATCTCAACCAAATCATCCCTTTGAGCCGCCTGTTTCACAGCTTGAAATCTTGGCAGAGACAGTGGTAGATGCTAGAGTGACGACAGCATTAAAGTTTGCTGAAGCAACATCTTCCGAGCCAACCTTACCAGCTGCTGAAGTTTTCAAAACTCTGGAGAAAAAGAGAAAAATCTCAAAGGAGTTGATCGAGAAGTCTTATCATTGGATGACACATGTGAAAATGACAAAAGATAGTAGCAACGAATATGATACAATATTCGTCTTGAAACGTGAGGTACTTTACGAGGGGTTAAGAGAATATTTCATGTCTCTAATGCCAAAGAACAAGTGCATGCCGCGGTAAATTCTTTGCCAATTGCGTTAACGTTAATGATTTTTCTAAACACTCTTATAAAGTATATCTCATAAATTTTCTTCGTGTAGGTTGTCAGTATACATAGCATGATTTTCAACCAAATAAAAGTTCGCCGGTATCAGGAACAAGTATAAATTGTGCCACTGGATATTGTGGTAAGCTAAATTTCTTATTCCCTGCTGATTGTTGTTCGGTTCAGTGGGAATGTTAATATTGATTCACCTGATTGTTATGTGTTCTGTTGAGTTCTTTTGCATGAAGAAAACTTTTCTCTTGATGATTGAGTATTTTTCACGTTTTATTCAACATATGAATTGTATTTGGTTCGATGAAAATGTGATTTAACTGATGTTCGTTTTACAGAATTTTATGTTGGGAACACATGGCGTGGACTACACTGATAAAACAACAAACAAGGCCTACAGGTTCGATATTGACCAGTATGCCCACCACCGCCAGTTTCTTGACAAAAGAAAACTTGCATCGCATCCATTTTTAAGTTGTAATTTCTAAAAATTATTTGATAATTCTCTTGTTTGCTATTGTTTCGACTGGAATATTCTATCATTTTCCCAAACTTCAGCTATTTGTGCCAATTTGCAATGGAGCGCATTGGTGGTTGTGGATTGCTGATGTCAACAAAAAGAAATTCTATGTCCTTGAACCTATCAATAAGCCAAAAAAAAAGATATACCTGAATCAAGAGTGAAACTGAACAAATTTGTTGTAAGTTATTTTGTTGTAAATTATTCAAATTATTCAGTAGATGAGAGGAGTTTGGTTCACTATTGTTGCTTCTCTTTATTTACATTTTGTGTCCCTTTCAGGGTTTAATAATTTCCTAGAGGAGGGTGTACGCTGGGGCGGAACCTTTAATGGAGGACAGACTAAGAGAGAAAGCAGAGTATATTCCACTGAATGGTCAACGTACAAAGTAAGAATCTTTCTCTTCTATAGTGCTATTTTTAATGTGGTTTATTTTGTATAGTATTGATCATATTATACTCAATTCTTGCTTAGCTATGATTGTTGAATATACATGATGAAATGGCTCGAAACAATTGATCCATGAAAGATCAAAAGCGGGAAGAGATATAAATATAAAGCTTGGACACAAGTAAGTACTTTCTAAATTAATAAACTTCTTTCTTTTCTTATTTCATTCAGTTCAGTGGATAGTGTAACTAGGAATTTGAAATTGGTTGTTACTCTATTCAGTAGTTCTTTTCCATGGAGAAATACTATTCTTGTTGACTGAAATTTGATCACCATTTATTCACCACATAAACAATGTTCGGTTTGGTGGCCTTCTTTAACTTTGTTTAGGATTTAGGGTTACTGTAATTGCATATTTACAGTATAACTAGGGTTTTGAATAAACTTTGTTGTTAATTTCATGCAGTTGAGTGAATAGTTTAACTAGGGCTTTGAAATTAGTTGTTACTCTATTCAGTACTTTTTTGCATGGAGAAATACTATTCTTGTTGATTCAAAGTTAATCACCATTTATTCACCATATGAACATTGTTCGGTTCGATGACCTATGTGATTTTGATTTAATTGATATTTAATGTGTTTAGGATTTAGGGTTATTGTGATTGTATTTTTACAATATAACTAGGACTTTGAATAATATTGTTCTTATTTCAGTTGGGTTCATTTCTTATGTAACTAATTCCTTTCGATTGAAATGTAGGAAGAGATTGATGACTTCAGATACCAATATGGTTTGAGAATCTGAAACAATAAGACTCTCAAAGCCATCTACTATCCTCCCCAGCCCTTATTATAAATTCACATCTGAGGATTTAGAAAGTAAATAGCATATACTATGATTGACTGGTAGTAATTAACAATATTTTGTTTAACTTGTTAAAAAAGCAAACAATGATTCTTTCAAATGTATATATGTCAATATTAATGTAAATGTTAATGTATATATCTATTCTTAATATCAATGTATATATCAAATGTTAATATTTATATTTGATTCAAGATGGATTACTCATCTGAGATGTTAATTTATATATCTGTTGGAACTGTCTGGCTGCTGTTTTATTCCAGGTTCTCAGTGATTGCAATCAGTGTATTTACCAATACATTAGAAACACTAAAAAATACAGTGAATCAAAATTAATACACTGGTCGAACCAAAAGTTGCAAACACACTGTACAGAAATTCAGAGAGCTAATTATAAAAAAGTGTTTCTATCAGTATTCAGTTTCAGAAACACCTGAACTCTCTGACATTGCAAAATAAATTGACTATTCAATAAAGAAAAAAATGACTTTTGGAATAAAGAATTTCACAAAAAAGTGACTATTCATTAAAGACTAACAATAGTCAGAAATTAACCCTCCTATATTCGGAAGGTGAACCGAAATTTGCTCATGGGTGAAGAAAACTTTATATTAATAAAAACTAAAACTCGTATATTCCTCTCTTGGATAATTCATATCTGGTGCATTGTAAAGAGTGGAGCTTGACTGAATTGATGATCTAGCATCTAAAAGGTTCAACTAAGAAAAATATAATTAATTGTATATTAGCAAAATGCACAATTAAATTTTTACCTATTCGAAAGCAAGTCAA
Source organism: Arachis stenosperma (assembly GCF_014773155.1). Classification (NCBI taxonomy): domain Eukaryota; kingdom Viridiplantae; phylum Streptophyta; class Magnoliopsida; order Fabales; family Fabaceae; genus Arachis; species Arachis stenosperma. The sequence goes on from NC_080385.1 coordinate 164,462,042, forward strand.
GATGAACCCCTAAAACCTAAACCTTGAACACTGAACCCTGAACCCCTAAACCCTGAGCCCTAAACACTAAACCCTAAATCCTAAACCATAAACCTTGAACCCTGAATCCTGAACCCTAAACCATGAACACAGAACCCTGAACACTGAACCATGAGCCCATAAACCCTAAACCCCTAAAACCCTAAACCCTAAACCCCTAAAACCAAAACACTAAACCCTGAACCCCTAAACCCCATAAACCCTAAGCCCTAAACCCTAAACCCTGAACCCTGAACCATGAACCATGAACACCTAACCCTGAACCCATAAACTCTAAACCCCTAAAACCCTAAACCCAAAACCCTAAATCCTAACTCGTAAACCCTGAACCCTGAACCCCCTAAACCCTAAGCCCTAACCCCTAAACCCTAAACCCTAAACCCGAAACCCTGAACTCTGAACCATGAACACTGAATCCTGAACCCTGAACCCATAAACCCTAAACCCCTAAAACCCAAAACTCAAAACCCTGAACCCTGAACCCCTAAACCCTAAACCCTAAACCAAAAATCCTAAACCCAAAACCTAAAATCCTAAACCCTAAACCCTTGAACCCTAAACCCTAAAACCCTAAACCTTGAACCCCTAAACCCTAGGCCTTAACCCCTAAACCCTAGGCCTTAACCCCTAAACCCTAAGTCCTAAACACTAAACCCTAAACCCTGAACCCTGAACCATGAACATTGAACCCTGAACCCTGAACCTATAAACTTTAAACCCCTAAAACCCTAAATCCAAAACCCTGAACCCCTAAACCCAAAACCTCTAAACTCTAAGCCCTAAACATTAAACCCTAAACCCTGAACCCTGAACCCTGAACCCTGAACCTTGAACCATGGACACCGAACCCTGAACCCATAAACCCTAAGTCCGAAACCCAAAACCCTAAAATCCTAAACACTAACCCCTTAATCTAGGTTTCTAATTTTAATTTGTTATCATTTTTTAGAAAAATACCCCAGAAAATATTTATGTTACTCTTTTAGATTTTATTAATAATTTTTGTTTAATTAATCACACGAAAAACGTGTTTAAATGTAACTAGCGCTACACCTGATTCTGAGCTACAAATCATTGAGGATCGACAACAAACTCATTCTGAACCTTTGGAAATGTGAGTTTTTCAATCTACAGATTCCCGTTTCTTAGAACTAAATATAGACAACAATTCATTCTGAAAAACTACATACATCAATATAGCAGAGAACTAATTATAATAAAATATTTCTATCAGTTTTTAGTTTCAGAAACACTTGAACTCTGACATTTATATTAATAAAAAACTAAAACTCAGCGAACCAAAATTTATAACCTCATTGAACCGAAATTTATATTAATAAAAACTAAAACTCCTATAATCCTCTCTGGGAAAATTCATATCTAGCGCATTGTAAAGGCTGGAGCTTGACTGAATGGTTGATCCACAGTCTAAAAGGTTCAATTGCAAAAGACATAACAAAATCGTATATTAGCAAAATGCACAAATGCATTTTTCTTAATAAAAAGCAAATCAATTTTACCTCAGTTGGAGCTGTCTTTTTCTTTTTCTTCGTGGCAATTGAGATCTTTTTTTCTAGGTTTGATCCAAGTCTGTTCTTGGGCCGGCCTCTTGTTTTGACGCATGGCAGGCTTTGAAGGTCGTTCATGTCACTCAATGTCGCTTCTTCATGGGATAATGAACTTTTTCTTTTGCTTTTCTCTTGATATTCTTGCATCTCGGCCATTACCTTGTCAAATGCCCGATGAAAAATTCTGGTCAACTCCTCAAACTTGGATGCAAATTTGCTATATTGTGCGACCAAAACACCAAGTCGTCGAATCTTTTACTTCTTGGCTCCAGTAGAGGCTCATCTTAGCTACTTTTGATGTGTGTGTGCCTCCTCTTTATGTTCTTGCTCCAGCGTTCCAGCACGTTATCCACTCGCTCGAAGCTTGGTATTCTCAGGGAATGGCGACACAATATGTCCCTTGACTCGAACTGCAAGCACTGGCACTTTACCTCTCGTGATACTGCACCGTAGGTGACCAAAAACTTGTTGTTGAAAGTCGAGTTAGAAACCTGCTCTATGACTTCGTATGTTGTGAGATCTAGGGTGGAATGCTTTGATCTTGTGATGCAGTTTACTTTTCCTTTGAATTGTGCTTGAACTTCCCTGAACTTCTCGTGGGTATACACGTATTGAAACTGGGCCTCTATTGCTGATTTTGTTGCACACTGAATCACAGTGTGAAAATCTGCAGTATCGAATTCTCTCTCTCTCTTTGCTCTCTACTTGCCAGGCAATTGTCGTATTGCTTCACGAATTATCTCAAGGAGCTGTTGCGTGTGATGAACTTGTTGAAAAATGAGTGCATGCTCTCGCTCCTTTGTGTGCTTCTCATCCCAACCCAGAAGTGGTGATCTAGGTAAACTGGAATTCATATATGCCGATCCTCGTACAGCTCTACAGCATGAACCAAAAACATAAGCACCATTGAACCAAAATTTGTGCATGTTTTAACGACATGAAAATAATTCGAATTAAAACATCGGTTACCTGAGAGCCACTTGTTGCCTCCGTGGCCGTACATTGTGAGGAAATCGTTCCAGTTTCTGTCAAATGCATCTTTTGTGTATGAGTTCCAAACAACATGGCTCATCTCTTGTTCAATTTCTTCGTGTCCCTTGTAGCCGTTTAGTTTGTTTGGAATCTTCTTCATGATGTGCCAGATGCACCACCGGTGAATTGTTGTTGGCATGCACAACTCAATTGCCCTTTGAATCGATGCGCATTGATCGGTAAGAATGCCTTTTGGTGCCTTCCCTCCCATGCAACGTAGCCAACACTCAAATAGCCATTTGAGTGATTAGATGTCCTCATTTTTCATCAGCGCACATCCGAGAAGTGTCGACTGGCCGTGGTGATTCACGTCCACAGAAGAACCTAAAACCAGATTGTACCTGCATAAATAAGCACACCCAGAACGTGATGAACCGAAAGTTGTACATGCACTGAACATGAAAATATATGTGACTGAACCGAATACCTATTTGTGTTATAGGTGGTGTCGAATGAAACCACGTCTCCGAAATACTCAAATGCGGCCCGGCTTCTTGCATCGGCCCAGAATGCATGTTTAATGTAGTGATTGCCTTCAAGGTTGAGCTCAAGGGAGAAATTTTGGTTCTTATCTTTCATTCTTAGTAGGTACTTCCCAAATTCTTTGGCATCGTCTTCTTCAGAAATATTTCGTACTTCCCTTGTGATGTAATTTTTCACGTCTTTTTCTATAAAACTTAGTTCACGGTGGCTGCCAGTTGCTGCCACAAATGATTGGTAAGTTTTGCTCGGTCCAATTTCAGCTTCCTCGTTGGTTTCTATGGTGCGACGCACAAACATGCTAATCCCTGTGCTGTTTGAGCATCTCTGCTCGATCTGGACAGTAAGGATGTGAGTGATTCAGAACAACTTTGAAAATTGTCCAAAGACTAACATCCTTCATTATGGTACGTAAATCTTAGCTGGACAGTTCAACCCGACTGAAGGATTTGTCTTCAAAGTTGGAGATATCTTGGATTTCTACCTCCCATCACCGGTGCATACGATTAGTTGATTCTTAATCTTGTCTCTATCCCGAGTCATGTTCCTTATTTTGGTAGAAAAACCAGCAAGTTTCGAATAATGTTTGTAGAACTTTCCAGCTTCTTCTAGTATCTTAAAAATCATCCCCACCTTTGGAACAAATTTTTCATCCACAACACATCTGGTTTGCATAGTGAAACGAAAATGTCATTACGGTGAAATAATTATTTAGTACTGAGTGAATAAAACATAATACATTATATATTCCTCTAATCTTTTATACAAACTCCTTTCTGCATACCGAACCGAACTCGTAATCATGGTGAAATAACTCTATGGTACTGAGTGAACGAGTACTGAGTGAACGAAACATAATCCATTGTATTAAAATAAATTCAAACTCCTTTATGCTTACCGAACCGAACAGTTACCTACAGTGAAAGAATTGTATAATACTGAACGAAACATAATGCATTATACAAAAGAAAATTCGAAACACCTCTGTCTACAATTTAGATATTATCAATTCAATTCAATTCAGAGTCAAAAATACCTAAAATAAAATTCAATTCAATTATTACGTCCATTGAATCCAATTCAAATAAAATTCACAATCGCATTCCATTCAATTCGATTCAAAATTGAACAATCCAAACCTCATTAGCATCATTCGTTTCAGAAGAATAAACCAGATCATTATCATTTAATTGATTTGAAATTGAATCATTCATTGATTCTATTCAGAAGTGTAAATTGAAGAAGAAAACGAAGAAGAAGAAGAACGACGAAGAAGAAGATAACTCGAACAGAGAGAACAACGAAGCTTATTAGGTTAAAGAAGAAGAAGAAGAAGAAGAAGAAGAAGAAGAAGAAGAAGAAGAAGAAGAAGAAGAAAAGAAGGAGAAAGAAGAACGAAAATGCGAGGAAAAAAAAAACAAGATTTACGTTGAGAAAGATTTATCACGCAACAAAAGGTTTACGTTATATGAGGCGCGTGTATTGTTAGGAAATTATTTAATTTCCTAACTTATTTGTGGGCAATACATATATCAATTATAATCACAAATGATGCTATTTCAAATTAAATGACTTATATAATGATGATCTCATTTATTGTTATAAATGCTAATTGAATAAGTCATTATTACTTTTGATTTGGAATTAAATGAGAATAAAACCGGATATTATCTTTTGTTCCTTAGATAATTATCTTTTTGGATTTTAGATATATTATCTTTTGGGCTTTAGATACTATTTTATTTGGGCTTAAGGGTTTAATGGGTGCCATGCTCAAATATAAATAGACCTTCAGGGTTTCGGTCCCCAATATACCAAAGCCGCCTTTGTTACTCTTTTCCCATCAAAAGAGTTGCAGTACAGCCTCCTAGGAATACAGAAGGCTTTGGTTGAGGAAGATCGAAAGAACCACAAGATCCAAACTATTCAGTCATAATTCATGTTTATGAATTCAGGTACGCTTTCGCATTATGTTATATTTTTGGTGATTCAATATGGATGATCTGGGATATGAAAATTAATTTATTCCAACAAGTGGTATCAGAGCCATCCATAATTTAATCATCCAAAATATTCGATTTTTATTAGATCAATATATATACATATGCACGGTTTACATTACATATAAAATCACTAAAGGCTTCGTGAAATTGTTTTCATGATGTGCGTCGTCTGTCATATATGTATATATATATGTATTAATTAGTATGTTTATTGATGCACATCATGAATTTTCTATATATGAGTAAAGACTTGCTAATGGGTATATATGTTGATAGACATATATCATTATTTGGTTATACATTGAGACACGTATATATTTTATGAGGCAATCTTTCAGCTCGGCAGAATTTTTATTTTTTTTTAAGTAATAAATTTATTTATTTTAAAATATTAATAGAGTTTTGCTAAATTCTGATTGTTCAAAAAAAAAAAATTTAATTGTTACATAAGGAAACTAGTAACAATTTAGATTATTGTACCCATTTTTTTTATAAAGATTTGGTTTTAGAATAAATTGATTGAACATTATGCTGCCAAAGTAGCCTCTTTTGTGAAAATTGATTTATTCAAAACATAAGGAATATGATGTTATGTAATTCATGCAAATATTGGTCGGCCCAAAGGAATGTCTATATTTGGCCGAATTACATACACATATTGATGGTAAATACATGTTTGGGTAACTAATTAAGAATAAAGTAATACTTATTATTTATGCGAACAATAATCGGCCCAAAGGAAGTTTATTGTTTGGCCAAATAATAAGCATTGCACACTTTTGTTTATTTCCTATTAATTATGCGGTCAATAATCGGCCCAAAGGAAGGTTATTGTTTGGCCAATTAATAGAAAATATATGCGGTAATAAATAGGTTGCGAAGTTTAAGTTTCCATGTGCGCATTAAGTCGGTCCAAAGAAAGGCTTAATGTGTGACAGGAATTTTGACAATATTTGATTACTGCAATGAGAGTATCACTTACAGTTAATTTTTCTATCCAAAGATTGAAAATTAATGTTGTGCTAGATATCTCAATATGGATTTTTTACCCATTAATATCTAATATTTACTGCATGTTCTTTTTTTCTAATCCAGAAACTATGGCTTTAGCTACCAATGTTTCTGCGCAAATTAGCAGTATTCCTATGCTGAATGGTTCAAACTTTAAAGTTTGGAAGGATACCGTGGAGATTGTCCTCGGTTGTATGGACCTAGATATAGCTCTTCGAGAGGAGAAACCCAATTCCACTCCGGAAAACCTCAATGAGGTTAAAATAGAGAAGTGGGAGAAATCCAATCGAATGAGCATTATGATCATGAAACGCTCAATTCCTGAGGCGTTTCGGGGCTCAATTACTGAGGATAAAGATGCCAAACAGTTCCTAAAGGATGTTGAGAAATTCTTTACTAAGAAATTCAGTGCTCACATGGCTTTATCTTCTCAGTATAAAAGAAAGCGTGATACTACTGCGGATGCGCCTTCTCGGCAGAAAAAGGCTAAGAAACAGGATCAAGTTTCAACTTGTTTCTTCTGTAAGAAGGTGGGACACATGAAGAAGGATTGTACCAAATATGCCACTTGGCGTGTAAAGAAGGGTATAATTCTTACTTTCATTTGTTCTGAGGCTAGTTTAAGTTATGCACCTGTTGATACTTGGTGGGTAGATTCTGCTGCTACTACTCATGTAAGTGTCACTATGCAGGGTTGCCTGTGGAGCCGACCGCCAAGTGATGCTGAAAGATACATCTACGTGGCAGACGGCAATATAGTTGCAGTCGAAGCTATAGGAACCTTTAGATTATGTTCCACGAGTGGATTTTACTTGGATTTATTAGAGACATTTTATGTACCGTCATTTAGACGAAATTTGGTTTCTGTTTCTCGTTTGGACAAATCAGGTTATTTTTGTTCATTCGGAGACAATAAAGTCAGTCTCTTTTATAATTCGAATAATATTTGCTCTGGTCATTTGGTAGATAATCTATATAGGCTTAACTTAAATTCCTATATAATGAGATACTGCAAACGGGTACAAAACAAAAACTTAATGAGAATTCGGCATCATTATGGCACAAACGCCTAGGCCACATCTCTAAACAGAGAATTCAGAGGCTTGTGTCGGATGGAATTCTCGGACCCCTAAATTTGGCGGACTTTGAAGTCTGCATTGAGTGCATAAAGGGGAAAAGGACAAACGAAAGAAAATTAGGTGCCGAGAGAGCTAAAGATGTCTTAGAACTGATACACACCGATATATGTGGCCCATTTCCTACTGTATCTTGGAATGGACAACGGTACTTTATTACGTTCATAGATGATTACTCTCGTTACGGGTATCTATATTTAATTCATGAAAAGTCCCAAGCCTTGGATGTTTTCAAGTCTTTCAAAGCTGAAGTTGAACTTCAACTTGGAAAGAAAATTAAAGCTGTCAAATCGGATCGTGGTGGTGAATACTACGGAAGATATGATGGTTCAGGTGAGCAACGTCCTGGACCTTTTGCTCTTTTCCTAGAGGAGTGTGGTATTGTTCTGCAATACACCATGCCAGGCAAACCTAGCATGAATGGTGTTGCAGAGCGAAGGAACCGAACTCTTAAAGACATGGTGAGAAGTATGATTAGTCATTCTTCCTTGCCTGAATCACTCTGGGGAGAAGCCTTAAAGACCGCAGTGTACATCCTTAATAGGGTGCCAAGCAAAGCAGTTAACAAAACCCCATATGAAATTTGGACTGGGAAAAGGCCCAGTATAAAGCATTTGCATATTTGGGGATGTCCAGCTGAGGGCCGACCTTATAGGCCGCATGAAAGAAAATTTGACTACAGGACAATTAGTTGCTACTTTGTTGGTTACGCTGAGCGTTCACGGGGGTACAAGTTTTATAATCCTGCATCAAGGTCTATTTTTGAGACGGAAAATGCGAGATTTCTTGAGGATGTTGAGTTTGGGGGGGAAGGAAATATTAAAAATGTTGCTTTTGATGAGGATTCTATAACTGACAATGATCAGGACCTTGTGCCTATTATTGTTCAAGATACAGTTATAGTACAAGAGCACAATGAGAATCCTGCTGTAAATCCAGCTACAGTACAAGAGAACAATGAGAATGTTGTTGTTGCTCAAGATACTGTTACAGTACAGGAAAATAATGAGAATCCTCCTCAACCCCAACCCATACAGCAAGCTCAACAACCTCAAGAAGTGCCATTAAGGAGATCCATAAGAGAAAGGAGAAGTGCAATTTCGGATGAATATGTTGTCTATCTCCAAGAACATGAGGATGGCATTGGTTTGACAGAAAATGACCCAATCAATTTTCTTCAAGCCATGCAAAGTTCTAACTCTGAAAAGTGGATCGATGCCATGAAAGAAGAGATGAAGTCTATGAAAGACAATGACGTTTGGGATCTCGTGGAATTACTGGTGCACGAAATTGCAATAACACTTTTGCAATCCCGCACAACTAACCAGCAAGTGCACTGGGTCGTCCAAGTAATACTTTGCGTGAGCAAGGGTCGATCCCACGGAGATTGTCGGCTTGAAGCAAGCTATGGTTATCTTGTAAATCTTAGTCAGGATATCAGAAATTATCAGGATTGATTGTAAAAAGCAAAAGAACATGAAAAATGTACTTGTTTTGCAGTAATGGAGAATAGGCTGAGGCTTTGGAGATGCTCCATCTTCCGAATCTCTGCTTTCCTACTGTCTTCTTCATCAAACACGCAAGGCTCCTTCCATGGCAAGCTGTATGTAGGGTTTCACCATTGTCAGTGGCTACCTCCCATCCTCTCAGTGAAAATACGTCCCTGATGCTCTGTCACAGCATAGGCTAATCATCTGTCGGTTCTCAATCAGGCCGGAATAGAATCCAGTGATTCTTTTGCGTCTGTCACTAACGCCCCGCCCTCAGGAGTTTGAAGCACGTCACAGTCATTCAGTCATTGAATCCTACTCAAAATACCACAGACAAGGTTTAGACCTTCCGGATTCTCTTGAATGCCGCCATCAGTTCTAGCTTATACCACGAAGATTCTGATTAAAGAATCCAAGAGATAACTACTCAATCTAAGATAGAACAGAGGTGGTTGTCAGGCACATATTCATAGTTGAGAATGATGATGATTGTCACGGATCATCACATTCATCCGGATTAAGAACAAGTGTTATCTTAGAATCGAAGCAAGCATGATTGAATAAGAAACAGTAGTAATTGCATTAATCCATCAAGACACAGCAGAGCTCCTCACCCCCAACCATGGGGTTTAGAGACTCATGCTGTGGAAGTACAAAGAAACGTGTAAAAATGTCATGAGGTCATCAGGTCCGGATACAATGTCAAAAGATCCTATTAATAGTAAACTAGTATCCTAAGGTTTACAGAAATGAGTAAATTACAGAAAAATCCACTTCCGGGCCCACTTGGTGTGTGCTTGGGCTGAGAAATGAAGTAATTTCGTGTAGAGACCTTTTCTGGAGTTAAACGCCAGCTTTCATGCCAGTTTGGGCGTTTAACTCCAAATTTTATTCCAGTTCCGGCGTTTAACGCTGGAATTTCTGTAGGTGACTTTGAGCGCCGGTTTGGGCCATCAAATCTTGGGCAAAGTATGGACTATTATATATTGCTGGAAAGCCCAGGATGTCTACTTTCCAATGCCATTGAGAGCGCGCCAATTGGGCTTCTGTAGCTCCAGAAAATCCACTTCGAGTGCAGGGAGGTCAGAATCCAACAGCATCTGCAGTCCTTTTCAGTCTCTGGATCAGATTTTTGCTCAGGACCCTCAATTTCAGCCAGAAAATACCTGAAATCACAGAAAAACACACAAACTCATAGTAAAGTCCAGAAAAGTGAATTTTAATTAAAAACTAATAAAAATATACTAAAAACTAACTAAATCATACTAAAAACATACTAAAAACAATGCCAAAAAGCATACAAATTATCCGCTCATCACAACACCAAACTTAAATTGTTGCTTGTCCCCAAGCAACTGAAAATCAAAATAGGATAAAAAGAAGAGAATATACTATAGACTCCAAAATATCAAAGAAACATAGCTCCAATCAGATGAGCGGGACTAGTAGCTTTTTGCCTCCGAACAGTTTTGGCATCTCACTCTATCCTTTGAAGTTCAGAATGATTGGCATCTATGAGAACTCAGAACTCAGATAGTGTTATTGATTCTCCTAGTTAAGTATAATGATTCTTGAACATAGCCAGTGTATGAGTCTTGGCTGTGGCCCAAAGCACTCTGTCTTCCAGTATTACCACCGGATACATACATGCCACAGACACATAATTGGGTGAACCTTTTTAGATTGTGACTCAGCTTTGCTAAAGTCCCCAATTAGAGGTGTCCAGGGTTTTTAAGCACACTCTTATTGCTTTGGGTCACCACTCTATTTCTTTCTTTTTCTTTTCTTTTCTCTCTTTTTTTTTTCGAAAAATATTTTTTTTTTGTATTCACTGCTTTTTCTTGCTTCAAGAATCAACTTGATGATTTTTCAGATCCTCAATAACAGTTCTCTTTCTCATCATTCTTTCAAGAGTGGTGCACGAAATTGTGATCACTACAACTTCGCACAACTAACCAGCAAGTGCACTGGGTCGTCCAAGTAATACCTTACGCGAGTAAGGGTCGATCCCACGGAGATTGGTGGTATGAAGCAAGCTATGGTCATCTTGTAAATCTCAGTCAGGCAGACTCAATGGGTATAGATGATGAACGAAATAAACATAAAGATAAAGATAGAGATACTTATGTAATTCATTGGTAGGAACTTCAGATAAGCGTATGAAGATGCCTTCCCTTCCGTCTCTCTGCTTTCCTATTGTCTTCATCCAATCCTTCTTACTCCTTTCCATGGCAAGCTCGTGTAGGGTTTCACTGTTGTCAGCAGCTACCTCCCATCCTCGCAGTGAAAGCTAATGCTCACGCACTCTGTCACAGTACGGCCAATCACCGGTTCGGTTCCCGCTCCTACTGGAATAGAATCCCTCTTTTGCGTCTGTCACTAACGCCCAGCAGGTTAGAGTTTGAAGCACGTCACAGTCATTCAATCATTGAATCCTACTCAGAATACCACAGACAAGGTTTAGACCTTCCGGATTCTCTTGAATGCCGCCATCAGGTCCTGCCTATACCACGAGGATTCCGGTTAAAGAATCCAAGAGATATTCACTAAGCCTCAGATGCTTGTAGAACAAGAGTGGTTGTCAGTCACCTTGTTCATAGGTGAGAATGATGATGAGTGTCACGGATCATCACATTCATCAAGTTGAAGAACAAGTGATATCTTGGATAAAGAACAAGCGGAATTGAATGGAAGAACAATAGTAATTGCATTAATACTCGAGGTACAGCAGAGCTCCACACCTTAATCTATGGTGTGTAGAAACTCCACCGTTGAAAATACATAAGAACAAAAGTGATCATTGGTTTCGGCCCCAGAGAGGGAACCAGAAGAACCAAGATGAAAATACAATAGTCAAAGGTCCTATATATAGAAAACTAGTAGCCTAGGGTGTACAGAGATGAGTAAATGACATAAAAATCCACTTCCGGGCCCACTTGGTGTGTGCTTGGGCTGAGCAATGAAGGAATTTCGTGTAGAGACCTTTTCTGGAGTTAAACGCCAGCTTTCATGCCAGTTTGGGCGTTTAACTCCAAATTTTATGCCAGTTCCGGCGTTTAACGCTGGAATTTCTGTAGGTGACTTTGAACGCCGATTTGGGCCATCAAATCTTGGGCAAAGTATGGACTATTATATATTGCTGAAAAGCCCAGGATGTCTACTTTCCAACGCCGTTGAGAGCGCGCCAATTGGGCTTTTGTAGCGCCAGAAAATCCACTTCGAGTGCAGGGAGGTCAGAATCCAACAGCATCTGCAGTCCTTTTGAGTCTCTGAATCAGATTTTTGCTCAGATCCCTCAATTTCAGCCAGAAAATACCTGAAATCACAGAAAAATACACAAACTCATAGTAAAGTCCAGAAAAGTGAATTTTAACTAAAAACTAATAAAAATATACTAAAAACTAACTAGATCATATCAAAAACATACTAAAAACAATGCCAAAAAGCGTATAAATTATCCGCTCATCACAACACCAAACTTAAATTGTTGCTTGTCCCCAAGCAACTGAAAATCAAATAAGATAAAAAGAAGAGAATATACTATAGACTCCAAATTATCAATGAAACTAAGCTCCAAATTAGATGAGCGGGACTAGTAGCTTTTTGCCTCCGAACAGTTTTGGCATCTCACTTTATCCTTTGAAATTCAGAATGATTAGCTTCTTTAGGAACTCCGAATCCAGATAGTGTTATTGATTCTCCTAGTTAAGTATGATGATTCTTGAACACAGCTACTTATTGAGTCTTGGCCGTGGCCCAAAGCACTCTGTCTTCCAGTATTACCACCGGATACATACATGCCACAGACACATAATTAGGTGAACCTTTTCAGATTGTGACTCAGCTTTGCTAAAGTCCCCAATTAGAGGTGTCCAGGGTTCTTAAGCACACTCTTATTGCCTTGGATCACAACTTTATTTCTTTCTTTTTCTTTCTTTTTCTCTTTCTCCTTTTTTTCGTTTTTCTCCTTCTTTTTCTCTTTTTTTTTTTTTGCATTCACTGCTTTTTCTTGCTTCAAGAATCATTTTTATGATTTTTCAGATCCTCAGTAACATGTCTCCTTTTTCATCATTCTTTCAAGAGCCAACAATTTTAACATTCATGAATCACAAATTCAAAAGACATATGCACTGTTTAAGCATACATTCAGAAAACAAAAAGTATTGTCACCACATCAAACTAATTAAGCTAGTTTTAAAGATGAATTTGAAATCCTGTACTTCTTGTTCTTTTGTGATAAAAACAGTTTTCATTTAAGAAAGGTGATGGATTCATATTCATAGCTTTAAGGCATAGACACTAAGACACTAATGATCATAAGACACAAACATGGATAAACATAAAGCACTTAAAATTTGAAAAACAGAAAAATAAAGAACAAGGAGATTAAAGAACGGGTCCACCTTAGTGATGGCGGCTCTTTCTTTCTCTTGAAGATCCTATGGAGTGCTTGAGCTCCTCAATGTCTCTTCCTTGTCTTTGTTACTCCTCTCTCATGATCCTTTGATCTTCTCCAATTTCGTGGAGGAGGATGGCATGTTCTTGGTGCTCCACCCTTAGTTGTCCCATGTTGGAACTCAATTCTCCTAGGGAGGTGTTCAGTTGCTCCCAATAGTCTTGTGGAGGAAAGTGCATCCCTTGAGGTATCTCAGGGATCTCTTGATGAGAGGGGTCTCTTGTTTGCTCCATCTTCTTCTTAGTGATGGGCTTGAGGTCATGCCTTCTCAGTTGAACCGGCTTTGGATGCCATAAATGGTTATGGAAAAACAAAAAGCAATGCTTTTACCACACCAAACTTAAAAGGTTTGCTCGTCCTCGAGCAAAAGAAGAAAGAAGAGAGTAGAAGAAGAAGAAATGGAGGAGAGGGAGATGGCTTTGTGGTTAGGCCAGAAGGGGAAGAAGTAGTGGTTTGAATTTGGATGGTGAGGTAAGTGGGGTTTTATGGAGGTGAGTGGTGAAGAGAAAGATAGGATTTGATAGGTGAGGGGTTTGTGGGGATCCTGTGGGGTCCACAGATCCTTAGGTGTCAAGGAAAAGTCATCCCTGCACCAAATGGCATCAAAAATCACGTTTTGAGCCAATTCTGGCGTTAAACGCCGGGCTGGTGCCCATTTCTGGCGTTTAACGCCAGGTTCTTGCCCTTTTCTGGCGTTTAACGCCAGTCTGGTGCCCCTTTCTGGCGTTAAACGCCCAGAATGGTGCCAGACTGGGCGTTAAACGCCCAACTGCTAGGCTTACTGGCGTTTAAACGCCAGCAGCTTCTTCCTCCAGGGTGTGCTGTTTTTCTTCCTGTTTTTCATTCTGTTTTTGCTTTTTTCATTGTTTTTGTGACTTCTTATGATCATCAACCTATAAAAAAGATAAAATAACAAAAGAAAATAGTTAACTATAAAACATTGGGTTGCCTCCCAACAAGCGCTTCTTTAATGTCATTAGCTTGACAGAGGACTCTCATGGAGCCTTAGAAATACTCAGAACCGTGTTGGAACCTCCCAACACCAAACTTAGAGTTTGAATGTGGGGGTTCAACACCAAACTTAGAGTTTGGTTGTGGCCTCCCAACACCAAACTTAGAGTTTGACTGTGGGGGCTCTGCTTGGCTCTGTTTTGAGAGAAGCTCTTCATGCTTCTTCTCCATGATGACAGAGGGATATCCTTGAGCCTTAAACACAATGGATTCTTCATTCACTTGAATGATCAGTTCGCCTCTATCAACATCAATCACAGCCTTTGCTGTGGCTAGGAAGGGTCTGCCAAGGATGATGGTTTCATCCATGCACTTCCCAGTCTCTAGGACTATGAAATCAGTAGGGATGTAATGGTCTTCAACTTTTACCAGTACATCCTCTACAAGTCCATAGGCTTGTTTTCTTGAGTTGTCTGCCATCTCTAGTGAGATTCTTGCAGCTTGTACCTCAAAGATCCCTAATTTCTCCATTACAGAGAGGGGCATGAGGTTTACACTTGACCCTAAGTCACACAAGGCCTTCTTGAAGGTCATGGTGCCCATGGTACAAGGTATAGAGAACTTCCCAGGATCCTGTCTCTTTTGAGGTAATTTCTGCCTAGACAAGTCATCCAGTTCTTTGGTGAGCAAGGGTAGTTCATCTTCCCAAGTCTCATTTCCAAATAACTTGTCATTTAGCTTCATGATTGCTCCAAGATATTTAGCAACTTGCTCTTCAGTGACATACTCATCCTCTTCAGAGGAAGAATACTCATCAGAGCTCATGAAAGGCAGAAGTAAGTCCAATGGAATCTCTATGGTCTCATTTTGAGCCTCAGATTCCCATGGTTCCTCATTGGGGAACTCAGAGGAGATTGGTGCACGCCCATTGAGGTCTTCCTCAGTGGCGTCCACCTCCTCTCTTTCCTCTCCATATTCGGCCATGTTTATGGCTTTGCACTCTCCTTTTGGATTTTCTTCTGTATTACTTGGGAGAGTACTAGGAGGGAGTTCAGTAACTTTCTTGCTCAGCTGACCCACTTGTCCTTCCAAATTCCTGATGGAGGACCTTGTTTCATTCATGAAACTTTGAGTGGTCTTTATTAGATCAGAGACCATTGTTGCTAAGTCAGAAGTACTCTGCTTAGAACTCTCTGTCTGTTGCTGAGAAGATGATGGAAAAGGCTTGTTATTGCTAAACCTGTTCCTTCCACCATTATTGTTATTGAAACCTTGTTGAGGTCTCTCTTGATTCTTCCATGAGAAATTTGGGTGATTTCTCCATGAAGAATTATAGGTGTTTCCATAGGGTTCTCCTAGGTAATTCACCTCTTCCATTGAAGGGTCTTCAGGATCATAAGCTTCTTCTTTAGATGAAGAGATCCTCCAGCAGAGCTATCCAAAGACATCTTGGATAGTTCAGAGAGACCATCATAGAAAATACCTATGATGCTCCATTCAGAAAGCATGTCTGAGGGACATTTTCTGATTAATTATTTGTATCTTTTCCAAGCTTCATAGAGGGATTCTCCATCCTTTTGTCAGAAGGTTTGGACTTCCACTCTAAGCTTACTCCATCTTTGTGGTGGAAAGAACTTTGCCAAGAAGGCATTGACTAGCTTTTCCCAAGAGTCCAGGCTTTCTTTAGGTTGATAGTCCAACCATATTCTAGCTCTGTCTCTTACAGCAAAAGGGAATAGCATCAGTCTATAGACCTCAGGGTCTACCCCATTAGTCTTGACTGTGTCACAGATTTACAAGAATTCAGCTAAAAACTGATGAGGATCTTCCATTGGAAGTCCATGGAACTTTGCAATTCTGTTGCATTAGAGAAACTAATTGAGGCTTAAGCTCAAAATTGTTTGCTCCAATGGCAGGGATAGAGATGCTTCTCCCATAGAAGTTGGGAGTAGGTGCAGTAAAGTCACCCAGCACCTTCCTTGCATTGTTGGCATTGTTGTTGTTTTCGGCTGCCATGTGTTCTTCTTTTTTGAAGAATTCGGTTAGGTCCTCTAAAGAGAGTTGTGCTTTGGCTTCTCTTAGCTTTATCTTCAAGGTCCTTTCAGGTTCAGGATCAGCCTCAACAAGAATGCCTTTGTCTTTGCTCCTGCTCATAAGAAAGAGAAGAGAACAAGAAAATGTGGAATCCTCTATGTCACAGTATAGAGATTTCTTTAAGAGTCAGAGAAAAAGAAGGGTAGAAGACAGAAGTAGAAAATTCGAACTTATCAAAGAAGATGGAGTTCGAATTTTGCATTAAGGAATAGTGTTAGTCCAGAAATAGAAGGATGTGAGAAGAAGGGAAGTAATTTTCGAAAATTAAGTAAAAGATTTTGAAAACATTTTGAAAAACACTTAATTGATTTTCGAAAATAAGAGTGGAAAAGAAATCAAGTAATTTTTGAAAAAGATTTTGAAATTAAAAAAGATTTGATTGAAAACTATTTTGAAAAAGATGTGATTAAAAAGATATGATTAGTTTTAAAAAGATGTGATTGAGATGATATGATTTGAAAAACATTTTAAAAGATTTTATTTGAAAACAATTTGAAAAGATATGATTTTAAAAATTAATGACTTGCCTAACAAGAAAAGATATGATTCAAACATAAAACCTTCCTCAACAGAAAAGGCAAAAAATGTTCAATCAAATCATTAATTGTTAGTAAGTATCTTTGAAAAAGGAAAGAAATTAATTTTGAAAAACATTTGATTGAAAAGATATGATTTGAAAAAGATTTGATTTTGGAAAACTTTGAAAACTTGAAAAAAATTGATTTTGAAAACAAAATCTTCCCCCTTTGCCATCCTGGCGTTAAACGCCCAGAATGTGCACATTCTGGCGTTTAACGCCCAAACTACTACCCTTTTGGGCGTTAAACGCCCAACCAGGCACCCTGGCTGGCGTTTAAACGCCAGTCTGTCCTTCTTCACTGGGCATTTTTAAATGCCCAGCTTTTTCTGTGTGATTCCTCTGCAGTATGTTCTGAATCTTCAATTCTCTGTATTATTGACTTGAAAAGACACAAATTAAAAATATTTTTGGATTTTTAATAATGAGGAATAATCAAAATGCAACTAAAATCAAATAACAATGCATGCAAGACACCAAACTCAGCAGTTTGTATACTATTGACACTAACAAAATGAGAATGCATATGAGAAACAACAAAACACTCAAGTCAATAGAATTCAAAGATCAAAACAAGGAAATCATCAAGAACAACTTGAAGATTAATGAAGACACATGCATGAATGCAATAAGAACAGAAACATGCAATTGACACCATACTTAAAGTGAGACACTAGACTTAAACAAGAAATATTTTTGGATTTTATGATTTTATAAATTTTTTTTGTGCTTTTTCGAAAATTAAGTGAAAAGGAAAATAAAGGTATCAAAATTCTTAATGAGAATTCCAGGAATCATGCAATGTTAGTCTAAAGCTTTAGTCTAAAGGAATTAGACATGGCCGGCCAAGCTTCAGCAGGACATTGCATTCAAGAGCTAAATTGATGAAAATCAATCAGCTTTGGTGATGATAAGAACATCACCTTGAAACACTAGAATTCATTCTTAAGAACTCTGAAGAAAAATAATACCTAATCTAAGCAACAAGATGAACCGTCAGTTGTCCATACACAAGAACAATCCCCGGCAACGGCGCCAAAAACTTGGTGCACGAAATTGTGATCACTACAACTTCGCACAACTAACCAGCAAGTGCACTGGGTCGTCCAAGTAATACCTTACGCGAGTAAGGGTCGATCCCACGGAGATTGGTGGTATGAAGCAAGCTATGGTCATCTTGTAAATCTCAGTCAGGCAGACTCAATGGGTATAGATGATGAACGAAATAAACATAAAGATAAAGATAGAGATACTTATGTAATTCATTGGTAGGAACTTCAGATAAGCGTATGAAGATGCCTTCCCTTCCGTCTCTCTGCTTTCCTATTGTCTTCATCCAATCCTTCTTACTCCTTTCCATGGCAAGCTCGTGTAGGGTTTCACTGTTGTCAGCAGCTACCTCCCATCCTCGCAGTGAAAGCTAATGCTCACGCACTCTGTCACAGTACGGCCAATCACCGGTTCGGTTCCCGCTCCTACTGGAATAGAATCCCTCTTTTGCGTCTGTCACTAACGCCCAGCAGGTTAGAGTTTGAAGCACGTCACAGTCATTCAATCATTGAATCCTACTCAGAATACCACAGACAAGGTTTAGACCTTCCGGATTCTCTTGAATGCCGCCATCAGGTCCTGCCTATACCACGAGGATTCCGGTTAAAGAATCCAAGAGATATTCACTAAGCCTCAGATGCTTGTAGAACAAGAGTGGTTGTCAGTCACCTTGTTCATAGGTGAGAATGATGATGAGTGTCACGGATCATCACATTCATCAAGTTGAAGAACAAGTGATATCTTGGATAAAGAACAAGCGGAATTGAATGGAAGAACAATAGTAATTGCATTAATACTCGAGGTACAGTAGAGCTCCACACCTTAATCTATGGTGTGTAGAAACTCCACCGTTAAAAATACATAAGAACAAAAGTGATCATTGGTTTCGGCCCCAGAGAGGGAACCAGAAGAACCAAGATGAAAATACAATAGTCAAAGGTCCTATATATAGAAAACTAGTAGCCTAGGGTGTACAGAGATGAGTAAATGACATAAAAATCCACTTCCGGGCCCACTTGGTGTGTGCTTGGGCTGAGTAATGAAGGAATTTCGTGTAGAGACCTTTTCTGGAGTTAAACGCCAGCTTTCATGCCAGTTTGGGCGTTTAACTCCAAATTTTATGCCAGTTCCGGCGTTTAACGCTGTAATTTCTGTAGGTGACTTTGAACGCCGGTTTGGGCCATCAAATCTTGGGCAAAGTATGGACTATTATATATTTCTGGAAAGCCCAGGATGTCTACTTTCCAACGCCGTTGAGAGCGCGCCAATTGGGCTTCTGTAGCGCCAGAAAATCTACTTCGAGTGCAGGGAGGTCAGAATCCAACAGCATCTGCAGTCCTTTTGAGTCTCTGAATCAGATTTTTGCTCAGATCCCTCAATTTCAGCCAGAAAATACTTGAAATCACAGAAAAACACACAAACTCATAGTAAAGTCCAGAAAAGTGAATTTTAACTAAAAACTAATAAAAATATACTAAAAACTAACTAGATCATATCAAAAACATACTAAAAACAATGCCAAAAAGCGTATAAATTATCCGTTCATCAAAGAGCCAACAATTTTAACATTTTCAAACTCCAAATTCAAAAGACATATGCACTGTTCAAGCATTCATTCAGAAAACATAAAGTATTGTCACCACATCAAACTAATTCAACTAGTTTCAGAGATGAATTTCGAAATCCTGTACTTCTTGTTCTTTTGTGATTAAAGCATTTTTCTTTTAAGAGAGGTGATGGATTCATAGGACATTCATAGCTTTAAGGCATAAACTTAAATTTTATTAATTATGAATTAAGAACAAGACTCAGAAATTAAATATAAGATGAAACTAAAAATAAAAAAAACGAAATAATATATAAAAAAAAAACGAAAAAGAATAGGCTCCTCATGATAGAGGTTTTCACAGAGTTAGGACTCAACAACCTTGATTTTGAGAAGTGGATGCTCCCTCAGCTTGAGAGGAGAGCTTTTGGCGTTTCATCTCTTGAATTTCACGCCCCTGCTTCTCTTGTTCCTTCAGCAATTTGCAGAGCATGCAGTTTTGATTCTGCTGTTCTTCCTTCAGTTGCTCCATAGTCTCTTGCAACTTGTTAATAGATGCTTCTAGGTTGGCCCAGTAGCCAATTTCAGGGAATTCAGGGAGGAACTCATGCGCCCTCCTTTTGATAGAGTTGTCTTGCACTTGTCCTTCCATTGACTTCTTGGTGATTGGATGCTCAATGGGTATGAACTCATCTACTCCCATCTTCACCCCAGCCTCTTTACAGAGCAAGGAGATCAAGCTTGGGTAAGCCAATTTGGCTTCAGTGGAATTCTTATTTGCAATTGTGTAGATCTCACAAGCAATCACATGATGCACCTCCACTTCTCTTCCAAGCATAATGCAATGAATCATCACTGCTCTCTTGATGGTGACCTCAGAACGGTTGCTAGTGGGCAATATGGAACGCCCAATGAAGTCTAGCCAACCTCTTGCAATTGGCTTGAGGTCTCCCCTCTTGAGTTGGTTTGGGACACCCTTTGAATTGGTTATCCACTTAGTCCCAGGGAGGCATATGTCCTCTAGGATTTGATCCAACCCTTTATCTACTCTCACCATCCTCCTATTAAAGGAGTCAGGATCATCTTGCAGTTGAGGCAACTTGAAGATTTCCCTTATTTTGTCCAGATGAAAGTACATAACTTTCCCTCTGACCATAGTTCTGTAGGTATGGTAAGCGGTTCCAGTCATTTTCTGCTTATCTGTCAGCCACAGATTTGAGTAGAATTCCTGAACCATGTTCCTTCCAACCTTTGTCTCAGGATTGGTTAGAACTTCCCATCCTCTGTTTCGAATTTGCTCTTGGATCCCCGGATATTCATCTTCTTTCAGATCAAATTTAACTTCCGGGATCACTGACCTCAGACCCATTATTTTGTGATAATGGTCTTCATGTTCTTTGGTTAAGAACTTCTCTTGATTCCAAAGATTCTTTGGATTATTCTCTTTCTTGCCTCTTAAATTGGTTTGTTTTCCCTTAGGAGCCATGATATTGATGAATCTTGGCTTAGTGATCACGGAAAAGCACACCAAACTTAGAGGTTTGCTTGTCCTCAAGCAAAAGAAAAGAAAGAAGAGAGAGAGAAAGAGGAAATTCGAATGGTGTGGGTAAAGGGGGTTCCAAACGTGAATTTATAAGGGAGGGGAGAAGAGATTTCGAAAAAAATAAAAATTTGAAAGGAGATTTGAGAAGATATGAAAAGAAATTGAGAAAAGGGTGAGTTTTTGAAGAAGATTTGGGATTAATTTGAAATAGATTTGAAGAATGGTTTTGATTTGTGAAGATTTGAAAGTGAATGATGAAAGGTTGAAGTGCATTTATGTAGAAGAGTATGGTTAAAAAGAGGAAAGTTTGAAAAAAATTGAGTTGAAAACAAAAATATGGTCCCCCCACCTTTCTGGCGTTAAACGCCCAGAATGGCACCCATTCTGGCGTTTAACGCCCATTTGCTACCCCTTTTGGGCGTTTAACGCCTAGCCAGGTGCCCTGGCTGGCGTTAAACGCCAGAAATCCTTTGTCACTGGGCGTTTTTCCAAAACGCCCAGGATGCTGCACACCTGGCGTTTAACGCCCAAAATGGTACCATTACTGGCGTTAAACGCCCAGAATGATACCCATTCTGGCGTTTAACGCCCAAAATGCTCCTTACTGGCGTTTTTTTTGCCAGTAAGCTCATTTTTTCTGCTTTTTGAGCTGAATCCTTCTGTAACTCTGTGAATTCCTTCATTTTTGATACTTGCCTCTGTAAGAACTAATTATACAACTTCCTAATGACTGGGTTGCCTCCCAGCAAGCGCTTCTTTACTGTCTTTAGCTGGACTTTCACTGAGAATCACTCAAGTCTCAGTTTTGAGCATTCCTGCTCAAAATTTCCTTCAAGATAGTGCTTGATTCTCTGTCCATTTACAATGAACTTTCTGTCAGAATCAGTATCCTGAAGCTCAACATATCCATATGGTGAGACTCCTGTAATCACATACGGACCCCTCCACCGGGATTTGAGTTTTCCTGGAAACAGTTTGAGCCTAGAGTTGAAGAGCAGAACTTTTTGTCCTGGCTCAAAGACTCTGGTTGACAACTTCTTGTCATGCCATTTCTTTGCCTTTTCCTTATAATTTTTTGCATTTTCAAAGGCATTGAGTCTGAACTCCTCTAGCTCATTTAGCTGGAGTAATCTTTTTTCACCAGCTAACTGTGCATCCATGTTTAGGAATCTGGTTGCCCAGTAGGCTTTATGTTCCAGTTCCACAGGCAAATGGCAGGCCTTCCCATACACCAATTGGTATGGGGAGGTTCCTATAGGAGTCTTGAATGCTGTTCTGTATGCCCACAGAGCATCATCCAAGCTCTTTGCCCAATCCTTTCTCCGGGCTATCACAGTCCGTTCTAGGATTCTTTTTAGCTCTCTGTTAGAGACTTCAGCTTGCCCATTTGTCTGTGGGTGATATGCAGTTGCCACTTTATGGCTAATTCCATATCTAACCATAGCAGAGTATAGCTGTTTGTTGCAGAAATGAGAGCCCCCATCACTGATTAATACTCTGGGGACGCCAAACCTGCTGAAAATGTTTTTCTGGAGGAATTTCAGTACGGTCTTGGTATCATTAGTGGGTGTAGCAATTGCTTCTACCCACTTAGATACGTAGTCAACTGCCACCAGAATGTAAGTGTTTGAGTATGATGGTGGGAATGGCCCCATGAAGTCAATTTCCCATACATCAAACAATTCTATCTCTAATATCCCTTGTTGAGGCATGGCATATCCGTGAGGCAGGTTACCAGCTCTTTGGCAACTGTCACAGTTACGCACAAACTCTCGGGAATCTTTATAGAGAGTAGGCCAGTAGAAGCCGCACTGGAGAACTTTAGTGGCTGTTCGCTCACTTCCAAAATGTCCTCCATACTGTGATCCATGGCAGTGCCACAGGATCCTTCGTGCTTCTTCTCTGGGTACACATCTGCGGATCACTCCGTCAGCACATCTCTTAAAGAGATATGGTTCATCCCAGAGGTAGTACTTGGCATCTGAAATTAATTTCTTTCTTTGCACTCTGCTGTACTCCTTGGGTATGAACCTCACAGCTTTATAGTTTGCAATATCTGCAAACCATGGAGTTTCCTGAATGGCAAAGAGTTGCTCATCTGGGAAAGTCTCAGAGATCTCAGTAGAAGGGAGGGACGTCCCAGCTACTGGTTCTATCCGGGACAGATGATCAGCCACTTGGTTCTCTGTCCCTTTTCTGTCTCTTATTTCTATATCAAACTCTTGCAGAAGCAACACCCATCTTATAAGCCTGGGTTTTGAATCCTGCTTTGTGAGTAAGTATTTAAGAGCAGCATGGTCAGTGTACACAATCACCTTTGATCCCACTAAGTAGGATCTAAACTTGTCAATGGCATAGACCACTGCAAGTAATTCTTTTTCTGTGGTTGTGTAATTCTTCTGTGCATCATTTAGAACACGGCTAGCATAATAAATGACATGCAGAAGTTTGGCATGCCTCTGTCCCAACACTGCACCAATGGCATGATCACTGGCATCACACATTAATTCAAATGGTAATGCCCAATCTGGTGCAGAGATGACTGGTGCTGTGACCAGCTTAGCTTTCAGGGTCTCAAATGCCTGCAGACACTGTGTGTCAAACACAAATGGTGTGTCAGCAGCTAACAGGTTACTCAAAGGCTTTGCAATTTTCGAAAAATCCTTGATAAACCTTCTGTAGAATCCTGCATGCCCCAGAAAGCTTCTGATTGCCTTAACATTGGCAGGTGGTGGTAATTTTTCAATTACCTCTACCTTTGCCTTATCCACCTCTATTCCCCTGCTTGAAATTTTGTGCCCAAGGACAATTCCTTCAGTCACCATAAAGTGACATTTCTCCCAGTTTAAAACCAGGTTAGTCTCTTGGCATCTTTTCAGGACAAGTGATAGGTGGTTAAGACAGGAGCTAAATGAGTCTCCATATACTGAAAAGTCATCCATGAAGACTTCCAGAAATTTCTCTACCATATCTGAGAAGATAGAGAGCATGCACCTTTGAAAGGTTGCAGGTGCATTGCACAGACCAAAAGGCATCCTTCTGTAGGCAAACACGCCAGAAGGGCAAGTGAATGCTGTCTTTTCTTGGTCCTTAGAATCTACTGCAATTTGGTTGTAGCCTGAATAGCCATCCAAAAAGCAGTAATAATCATGACCAGCTAGTCTTTCTAGCATTTGGTCTATGAATGGTAAAGGAAAATGATCCTTTCTGGTGGCTGTATTGAGCCTCCTGTAGTCAATACACATGCGCCACCCTGTGACTGTCCTTGTAGGAACTAGTTCATTTTTTTCATTATGAACCACTGTCATGCCTCCTTTTTTGGGAACAACTTGGACAGGGCTCACCCAGGGGCTATCAGAAATAGGATAAATCCCAGCCTCTAGTAATTTAGTGACCTCTTTCTGCACCACCTCCTTCATGGCTGGATTTAGCCTCCTCTGTGGTTGAACCACTGGTTTGGCATTATCCTCCAACAGGATCTTGTGCATGCATCTAGCTGGGCTAATACCCTTGAGATCACTGATGGACCACCCAAGAGCTGTCTTGTGTGTCCTTAGCACTTGAATCAGTGCTTCCTCTTCCTGTAAATTTAAAGCAGAGCTTATAATCACTGGAAAAGTGTTACCCTCTCCCAGAAATGCATATTTCAGGGATGGTGGTAGTGGTTTGAGTTCAGGCTTAGGAGGCTTATCCTCCTCCTGAGGAATTTTTGAAAATTCCTTTGCCTCCTCTGGCTCTTCCTGATCAGTTTGAGCATCTTTGAAGATGTCCTCAAGCTCTGATTCTAGGCTTTCAGCCATATTGATCTCTTCTACCAGAGAGTCAATAATGTCAGCGCCCATGCAGTCATTTGGTGTGTCTGGGTGCTGCATAGCTTTTACAGCATTCAACTTGAACTCATCCTCATTGACTCTCAAGGTTACTTCCCCCTTTTGTACATCAATGAGAGTTCGTCCAGTTGCTAGGAAAGGTCTTCCTAGAATGAGAGTTGCACTCTTGTGCTCCTCCATTTCCAGCACCACAAAGTCAGTTGGAAAGGCAAATGGCCCAACTTTGACAATCATGTCCTCTATTATGCCTGATGGGTGTTTAATGGAGCCATCAGCAAGTTGGAGGCATATCCTGGTTGGTTTGACTTCTCCAATCAACCCAAGCTTTCTGATAGTGGATGCAGGTATTAGATTGATGCTTGCTCCAAGATCACATAAAGCTGTCTTGGTGCAAGTGCCTTCTAATGTGCATGGTATCAGAAAGCTTCCAGGATCTTGAAGCTTTTCTGGTAAGCTTTTTAGAATGACTGCACTGCATTCTTCAGTGAGAAACACTTTTTCAGTTTCTCTCCAATCCTTCTTATGACTTAAGATTTCCTTCATGAACTTAGCATAAGAAGGTATTTGCTCAAGTGCCTCTGCAAATGGAATCTTTATTTCAAGAGTCCTTAAATAGTCTGCAAAGCGGGCAAATTGCTTATCCTGTTCCGCTTTGCGGAGTTTCTGAGGATAAGGCATCTTGGCTTGATATTCTTCAACCTTAGATGCTGCAGGTTTATTCCTTACAGAAGTGGTTGAAGAAGCCTTGTTAGAGGGATTACTGTCAGCACTCTCAGGTGTCTGATTTTCCCTTGGCGTTTGGACGCCAGGATTGGGTGGAAAATGGGCGTTAAACGCCAACTTTTCCCCCTTTTCTGGCGTTTGAACGCCAGAACTGGGCAAGGAATGGGCGTTTAACGCCAGCTTTCCTTCCCTTTCTGGCGTTTGAACGCCAATATTCCTCTCTGGGCTCTTACTGTCCTCAGAGGGATTTTGAACAGTGGTTTGGTTGTCCTCTGTCAATTGTTCCTTGTTTGGCTTTTTGCTCTTTTGAGAATTGTTATTCAGTGTCTTCCCACTCCTCAGTTGAACTGCTTGACATTCCTCTGTTATTTGTTTAGATATTTGTTGTTTTGGTTGATTCAACTGCAGTTCTATGCTCTTGTTAGCAACCTTAGTATCATGGAGCATTTCTTTAAATTCTGCTAACTGTTCTGTCATCAGGAGCAATTGTTGATTAAGCTCATTCATCTGTTCTTGAGGATTAGGATCAGTGACTAATGTCATGACTTCCTCTTTTGGAACGAACTCATTGCTAGAATATAAGTATTGGTTTCTAGCAACAGTGTCTATGAGCTCTTGAGCTTCTTCAATTGTCTTCCTCATGTGTATAGATCCACCAGCTGAGTGGTCTAAAGACATCTGAGCTTTTTCTGTAAGCCCATAGTAGAAAATGTCTAACTGAACCCACTCTGAAAACATTTCAGAGGGACATTTCCTTAGCATACCTCTATACCTCTCCCAGGCATTATAAAGGGATTCATTATCCTCTTGTTTAAAGCCTTGGATGTCCAGCCTAAGCTGTGTCATCCTCTTTGGAGGGTAAAAATGATTCAGGAATTTGTCTGACAACTGTTTCCATGTCTTTATGCTTGCTGTAGGTTGGTTATTTAACCACCTTTTAGCTTGATCTTTTACAGCAAATGGAAACAGTAATAGTCTGTAGACATCCTGATCCACCTCTTTATCATGTACTGTGTCAGCAATTTGTAAAAATTGTGCCAGAAACTCAGTAGGTTCTTCCTGTGGAAGACCGGAATACTGGCAATTTTGCTGCACTATGATAATGAGTTGAGGGTTTAGCTCAAAGCTGCTAGCTTTGATGGGGGGTATACAGATGCTACTCCCATATGCAGCTGTAATGGGGTTAGCATAAGACCCCAGAGTCCTTTTGGACTGATTAATTCCACTTAAGTCCATGATGGACAAAAGGGAAATGATAATAATTGCAAAGAGATGAATTTTGTTTATTTTTAAATTTTTTTTTTTGAAATAACCGAAAAAAAATAAAATAAAATAAAACAAAAGAAAACTAAAATAAAAAAAAATTCGAAAATTAAAAATAAAACAAGATAAAAGCAAATTGAGAACTGAATCAATTAGTAAAAAAAAGATTTTGAAAACAGCAATTAAAAAGATATGATTGAAAAATTTTTATGAAAAAGATTTGATTCTTAAAGAGAGGAAAGAGAAAAACACAAAAAGACACCAAACTTAAAATTTTTAGAAATCAAACACTAATTTTTTCGAAAATTTTAAAGGAAAAACACAAAGAGGACACCAAACTTAGAAATTTTTTTATGAATCAAAAAGGGACTAAGAACATGCAAATTCGAAAATTAAAAGAAGAAAAACAAAAAGCATGCAATTGACACCAAACTTAAAATATGAAACTAGACTCAACTAAAAGACTCTAAACCAACAAAAATAAAACAGTCCTAATCTAAGCAACAAAATAAACCGTCAGTTGTCCAAACTCGAACAATCCCCGGTAACGGCGCCAAAAACTTGGTGCACGAAATTGCAATAACACTTTTGCAATCCCGCACAACTAACCAGCAAGTGCACTGGGTCGTCCAAGTAATACCTTGCGTGAGCAAGGGTCGATCCCACGGAGATTGTCGGCTTGAAGCAAGCTATGGTTATCTTGTAAATCTTAGTCAGGATATCAGAAATTATCAGGATTGATTGTAAAAAGCAAAAGAACATGAAAAAGGTACTTGTTTTGCAGTAATGGAGAATAGGCTGAGGCTTTGGAGATGCTCCATCTTCCGAATCTCTGCTTTCCTACTGTCTTCTTCATCAAACACGCAAGGCTCCTTCCATGGCAAGCTGTATGTAGGGTTTCACCATTGTCAGTGGCTACCTCCCATCCTCTCAGTGAAAATACGTCCCTGATGCTCTGTCACAGCATAGGCTAATCATCTGTCGGTTCTCAATCAGGCCGGAATAGAATCCAGTGATTCTTTTGCGTCTGTCACTAACGCCCCGCCCTCAGGAGTTTGAAGCACGTCACAGTCATTCAGTCATTGAATCCTACTCAGAATACCACAGACAAGGTTTAGACCTTCCGGATTCTCTTGAATGCCGCCATCAGTTCTAGCTTATACCACGAAGATTCTGATTAAAGAATCCAAGAGATAACTACTCAATCTAAGATAGAACAGAGGTGGTTGTCAGGCACATGTTCATAGTTGAGAATGATGATGATTGTCACGGATCATCACATTCATCCGGATTAAGAACAAGTGTTATCTTAGAATCGAAGCAAGCATGATTGAATAAGAAACAGTAGTAATTGCATTAATCCATCAAGACACAGCAGAGCTCCTCACCCCCAACCATGGGGTTTAGAGACTCATGCTGTGGAAGTACAAAGAAACGTGTAAAAATGTCATGAGGTCATCAGGTCCGGATACAATGTCAAAAGATCCTATTAATAGTAAACTAGTATCCTAAGGTTTACAGAAATGAGTAAATTACAGAAAAATCCACTTCCGGGCCCACTTGGTGTGTGCTTGGGCTGAGCAATGAAGTAATTTCGTGTAGAGACCTTTTCTGGAGTTAAACGCCAGCTTTCATGCCAGTTTGGGCGTTTAACTCCAAATTTTATTCCAGTTCCGGCGTTTAACGCTGGAATTTCTGTAGGTGACTTTGAGCGCCGGTTTGGGCCATCAAATCTTGGGCAAAGTATGGACTATTATATATTGCTGGAAAGCCCAGGATGTCTACTTTCCAATGCCGTTGAGAGCGCGCCAATTGGGCTTCTGTAGCTCCAGAAAATCCACTTCGAGTGCAGGGAGGTCAGAATCCAACAGCATCTGCAGTCCTTTTCAGTCTCTGGATCAGATTTTTGCTCAGGACCCTCAATTTCAGCCAGAAAATACCTGAAATCACAGAAAAATACACAAACTCATAGTAAAGTCCAGAAAAGTGAATTTTAATTAAAAACTAATAAAAATATACTAAAAACTAACTAAATCATACTAAAAACATACTAAAAACAATGCCAAAAAGCATACAAATTATCCGCTCATCAATTACCTGAGGGTGTAAAACCAATTGGTTGTAAATGGATATTTAAAACCAAAAGGGATTCTAAGGGTAATGTCGAGAGATATAAAGCTCGTCTAGTCGCTAAAGGCTTTACTCAAAAAGAAGGCATAGACTATAAAGAGACTTTCTCTCCAGTATCATCGAAAGACTCTTTTAGAACCATAATGGCACTAGTAGCTCATTTTGACTTGGAGCTACATCAGATGGATGTAAAGACAGCGTTTCTCAATGGTGACATTGATAAAACGATGTATATGGTACAACCAGAAAATTTTGTATCAGGTGATTCAAAATCTATGGTTTGTAAGTTAAAGAAATCCATCTATGGTCTCAAACAAGCTTCCCGTCAATGGTATCACGAGTTTCATCAAGTCATTACCTCATACGGTTTTGAGGAGAATATCATAGATGAGTGTGTATACCGCAAGTTCAGTGGGAGTAAATATATCTTTTTGGTCTTATATGTTGATGACATTCTACTTGCCAGCAACGATATAGGCTTGTTGCATGAAACTAAGAAATTTCTATCGAACAAATTCGAAATGAAAGATCTTGGTGATGCCTCTTTTGTATTAGGAATCGAGATACTAAGAGATCGTTCTCAAGGTATTCTTGGATTATCACAAAAGAACTATATCGAAAAGATTTTAAGTAGATATGGCATGGAAAATTGTAGACCAATGGACACACCCGTAGCTAAAGGAGACAAGTTCAGTCTCAAACAATGCCCTAAAAATGATCTTGAGATGACAGCAATGCATGATAAGCCTTATGCATCAGCACTAGGAAGTTTAATGTATGCTCAAGTCTGCACACGTCCCGATATATCATTTATAGTGGGAGTGTTGGGTAGATACTTGAGCAATCCAGGTATGGATCATTGGATAGCTGTTAAACGCGTAATGCGTTATCTAAAGAGAACAAAGGATTACATGCTCACTTATCGGAGATCAGAAAATTTGGAGATCATTGGGTATTCTGATTCCGATTTTGCGGGATGCCAAGATAGTAGACGCTCTACTTCAGGCTGTATCTTCACTTTGGCTGGAGGAGCTATTGCATGGAAGTCTAACAAACAGACTCTTGTAGCTTCCTCAACAATGGAGGCAGAATATGTTGCTTGCTTTGAGGCATCCAAACATGGCATATGGTTGCGAAACTTTGTCACTGAGCTTCGTGTAGTAGATGACATTGAAAAGCCATTAAAGATATTCTGTGACAACAAGTCAGCAGTATTATACTCCAACAACAATAAGAGCTTGACAAAATCGAAGCATATAGACATCAAGTTCTTAGTTGTCAAGGAGAAAATTCAAGAAAAACAGATTTCCATAGAACATATAGGAACAGAGTATATGCTAGCGGACCCATTAACCAAGGGATTGATCCCTAAAGTCTTTCATGAGCACACTGCTCGGATGGGTGTCAATAGTTGTGATGCCTTGGTTTAGTGGGAGTTTATTTTATGCTATATGTTCTATGACAGATATTGAGTTATTTTTTCTGCAGAATTAAGTTGATGGTTTATTTCATGTTATATGAAATGTTCATTTTGCAATATTTGTATTGTGTTTGATCTCAATAAAGTAGGACCAGCTGGAAATAGACATGCATGAGATCACTTGGCATGTAATTTCCATATTACTCATCCAAATTTGATCTATGTCGTTAAGTATATTAGGATGGTGATTGGCGTGGTTTAGTCACGGCATTTAATGTGATAAAAGCTGCGGTAGTTCCATATCTAATGTATGAGACGGACCAGATTGTTAAAGTAATGAAAGAAATAGCATTCAGATGCGCGCATAAAGTTTATAAAATGTGATTATGTCAAGAAAGAATATATGTATAGCCCAAGTGGGAGATTGTTAGGAAATTATTTAATTTCCTAACTTATTTGTGGGCAATACATATATCAATTATAATCACAAATGATGCTATTTCAAATTAAATGACTTATATAATGATGATCTCATTTATTGTTATAAATGCTAATTGAATAAGTCATTATTACTTTTGATTTGGAATTAAATGAGAATAAAACCGGATATTATCTTTTGTTCCTTAGATAATTATCTTTTTGGATTTTAGATATATTATCTTTTGGGCTTTAGATACTATTTTATTTGGGCTTAAGGGTTTAATGGGTGCCATGCTCAAATATAAATAGACCTTCAGGGTTTCGGTCCCCAATATACCAAAGCCGCCTTTGTTACTCTTTTCCCATCAAAAGAGTTGCAGTACAGCCTCCTAGGAATACAGAAGGCTTTGGTTGAGAAAGATCGAAAGAACCACAAGATCCAAACTATTCAGTCATAATTCATGTTTATGAATTCAGGTACGCTTCCGCATTATGTTATATTTTTGGTGATTCAATATGGATGATCTGGGATATAAAAATTAATTTATTCCAACATGTATAACAAACGACTCAGAAAGAAGGAAATGCACGTGTGGAAGAAGTTATTTGAGTAGCTTAAATAAAAAAATTACACGGATGTAGAGTTTTTCTAAATAATAAATATACTTGCATTTTTTCATGTATAACAAACATTATTGAAGGTATCATTATTAAAAAAATCTGCGCGTATTTACATAAATAATGCCACCTTAACTAGAAATTAAATTCGAAAATATCAAAGCACGCTTGTCATTGAAAAATTTAAAATTATATATATACATATTCTATTTATTTAATCTAAGCCATGATATAGCGTTATCACTACTATTGGATAACTCGTTACACTAATTACACACTAGAAATAATAATTAATAATGAAAAACTATTAATGAAATGACTTAAAACCAATAAGTTTGATTAAAAAAAAAAGGATTGGAATTGCTAATTTAACTCCTATCACCTGCATTTAATTGATAGTCTAATCAAACCGATATAAGATGTGGATAGCTTAATAACTCAACATCATACACTCATAATGGGAATAACATTTGGTATCCAAATTTGTTACCACTTTACCTTTTTTTCCTCATTAAGAAAATCTTTTTGTTCTTATAACTATTTCTTTTGCTAACTGCCTAACTCCTTTTCGTTTTTCTTAAAATCTTCTTCGTATATATGATATTTTTCTTTTTATTAAAAGAAATATTAAAACAGTCATTTTTATAAGTTGATCAATAAATTAAAGATGAAAAAAGGCTAGTTAATATACAACTATTTCAGGTGGATACTAAAAATTAATCACTAAAATTAATTATTAAAATATAAAATATATATTAAAAATAAATTAAACTATACATATATTTATATACAAATACATAATAATTAATTTTAATATGTAAATAATATTTTTATTTTATATAACTAATAATCTAATATACGCACGGTAACGCATCGAAAATTTCCAATGCGACGAAGAGGAGCACAATATGCGTTATTGGAAAAATATAAAAATTCAAAATAAAGTTATCCGAAATCTTCATATATTCTTCAAGATGTTGATGTTGTTGATTATAGGTACGTTTTTATCGCAGCAGTAATTAACAACAACAACAATAATAATCCTAATTATCATCGTAAAAAAAAAGGCAAATAGCACACAATTCAAACAAAGTTTCTTGCTGATGGAGTGGATTACGAAATTGGATTGTCTTAATTTTTTATTTGAGAGAATAAAATATAATCTCTTACCATATATTTTATAAATAAAATTAAAAAATATTAAATAAATTATATAAAAATAATAACATTTCATTTCGTTTATCTCAATATTTAATTAATTTCTAAGCTTTTTATTCCAATAATCCTAACAACAATTTTGTTAGGCAAACAACCGAGTGCGAATAACACTAAACAACGTCTCTATTAGGCTCTACTCTTAGATCCACTAAACATAAAAAAAAATTTCTCATTCATTTACTTCCTCTTATTCTAATTAACCTTTTATCTTTCACCATTTAATTACTACACAAACCTTAATTCTTCTTTACATCCACATCACAAATTCTAATCCCTTGGTCCATATTCTCACCGACCACTCCTGAGTCTTCCGTCGCGACGTGCATAGTTTCTGATTACTGTGGCTCTTCCATTCGTGATGAAAAAGAAACATCTAAAATCTTAAAAAAACATTTAAAATTATTTTAAAAATGTCAAAACATCTAAAATATAATAAAAATAAACATCCAAAACTTAATAAAAAAGAGACCTTAGATAATTTAAAAAATTTTAAAATTTAACAAAACAAGCCATTCAAAAAATATTGAAAAAATAACATAAAAAAACTAAGAAAAAGAATATCTAAGATTATTAAAAAAACCAAACTCAAAAAAATAAACATCTAAAATATAGAAAAAAAAATCATTCAAAAAATAAGAGTTAACTATCAAAAATGCCACCGAATTATTTAAATGTTGACAAAAATTTACTCGAATTTTACTATCGATAAAAATATTTTCAAATAATTTAAAAACACAACAAAAATACCAACAGTAAATATATATTTTCAAAAAATATCTTAGAGATTGAATTTTGATGCAATTTTTTGTAAGCATGATTATAAAAATAAGATATTATTATATTTAAAATTTGGTGATTTTTCGTTAAGTATATACTTTTTTATAATTTTTTGTTAACAACCAATAATACTTTTAAAAAATCACAAAACAATATATACTTAATAAAAAATCACCAAATTTTAAGAATAATAATACATCATTTTTCTAATCATGCATGCAAAAAATCACATCTAAATTTAATCTCTAATGTATTTTTTGAGAAATACATATTTAATGTTAGTTTTTTTGCAAGATTATCTAACATTAAATATGTATTTCTCAAAAAATACATTAGAGATTGAATTTTGATACAATTTTTTGTAAGCATATTTAAAAAAATGAGAAATTATTGTCCTTAAAATTTGATAATTTTTCGTTAAGTATATATGTTTTTTGTAATTTTTTTGTTAACTAATAATAATTTTAAAAAAATCACAAAACAATATATACTTAGAAAAAAATCACCAAATTTTAAGAATAATAATATCTCATTTTTTTAATTATACTTGAAAAAATCACATCGAAATTCAATCTCTAAGGCATTTTTTGAAAATATATATTTACTGTCGGACATTTTTGTCGCGTTTTAAAATTATTTAAAGGCATTTTTGTCGATAGTAAAATAAAGATACATCTTTGTCAGCATTTGAATAATTCGGGAGCGTTTTTTGTGGTTAACTCGAAAAATCAATCATCCTAATTTTGAAAAAAAATCCAAAACAGAGAAAAAAAATTACCCAAAAGTAATAAAAAGAATCATTCAAAATTAAAAAAATCAAAACTAGTTAAAAGAATCATCCAAGAAAAAAAAGAATCATCATCCAAGAAGAAGAATCGCACGGTGGTCAACGACAACGTCTTTGACAGCATTGTGTGGATAATGAACAACTCGCGGTGGCACATCGCGGGACGAAGCCACGAAGGTCGCACGTCGCAACAGCAGCAACTCTTCGGCAGTGGCGCGTTGCGGGACGAAACCACCGAGGTTGTGTGTCGCAACAGCAGCAACTCCACGAGAGAGGGTGGGCGACATAGTAGCAACGGCTCAACGGGAATGCAGCGCAATCGCCTCACTCGCACACTTGCTTCTTGCAATGTCGACGTGATGAAGAGAGAACGCGAGACATCTTCAACCAGCGGCGAGGAAACATTGCAGAGGGGAAGGAGCGTCGGTCTGGGCGGCAGTCTGAGTGGTGGAGGGGGGAGGGTTGACGCAATGAGATGAAATAAGAACGTGGTGTATGTAACGTGTTAGAATATAATTAGCATTATTCAGATATGCTAAATAACACTACTTGATTTTAATTGAAGCTAATTATATTCTAATATAACGATGTGTTGAGAGGAGATTATGTTGCCTAATTTTAATAATTCAAATTTAAAACTTAATTATTTTAATTAATTAAAAATTTGATTTTAATAATTAATTTAAAATTAATTAATTTTTTAGGTGGTTGTTTATATTGTTTGGTCCTTGTGATGTCCGCCATACTTTCTCTTCCAACAAATATCTAGATTCATCATCAGGTATAAACAAATTAAATGCTATGATTATCCATAGTGTAGTGTAGGACTTTATAATCACCCTTTATGATGATTGTGATGTATGTGGTAAGTGGAATTTGAAATTTTCATTCAGGTGGAGGATAATTCATGTGTATGGGACTTGGTAAAACACTACTAGGTGATGAGATTCCACAATATTATTTGGGCTTCTTCGGATAATTTGTTGTTCTATTTTTCCTGCGTTAAACCCACCAAACATGTAGGGTTGTATATGGATTGAATCGGATCGGATCGGATATAACAAAAAATTTTATTCGATTTACACTACACTTATTAAATCAGATCAGATCGGATACGATATTCGTAAATTTTTAGACCAGATCGGATATCGAGTATATCCGCATAATTATAAAAAAATGTTTTTAAATTTCATTTGGCTGTTTTTATAGAAAAATTCATTTTTTACAGAAAAAATTCATTTTTTACCTGTTTAAATATATTTAATTCTAAAATATTATCAATAAAAGTTCTCTTGAATAACAAAAAAAAATAACACAAGATTTAAGTTTAATTATTTTAAGTCGAAGTATAACATAAAAAATAAAAAATAAGATATCATAAAATTCATAAAATAATACACTAAAATTCATATCACATTAGGGTTTATTTTCTTAAACTATGCTATTTATATGTGATATGCGGATATGCGAATTTGCATATCGGATCCGCAGATATCACTGTCAAATCCGCAATCCAATTCTATCATAGTGCAGATTGGATCCGATCTGATCCAATAGCTTTGCAGATCGGATAATATCCACAAAATTCGAATTGAATATGGATAATTACTGCAAATATGCGGATATTATTTGATTCATGTACAGCCCTAAACATGACTTTGTTTTTTATTTTCTTCTTCTTCTAATTCTGTAGGTTTAATTCTTTTTCTGATCGAGTGTTTCAATCTTGAGGGACAAGCATAGTTATTGCATTGTTGACTTGTCACTTCTGTTATATCTATCTCACTTTCAATTAGTTTGCCGATAAGAAAGGATTTGAATTTATTTAGTCTAATTAAGGACAAGGTCAAATTATTATTAAGTAATAAGTAGTTATTATTTTTTGCTAAATATTTTACATTTTAGTATCTAAACTAATTAGCTAATAAAAAGTTCACATATAGAAAAATTTAAAATCATACCTTTAAAATTTAAAAATACACATACAAAGGATTTTTTTCTTGATTGATTATTATCTGATTTTTATTGTTCCATCATGTATATATGTATGTAATGTTGAATGATTATTAGGACGTTGCGCTGAATAGCAACATATTAAAGAAGGTAGATAATATATTAGTATTATTAGAATATTAGGAAAAAGTTATCAGTGTAACTTACGGCTAATTCTTTTTGTCTATATATGGAGATAAGATGAATAATATATTCAAATATTATAAATTTTAGTGTTTTTTAAAATTGTGAAGAATATAAACTAAAGAATCCAATTTTATATCTCAATTTTTTTAATTTTTTTGAAATAAAAATCAGAGAATTTAATTTTTGTATTTTAAAAATTAATCTAATTTCTGTACCTTCTAAAAATTAAAGGATCTAATTTTTTTTATCCTAACGACCTAAATTAAACGATATCATATTTGATATTAGCATTCTAATTATTTATAATTTAAAAACATACTAGTACCCACCTAATATCAAAAATAAAAAGTGATAACTTACCTTTGACGCAAAGTCTATATCGCAATCCAAGTAAAGAAGATAGAGCATCAAATAGCCAAACTTCTTTAGTTTTATTTTCCCCTTCAATTTTATTCTTCATTCAAAAATATTCTTAGAATTTACCTCTCATATTTTCTTAGTATGTCTATGAGTCATATCAGTGTATATTATGGAGTACGCTGGTTGTTCTCTCACCCAAATTATTAAATTGCCGCAATGGGTCTTGATTATAGAATTCCACAAAGAAATAGTTTTGATGTATTAGATTTCCAAATGAAATTAATTGAATTAACATAATGGACGTTTAATTTGTCCATGTTGCATATATAAGCTAAACGGTAATCACTCTTTAACGGAAGAATTTCAGGTAATTCAAAAATATTAATGTTTCAATTATTTTATAACATTTTTCAGTTATTTTAATCATTAATCTCAACTAGAAATATTTGCAGTACGGTTTTGAATTAAAAATTCATCCTTTTGACTAAGGGACACTCAAATAAAGATATATAAAACGTCTTTTTTTAAAAATATTTTTTAATAATTAAAATTTAATATATATAATAGATTAAATTATGTTATTTTTATCAAAATTAGGCTAGACAAATTGATTTAACCGAAAAAATGGTGAATTAAATCTTAAATTAGTCTAAATTAATATTATTTTTGTTATAAAAAATACTATAATACTCTTATTATAGAGAATGATTAAAATACTCTTATTATACATACATATTAATTTTAAAAATTTTAAATCCTAATTCTACGATAGAAATATAAAGGACTAAAATTTAGTATTCTCAAAATTAATATATATAATAGAAGTATTTTAGTCATTTTCTATAATAGGGTATTGTAGTCATTTTCTATAAAAAATAAAATTAATTTAGACCAGATTTGATTCACAATTTTTTGGTCAAATCAATTTGTCTAACCTAATTTTGACAAAAATAACATAATTTAATCGGTGTTAAATTTTAATTATTAAAAGTCTTTATCTAGTGACTCCCTTTGACTAACTTTATTGTTTTCAGTTTTTCCTTTTTTCTCAATTTTGTGAAAGGAGAAGTTCATTGAACTTCTCTTCTCTCTAAACTTTGTTCTTCACTCCACTATTCTTGATTCATCTTTGCTCAGATCATGATTTTCTACATGGTACGGTAAATGTAGAGAGCAAACAACCATATTCAATTTTTCTCACAATTTCTACAAGCTTTGGCCTTAATTCAAATCAGATTCTTCAACCCTCTATCAAATTCTACTTTTTTTTTAACTCAAACAACAGAGTTTGATAAAACTGATTCACTTCGATAAACTCAATTGGTGAAAGTGACAGTGTTCCAATCAATGAAATTGAGAGAGAAAGATTTGAATCTTCACTTCAAGATTCATTGATAATCAACAATGTCCTTAGGTGACCGCTCACACAACCAGAACAACGTGATGCAAATGGATGTAAATGCATTAGCAAGCCTACTAAAGTACTAAACTAGCTCACGAACTTGCAATCACAAATTGCGAAGAATAATGTGAATCCAATGCAAGACCCTATAAGTCCATACATCATTCACCCTAGTGAGAATCCAGGTACTCCAATTACACCAGAAATTCTCACTCCTAGCAATTATGGTAGTTGGAGTCATTTTATGTTTTTAGCACTGAAATCCAAAAATAAACTGAAGTTCATAAATGGAACAATTAGAAAATCTGAGAAAGATAGTCCAGAATTTGAGGGAGGGAAAAGATGCAACACGTTTCTTATTTCTTGGATAACTAGATCACTGATCCCTGAGATTTTAGGGAAGTGTAATGTGGAGTAATGTTATTGCTGATTTATAGAGAGATCTGAAATATAAATATTGCCAAAGAGACAGATTTAGAGTTGCTGAACTCCAAGAAGAGCTATTTGCTACCAGACAATTATGGGAAGAATTCAATAATTTCAAAATCATCTTTGAGTGTGTAAATTGCTCAGAGATATGTTCTTGTGGCTCGTCAAAAATGAGAGAGTTTAGAGATGAAGATCAAGTAATGAGGCTTTTGTGAGGGTTAAATGACCAATACTCGACAGTACAATCTCAAATCATGTTGATTACTCCATTGCCTGATGTGAATCAAGTGTTCTCAATGCTCACTCAACAAGAGCGACAATTCAACAATGGAGACTCGAGACTACTGTTCAATGCGGCAAATGGAAGAATTCCTCAACAACAACCATGAGAGGCAGAAGAAGAGGACGTGGATGAACATCCCAAGTTGGTAGAGGAAGAGGAGCAAGAATGATGTGTTCTTTCTGTGGCAAGCAAAGACATATTGAAGAAATCTGTTACAAAAGACATGGTTACCCTCCACATCTAAAACAAAGACAGCAATAGTACAATTCTTCTATTAACCATGTATTCACTGAGGAAAATTATGAAGATCTCAGTGAAAAGTAGCTTCTACCCAATTACCATAAAGAGAACAATAATGCATTCAAGTCTGATTTACCACAGAGCAAAATCAGCCTTGTTAGAGCTGACTAAAGGCAAGAACGTGCAGCAACCAAATCAAAGTGCACTCTTAGGTTCTGACTCCACAGTAAATTCAATCTCCATCCCTAGGTAAATCAATTCTTTTGCATTTTAATCCAAGGATCATGACTCTTATTACACAAAAATCAGCATTTTGGGTCATTGACTCAGGTCAATCGATCATATGACTTTTAGCCTAAATGATTTTCTTGATTTTCACCAAATTGCACCTATCATTGTCAAAGAGTAAAGTATCGTTTTTTTTCCTCAATGTTTGGAGTAAGTTCCAAAGTTGTCCCTAACGTTTCAATCGTCCTATTTAAGTCCATAACGTTTCAAAATTGGCTCAATGTTGTCCTGCCGTTAGGGATCAGTTAACAAAATTGAGGCGGGACAAAATTGAGACGATTTTGAAATGTTAGGGACTTAAATAGAACGAAAACGTTGGGGACAAAAACGATACATAGAAATAAATTTTAATTTTATCCTTCAATAATATCAATTTTTTACTGTATATAATATTCAATTATTTTTTAATCATATCTAAGTAAATTACAATTAATCACAGTACTTTCATTCTAAATATTTTTTTTTTATATTTTTATATTAACTTATAACTTTAAATGTAAAATTATAAAAAAAATTAATTTATTTAGAATGAAAGTAGTGTGATTAAGTGTAATTTACTTAGATGTGATTAAAAAATAATTGAATACTATGTACAGTAAAAAATTTCATATTATTGAAGGATAAAACTAAAATTTATTTTTATGTATCATTTTTATCCCCAACATTTTTGTCCTATTTAAGTCTTTAACGTTTTAAAACCGTCTCAATTTTGTCCTGCCGTCAATTCTGTTAACGGATCCCTAACGGTAGGACAACATTGAGTCAATTTTGAAACGTTAGGGACTTAAATAGGACGATTGAAACGTTAGGGACAACTTTGAACTTACCTCAAACGTTGGAGACAAAAATAATACTTTACTCTATTGTCAAATTACCAGACGGAACTAACACGGATAGCAACGTTGTTGGTACCATTTTGTTTTCAAAAGATTTTAAACTAATTGCAGTATCAAATTAACCTCAAATTTAAAATGTCAAATGCTAATCAATGATAAAAATTGTAGGATTCGGAATCAAGTCAACATTGAAGAAGATTGGCATAGCTATGATCTATACCCCATGCATAAACAACCAATTTCAATCAAAGAACTGTCTCTAGTAGCAGTGAATCACATCACAACATCATCACAAAATAAAAATATTTGGCATCCAAGATTAGGACACTTACCTTGGCATAGACTAAGCATTCTCAAGAAGGACTATGCTTTTATAAATTGCAATGTAAATAAGATGCCTTGTGATTCTTGTCATTTGGCTAGGCAAAAGAAGTCTTTCAATTACAGGTCTTCAAAAATAAAAGAATGTTTTGATTTGATTCACATTGACATTTGAGGTCCAATTTCAGTTCTATCAACTGAAGGACATAAATATTTCTTGACAGTGGTAGATGGAAAAAGTATATAAACTTGGATTTTCTTCTTGAAAACAAATCAGAAGTGTCTCACTTAATTCCAGCTTTTGTCAATTATGCTAATGTTCAATTTAATAAACAAGTGAAGTATATAAGGACTGATAATGAGTCAGAGTTTTCTCTAAAATGCTATTTTACATCTAGTGGAATCACACATCAAACATCGTGTGTAGAAACACTATAGCAAAATGACATTGTAAAGAGAAAACACCAACATATATTAGGGGTGACTCGAACACTGTTATTTGAATCAAGCATTCCATATTGCTTTTGGCAATATGTAGTTGCTCATGTTATACACCTAATAAACAAACTTCCTAGCACCATTTTGAAGGATGTCAGTCCTTACAAACTTCTCTATGACAAACTACCAGACCTTGTAAATCTAAGGGTGCTTAGATGCTTAGCTTTTGCCTCCACCCTCACATTCAAGAATAAAATTCGACCCTCGAGCTAGAAAATGTGCCTGTTTGGGTTTTAAAACTGGCACCAAAGGTTTTTGAATGATTGATATCAATACAAAACAAATTTTTATGTCCAGACATGTTATGTTCTATGAAGAAAAATTCCCATTTTCAAAATCTGTACAATACAGTGAAAATCAATTGCATTTAAACAGTCATTCCTCAAATCTCTATGACACTTTCAATTTTAACTCACAAACCTGTGATAACTATCACACAATAAAAAACACTAAAAAACCTTCAATTGTGAATTCAGAAAATACAAACAACAATTTCAACATGTCCCCAAATTTAAATCAGAAGTTGGAGCATGACACAAATTCTGACAATCCTCACCAAAATTTAACGGCCGAGGACATTGAACCTGAGTCCAATCAGCATATTTTATCACCTGCATCACTAGCACACACAGTATCACATCAAATGCATTCACATTTTCA
Source organism: Arachis stenosperma (assembly GCF_014773155.1). NCBI lineage: Eukaryota > Viridiplantae > Streptophyta > Magnoliopsida > Fabales > Fabaceae > Arachis > Arachis stenosperma. The sequence continues at coordinate 164,503,660 of NC_080385.1, forward strand.
GCATAACCATGTTGCTAGAAAATTAACAAGAGAAAAAAGATCTCTTGCCTACTTGCAAGATTATCACTGCATGACAGCAAGGACATCAGCAATAGTGACAACATAGTTAAATATCCTATCTCACAACAATTATCATATGATAAAATGAATTTAAACTATAAGTCCTTATCCTTGGCCATTTTACAAAATCCAGAACCTAGCACTTATGAGGAGGCAGCTACTCAGGCTTGCTGGAGAGAGGCTATTCAAGCAAAATTACAAGCTCTAAATCAGAATCAGACCTGGTGTTTAATTGAACTCCCAACTGGTAAAAAGGTTGTGGGTTGCAAATGGGTGTTTCGTGTGAAATTTAACTCAAATGGTTCGATTGAAAGACACAAGGCTTGTTTAGTTGCCAAAGAATTCACACAGGTACAAGGTGTGGATTATGGTGACACATTCAGTCCAGTTATGAAGATCACCACACTGAGGTAAATGTTGGCTACAAAAGCAGCAAAAAATTAGCATTTGAAGCAGTTAGATATAAATACAGCCTTCCTTCATGGTGACATTGACAAACAGATATATATGAAGATACCACCAGGTTTGGAAGTAGCAAGATCAGGACTGGTGTACAAGTTACAAAATTCACTCTATGGCTTGAAGCAAGCCAGTCGACAATGGAATATCAAACTGTCACAAATTTAATACACCGGAAAATCATAACATGAAAAATATCTTGCCTAAACTAACTATAACCTAGCTATTTATAGGTAGTGAGTAATAGAGCCTAACAACCTATCAGCTAGCTGGACATGCCAACCGCTCCTAAAAAAACTCCTATTTAACCTCTACTTACCTCTCTTATTGTAACACAACCCAAACCTGTTAGTAGTAGGTGCCTCTCTATCAGCATCTCATTAATAAGCTGGAAGAGCAAAAAGCAAACAACCATTGCAAGGTCGTCTGTAGACGCAGAATATAGAGTACTTGCTGCTGCCACATATGAAGCTCATTGGTTGTCATTCGTGATTTCCTTCGTGAGCTTTCCACTCCAAAAGCCAATCACAATCTTCTATGACAGCCAATTAGCGATTCATATTGCCAACAACCCCATCTTTCATGAAAGAACAAAGCATATTGAAGTTGATTGTCACATTGTGAGGAAAAAGTTACTCTCAATCCATCTCATGCCAGTTAGTTCTAAAAAATAGATTGCAGACTTTCTCACTAAGGTCTTATCTCTTGGGCCCTTCTCCACCAACATGAACAAGCTTGGATTGCTGAATCTTTACCACCCAAGCTTGAGGGAAGATGTAACCTAACCTCCATTTCAATACAATAGTAGCAACAGTATTGGAATATTTATTCACATCACATGTTAATTAGTTAGTTAGCTAGCTCCTAAAATTTTAGCTCAATTCTATTAAGTGTGTGGCTGAGATTATGCAATAAGTATATAAGCTCCAAAGGCTAATTTTACTGTTTTCAATTTCTTTTTTCAGTTTTGTGAAATGAGAAATTGATCTCTCTTCTTTCCAAATCTTGTTCTTTACTCCATTATTCTTGATTCATGTTTTCTCGTATCATAATTTTCTATAATATTAATTGAAATAAATGATTAAAATTACTAAAATATTAGTACATTTAGAACATTTAAAATTTTTCTTTTTTTATGGATATACACACTCTCACACACACTATATCCAATTATGGCTGAAAATCGATCCTGAGTGCAGCTTGATGAGAGGTATACAAATTCTACATTCGTGCTACGGCTCAACTGCAAAATTTTTCCTCTTTTAATAATCCGTGCTATGCACGATGTGGTTGACGGCTGCACAAAATGTCCTACATCAAAACAGAATAAAACGCGTTTTTTAAAAAGATATTATTTTTAAGTGGTGCATTTTAAAACGAGTGAATTCGGGTGTTATTGATTCATTTGTTTTTTTTTTTTTCTCCGAAATAATCGTGTTTGGTGTTAAATCTTGGTCCACCACTGAAACAGTATCATATATGAAGCTGGAGGCTAGATTGATGCATTGACAATGGTGGCAACAACTGCTTATTATGATGTAAACGTTGATAAGATGTTTGTGAAAAAGACATGAATAAGTATAAGAATTAGTTTTCAATTAGTTAATATTATTATTATTTGAGAATTTAGATTTTATGATTAGAATTTAAAATTTAAAATATAGAAATTGTTTTTGGTATTGAAGCAGGGCAAGTGCCCTATAGTTGCTCGCTAGTATGGGCCCAGATAAGAATGAGAAAATACAAGTAGGAGTAATTATGATACAAAATAAAAAAGTAGTAAACCACATTGTTTAAGAGAGATGTAAACATACATAATTGTTAGACCCAGATTGTGATTCAACCCAAGAGCTGAAAAAGGAGTAAACCACCCTGTTTGAGAGAGATGTAAACATACATAATTGTTAGACCCAGATTGTGATTCAACCCAATAGCTGTGTGTGTTAGAGTGTAATTTGACCCAAAAGAAAACACAAGAGCATGAAATCAAGAACAAAGAGTGATGGATGGTTTTAATTTCTGTGGCCCTTTTGTAACAGACTCTTAGCTTGCCTACGCTTTGTGAATTCAACCCAAGTCCGAAAAGTTCCAAAAATAAAAAACATGTCACAAAAAATACGAAAAGGATTTGACCAGCTGGGAGCGAATCTATTGAAATACAGGCCTGAAAACATAATGGACAAGTAATGAAAATTGGATAAAAATCTGTAATTTGATGTGGTTGAAGTTATTGGGCACAAATATAATAAAAAGACTTGACCAAAATAAAAAGGCGGTAAAGAATTTATTAATAAAAAAAATAAATGATATTCTTGTAATATTATAAAATTGAATAATTTTTATTAGAATAATCATTAGATTAAATTTGTTATTGTTAATTATATTTATTTTGCATTTAAATAAAATAAAATTTGTGATAAAAATATAGTTATTATATATTTGTGTATATTACAGACAAAAATATTTTATAAAGATAAATAATCCGCTACTATATATATTTATGTATAAATATATATATATATATATATTATTTTACTCAATTTTTTAATAAAATTATTATCACCGGAATAATCAAATTTAGTATAGAAAAAGAATCCAATTTGTTATAGTTAGATAATTAAACTTTTTCATAAATATTAAATATGTATTCTTATATAGCTGGTGGCTGATTTTTATATTTATGTAATATAATTAAAAATAATTTGACATACTTTTTTTATATATCAAAATTAATATTAATATACAAATTTATAACTTACATGAATTTCAGTCAAATATAAGACACATGGATACAAAAATAAATTTATATAAATGAACATTCTTTTATTTGAATAATTTTTTTTTTCACTTCACAATACTCATTTTATCTTAATATGCATTGTCTATACTAGTTTATTTTATTTTTATGTCTTTAGTAAATATTCTCTTAACAATAAATAATATTAATAATTTAAAATTAATGCTCATACTATTGTTATTTAAATATTTTCTTAATAATAAATACTAAAATTCAAGACCACAATTTATATAAGAAAAATTAGACACAGATGTAATTAAATTCAACAACAACAACAACAACAACAACAACAACAACAACAACAATAAAACCTTGTCTCACTAGATGGGGTCAGCTTCATGAATCAAACGAGATTATTGTGCTCTGACATGTATCATGTCTACAAATAGACCGTTTACATGTAGATCTCGTTTGACCACCTCATGGATGGTCTTCTTACGTCTTCCTCTGCCTTTCGCCCCTTGTCCATCTTCCATCTCATCCACCCTCCTGACTGGGTGTTCTATCGGTCTTCTTCTCACATGTCCAAACCACCTGAGGCGCGATTCAACCATCTTTTCCACAATGGGTGCTACTCCAACTCTCTCCCTTATATCTTCGTTCCTTATTTTATCCAATCGCGTATGACCACTCATCCATCTCAACATCTTCATGTCTGCCACACTCAACTTATGTTCATGCTCCCCTTTATCCCCCCAACACTCCGTACCATAAAACATAGCCAGTCTTATAGCGGTGCGATAGAATTTACTTTTAAGTTTTAAAGGTACTTTTTTGTCGCATATAAAACCAGATGCACTCCGCCATTTTGACCAACCTGCTTGGATCCTATGATTTACATCCTGTTCAATCTCTCCATTATCCTGTATGATGCACCCAATATACTTAAAACTTTTAACTTTTCGTATGATGTTTTCTCCAATCTTCACCTCTATATTAGGGGTTTTCCTTCTCAGATTGAACTTACATTCCATATATTCTGTCTTGCTACGGCTTATGCGCAGACCATACACTTCTAGAGCTTCTCTCCATAAGTCCAACTTCTTATTTAGGTGTTCCCTTGACTCTCCCATAAGGATGATATCATCGGCAAAAAGTATGTACCCTGGCACAGGCTCTTGGATGTGCTCTATGAGTACTTCTAAGACTAATGTGAAAATGTATGGACTTAAGGATGATCCCTGGTGCAATCTTATACCAATAGAAAATTCCTCTGTCACACCACCTTGAATCTTCACATTAGTTGTGGCCCCATCATACATATTTTTAATTGCACAAATATATGTGATCCTTACTCTCCTCTTTTCTAAAACCTTCCATAAGACCTCCCTTGATACCCTATCATACGCTTTTTCCAAATCAATAAACACCATATGTAGATCTCTTTTATTACTATGATACCTCTCCATCATCTTTCTTAATAGGTATATTGCTTCAGTGGTTGATTTGTCTGTCATAAATCCAAATTGGTTTTCTGTTACTTGTGTCTCTTTTCTCAACCTCTATTCTATCACCCTTTCCCATAACTTCATGGCATGACTCATGAGATTGATCTCTCTATAGTTTTCACAACTTTGTATATCCTCCTTACTCTTATATATAGGTACCAAGGTGCTCTTTCTCCACTCATGAGGCATCTTCTTTGACTTTAAAATCTCATTAAAAAGCTTGGTTAACCAATTGATGCCTTTTTCTCCAAGACCCTTCCAAACCTCAATCGGGATATTATCAGGTCCTACTACCCTGCCATTTTTCATATGCTTTAGAACTTCTTTTACCTTGAAGTCTCGAATCCTTCGATAGTAGTCAAAGTTTTGATCTTCTTCCCTTGTGCATAACCGACCAAGGCTCGGAAGAGTCTTCTGTCCCTCATTAAATAACTCGTAGAAGTAGCTTTTCCACCTTTCATTAATCTTCTTCTCTTGAGCCAACACCTCTCCATCTTTATCCTTTATGCACTTAACCTGATCCAAATCTCTCGTTCTTCTTTCACGACTCTTTGCGATTCTATATATACTTTTTTCTCCTTCTTTCGTGCCCAAAGACTGGTAGAGACCCTCATATGCTCTCGTTCTTGCTTCACTTACAGCCACTTTTGTCTCTTTCTTAGCCGCCTTATATTTTTTCCAATTAGCTGCGTTGCGACATAAAGACCACTCTTTAAAGTACTCCATTTTTATCTTTATCTTTTCTTGTACACTCGCATTCCACCACCAGGACTCCTTGTCTCTCGATCCTATTCCTTTAGATTCACCAAAGCTTTCTTTTGCTGTTCTTCTAATAACTTCTGCCATCTCTTTTCATATCTCTTCCGCACTTCCATTCCCATCCCACTTTGCCTCTTCTCCTACCTGTCTTAGGAAGCTTCTTTGTTCCTCACCTTTCATCCGCCACCACCTCGTCCTTGGGTTCTTCGTATGATGTTTTTTCCTCAACTTTTGCTCAACCAAAAATCCATGATGAGCACCCTATGTTGTGTTGTCAAACTTTCTCCCGGAATAATTTTACAATTAATGCAAAATTTTCGGTCAACTCTCCTCAACAAGAAGAAGTCGATTTGAGAGCTTATCATGCCACTCTTATAGGTTATAAGATGTTCGTCTCTCTTTTTAAAACATGTATTTGAGATGAGAAGATCAAAGGTTGAGGAAAAGTTCAAATAGTTTTACCCTCGGCATTGATCACCCCGAAACCATGGCCTCCGTGAATAATCTCATCCCCAGTTGCTTCTCTCCCAACATGGCCATTTAAATCTCCTCCTAAGAAAATCTTATCTCCCGAAAGTATGTCTTGAACCAAACTCTCTAGCTCCTCCCAAAACCTTATCTTGTATTGTTCGTCCGAACCCATTTGCGGTGCATAGGTGCTAATCACATGGAAAGCACCTCCCTCCACCACAAGTTTGATAGAGATGATCCGATCTCCCACCCTCTTAACATCTACTACGTCCTTCTTCCATTGCTTATCCACAATAATTCCAACCCCATTCCTATTCTTCACATTTTCTGTATACCAAAGTTTGAAACCAGAAGTATTTAACTTCCTAGCTTTCGCACCAACCCATTTTGTTTCTTGTAGGCACATAATGTTAATCTTCCTCCTTGTCATGGTGTCCACCACTTCCATGGACTTTTCTGTTAGAGTGTCTATGTTCCATGTCCCAAATCTCAACCTTTTGTCGCTCCGACCTTTACCTTTTACTTTGTGAACTAGTTTATTTACCCTCGTCCGTTCACGAAAACGCGAGAACCCTTGCTCATTTAACACTACATCCGGGCACCGATGCAGCGGCTCTTGCTCATTTGACACCGTACTCGAGCCATACAACGCATTGCTTTCGGGCAACGTCCTAACTTTAACGCAATAATGTCTTTGATTCATGTCATGGGATTCAACTATAATTTTATGTTGGTTATCGAAAACCTAACACAACATTCCTCTTTTATCCGGGCTTGGAACCGGCTATGTACCCCAAATATGTGACATAGGCGGAATTTAAATTATATTTTTATTTTTATTTTTTATTTAAATAAAAGAATTCTTTAACCAATAATCCAAGTTCAATTGACTTTTGTCTCTATCACTATATTTAGCTGGTCCAAGTCCAACATTAACTTAGTTACAACACCACAATATGAACTGCTTTGAATGTGCACTATCATTTGTACAACAAGAACATCAAGCCACATTTTTAAAAAAAATTCACTCTTCAGTTAACGAAATGGTTGATACTTGATACTCATCTCACGGTTTAACATCTTCGCATAAACACATCAAAAGATATCTTTATAATCTCCACCATTAACTTATTTTATTCATTATATCCACAATAAAAAAATTAAAGAATACTAGTATGTTAATAAAATATAATGACATATGTGAAAATCTTATAGGATCAGGTAGGAGCGTAAAAAATACCCAATGGGTAGAGTTATAGACTTGTATAGATTTTCAATACCCACATACACATGGTCTGATTGGAAGTTCAAATATTAAAGGTCCATATGTTGCCACTAGTCTGGTACATAAGTAGGCTAGACAGCATAACTGAAATCATCATAAAAGCTCCCTAATTAAAATAACAAAATCATTGTTATCAGGATATATTTGACGAGTAGAAACTTAATAATAATATATAGTTTCCAAAAAATAGAAATTAAGAAAACTTTATACATGATCACATTATGTCGCTATTCACGGATGAAATGATTTGAATAATTGACCATATATATCACATGGAGTCCGTGAAGGACAGGTAAGGGTTTTAGACTAGTACACAAATTAATCTTACCGAACCGTATATATATAAGTCACTAAAAGAACTTAGACCGTGAAAACGGGACATTTTGTTGCTTTAATTTCATTTTGGTGCACCCAATGAATATAAGTCATTTACGATTAGGGGCTTGTGTGTGGGCAAGGGTGATAGTTTAGAAGCTAAGCATGAAAGAAAGAAAGGGCAAAGTGGTTGGTGGATTGGGTGAAGTGAATAAGGGCGATGGCCATTAGAGGATCTGAAAGGCCAGGTTCCCGAATACCCACTCATACGCGGCATAGGGCACGCGTGTTTCTGTTCCATTTTCAGAACCCACCTGGTATATTCCATGCTTACGTCACCCATTATCTTCTTTCACCATTCAATATCAAATTCAAGTTCAACAGATAAGGCTTCATTTTTTTTTTCTTAAGCTAGATTCATCAATGAATTTTATAACTATAAATCAAATAAATTGATTATCTAATTAATTAATAATAAAATATTAATGTGCATAGTTAATCATTTTTATTATGATTTTTTTTTATAAAAAATAAAGAGAATTAAATCTGTAATCTCTAAATAAATATAAAAAGATTATATTATTTAAATTATAGCTTGTTGACATTAATTTTTATTATGATAGTCTATCAATTAACTCAAATGATACTAACTTTATCAAACTCAATTTGTTTTCTAAAAAATTTTAGAGGACAAATTTATAAGTTTAAATTATTCAATTTTGTTCTTTAGATCAATTGAATCTCTCATATATATCTTTACTCAACTAATTAATAGATTACTACGTACAATAATTTCTAGCTACTTGTATATAAAGACAAAAATAAATCGCGTCGAATCGAATTAAACTTAGTCTAAACTCGATTTATAAAAATTGAAATCAACTACTTATTCACAATTAAATTGAACTTAATTGCAAAATTTAATCCCATCTCGCTAAAAACTCACAGGTTGATTATATAAAATGAATATAATTTATTAATTTATATATATTGTAACTTATATATAAAATATAATGGATAAATATCATTATTAGTCCATGTCATCTATTAATATGTATATCATATAAAAAATTTAATACAAATCTGTTACACAGTTATTATAAGTTAAAAATATAAAATAAATAATAGGGTAAAAAACCATATTAAGTCAAATGAGTGAAAAAATAACGTAAATACGCCAAAGCAAAAATCGTTTCAGCAATAAGCCAGACCGCATTTTTATATAATTCGAACCAGCTTGGTTCGAACTCAAAATGGTAGTAAATCGAACCTGGTTAGTTCGAATTAGGTTATTTGGTTTGTTAATAAATCGAACCAACCTGGTTCGAATTATGAATGAACGTAATTCGAACCAAGGTGGTTCGAATTATAGAGAGAGAGGGTTTCCGTGTAATTCGAACCGGGCTGGTTCGAATTACACCAATCATAGGTCGAACCAGACCGGTTTGAATTAGTGTGAGACTGACTGAGCTGTTTATCTATGGACGAGGCAGATCCGAATCGGCCAAAGAGGTGCGGCCTATGTCGCCAACCCGGCCTATGTCACCAATCATAGTTCGAACCAGACCGGTTTGATTGTTTATGAATAATGCAACACTTTCCGTGGATGCACAATTTAATAAGAAAAAAATAAACACTAAACTGTTTCAAGATTCGTAGATCATACGAAGTGAATGTCCCACAAGAGAAATAAAAAAAAAACATAGGTGAACAGACTATAACATAACACTGTCACCGAGTTTCAAATATGATGACAGAAAAGACTCAAGAGTAGTAGTAGTACTTTAGCGGAGAAGTATTATTTAAAGACAATAATTAAAATAAAATATTATTCAGTAATAAAAATTAAATATTAGAAACTGTCCAAACTATCGAAAAAAAAGTACAAACCACTATCATACATGATTGAACTTTAAAGAAAAAAATACATGAAACATGAATCATCTAAACAGATGCGACCCAGTGCCACAGCGACGGGGTACCCGTGCCCTCTGACCTCGGCGGATCAACGGCTCCTCATCCTCGATGTCATCCTCGTCATCCGGTGGGGCAGGCTGTGCTGGTGGCGCAACATGCAGGGGTGTCGCCGAAATCCCTGCGACAGACTCTGATGCAGCGGTGAAGGCGGATGGAGGAGTACCTCCGAGACAGAACTGGTGACCAGCGGATGAGGATGGAGGCTCATTCAGATCAACATCTAACGGGGCCTGTGTGCCTGAGGTCTGACCACCACTGCGCGGAGTGGCGTCCCCCTGCATGATGGCGCTGATCTCGTCAAGGAAGCGTGGACTCCCAAAGTCCCCAACAAGCGTGTCTGACCCAATGAAGTCTGACCACTGTGATCCGGAGATGCGCCAAGGTGTCCCCCCCTGCTCAGGCTGGTCATCGGCTGGCACACCAACGAAGTAATCTCCAAGAGGGCCTGATCCAAGTACAGCGTCACCTGTGTCAGCCCGGCACCCATCCCTGTACCATACCACTCACCTGCATGACCATGATCGTGTGCGGTAGTACCAGTAGATGTAGCAGCCCCTGAACCACCCCCACCAACGTGCCGATGCTGATCGTCGGTGTCGTCCCCATGGTCAGCACGACCCCTCGCCCTACCTCGCTGGCCTCGTCCTCCGCCTCTAGCGGGACCGGCGTCGTAATCATCGTGCACAGCATGGTCAGGCCACCTCCACTCACGCTGGCTCCTCCGTGTCCCCACACCCATCCTCCTCTCAACCCTACGCCTGTCCGGCACGTCCTCAGGACGATCCATGTCTGGAACTCGCCCCGGACCCCGCTGTGAGGCCTCTAATGGAATAGGAACTGCTCTAGGATCCCCCAACTGCGACTCCGGAGACAAGAACCTCTTCCCATGCTGACGCCACCAGTCAAGGAACGCATGCGAAGGTCCGGGGTCGCCTACAACGTCGAACCTCAGCACAGAGTCCTGACGAGAGTCCCAAAGGAGATGCCACCTCTGTAGAGTAGCCGGGAACCATCGATCGCCGCCTCTACCATCCTTGGACATCAAAAAGTCAATGTTCAGGGCGGGATGCGGAATGGGCTGAACCCCACCAAACTGCGGAAGAACACGATCTATCTGATGCCACTCTATCACAGCAAAGTAGATCAGCGCCGTCACAGAGCGCCACAACGCCATATGCCGAGGCTCCAAAACCTCTGGATGCACAACCTGAAGTACGTCCGGAGTAGTATACGGCATCCATAGAAACTGCAAAAGGATCTCTCCAAGGTAATTCGAACCAACTTGGTTCGAATTATATGCAACGCACAATTGGCCGTAGTTCGAACTAGCCTAGTTCGAATTACGTGGAAGTTGAAGTTCAAACCACCTTGGTTCGAATTACATTGAAATCTGCACTCCTAATTCGAACCACCCTGGTTCGATTTACTCTAATACCTAGTTCGAACCATGCTGGTTCGAATTACATAAAAATCGACTCTGGCTTATTGCTGAAACGATTTTCAGTTTGGCGTAATTGGGTTACACCATTCTTGTTGTGGCTTAATTAAGTTTTTTACCCTAAATAATACATATATATAATCGAACCGACTAGTTGAGTTTATTCAAGTTTAGGTTTAACTCATTTAATATATGAACTAAAATTTAAATTCAAAATAAATTTACATGTTCATAAATTTAACTTATCAAATTAAAAATGAGTCAAACTTAAATCATTTCATGAGTTGATTTTATTCACTTTTAACTCTGATTGCACACACATGCATAAATATTATGTAATTAATTAAAATCGTAAAAGAAAAATCAACTTAATTCATAATTAAAAAATAAAAATAATTAAAAATCAAAATTTTCACCTAACAATCAACTAATATTTCTTTATCATTTTAAATTTCTCTTTCCTTCACTTAATCTTTAGTCATCCACTACTTTTTGGTTAGTTATTAATAAAAAAGGTTAATTTCTAATAAAATCGTTATATTCAAAAGCTAAACTGAATATATTTAGAAACAAAACTAATAATTATCAAATAAAAATTCAAAGAACTAAATTGATGAGTATTCTCTTTCAAACCAGCCGAAAGCTAATTAAGTTTCTTAAATAAAAATTTGAAATTATCAATTTTCATTCTGTGTGTATATCTCCTATTCTCAGGTGGAATGCAACGTATTTTTACATATACATATTGAAGAGCTTTAATAGGAAATATCTCCACTTTAGGATCACAAGAGATCTATAATCTTTAAAAAAATGGTATTTCTTTGGTTTGATGACCATGCTAGTTTCGCATTCAACTCATTTTCTGGTAAGACTATTGCATCAAGATAATTGATCTGGATAAATTTGTTTTATATAATAATGTTTGATTAGATTTTGAGAAAAAAAAAAGGTTGAGTAAAGTTGTTTTCTCTTTCTTTTAACCTTATGATGATTATTTCTGGTATTTAGTCTTACGTATAATGTTCACTAAAATAAATACAGACATACAGTAACCGGTTCATTAAATTAAATTAATGCTGAAATGAAACTCGTAGATTTTGAATCCTCTATCTGGTGCATGGAAATTGAAAGGAAGGTTATACCTAGCTAGTTTGACATAGAATAGAAGAAATAATAAGATAAAAGATTTAAAATAGAAAGGAAAGGATAGAGAACATAGTCGTAGTCTTTGATCTTATCCGTTGATAAAATTCAGTGTGATTGGTAAATGGATAGGAAAAGGGTGACGCCACTGCTAGCCTACAACGAGAAAATGCAAATCAAATACCGTGGACCCCTAATATTCAACAAAAAATAAGGGGTTCTTTTAAATAAAAATTGTATATTTTTCAAATAACAGAAATAATTAGGTTTTTGTGTATTATATCTTAATTTTGTAGGCAGTCTAGTCTTATTTTGTCAGCTACATTGTGAAATTAAAGAACAATATAATTTCGATCACATTTTGATAATAATGTCATCGAAATTAATAAAGAAAATGTGATATATAAATAAATCAGCCATATTAGTTTATTCGTTAAACGATAAAGTAAAACTAATTTATTTATGTAATATATTTTAAAATTTTGATACAATTTTTTTCTCTCAATTTTGTTACCATTTTTATTTTCAACATGATTAATTTGTACATTTTTTAATCTCTTATATTAATCATGAATTATTTTAGCAAATTTAGATTACTTTTTTCAAAATAAAATCTTAAATGAAAAATGATTAATAGCAAATCCTAATTTGTCTTTTTTAAGAAAACCTCAAATCCTAAATTGGATAGAATATGAGTTTTTTAAATTTCTTGTAAGTTATTGACATTCTAACAACTTCCTCTGTTTTCTGTTTGGATTAATCTCTACGTATAAGTGTTTTATATTTATAAGTTTTATAAATTTGAACGAAACTCACCCATTAAACACACTGCTTATGTTACGTGTCTTTTTAACCAAATTTTAAATTAATTCAAATCAATTAATGCACAAATATATAACTGCCATTTTTCAAAAGATTTGTTTCTTTTTTCGAGTTTCTTGCCAAATTTGTTGGATCTCCTTCGCGCGTTCTTTCTTTACTTCGTTTTTTTTCAATTTTCATAGTTTCTTAAATCAAATTTTGAAATCATTTTGAAGATAATGGAACTTCAGAAATACACCCAAATGATTACATAAATACACCCAAACGGTTACAGAAATGATTACAGAAATACACCAAAACAGTTACAGAAATACACCCAAAGGATTACAAAAATACACCCAAAGGATTTAAGGAGAAGATAGTATATTTCTTCTTGAAATCTTTTAATGTTTTGCTGGTTAAGGATGAGGCACATGGCAGAGACAATATAAAAGAAAAACCTAGAAAAACAGTACCTTGAATAATGTTTCTTCCTCTTTTCTGGTGATTTTTTATGGAGATTTGTATCTTTTCTTTTTGATTTCTTCTACTCTTCGCGAGGAGTTAGAACGTTTCTGCAGAATCGTAGTAGTTTATTTCTAATGTCTCTTGAATCTTGATAGTTTGCGTTTTGATTGAAAAAGAAGAGGAAGAACGAATGTGTTCTGGAAGGGGCGCGTGTTTTTTTCTTGATGAGTTGCGTTTTAATTGAGGAAGAAGACGAGGAGTCAACATGTTGTTGAAGAGGCGCGTGTTTTTTTCTTGGACCTGGAACAACTTATATAGCTTGTAAACCAAAAAGACTTGTAACAGGCCTCTTTTCGTTTTCCTCCTTTTGGATATTTCTATATATTTGATTGGGCTCATTTTTTAAATAATTCTTAAATACCGTATACTAAAAAAAATAATGAAATTACTATAACATTTCTAAAACATATATTAATTATTAAATATACTTTGAAAAATGTAGAGTTGATTTTCTATATCTTGTAAGTCGTAAGAAGAGAAACAAAAAATAAAAAAATAAAATAATGGGTGATAGATTCTTGTGTTGGATGCGACGGCCCGACCTCGAAATTATTCGCGAGTTGATCGCTGAGCTGTCTTCTCTTTCTCTCTCTTGGAATCCATCTCCATCTATGGTTGCCATTTTCCTTTCTCTATATATATCATCCTCATCCTGTTCCTCTTCTTAGAAGAATGCAGCGACTGAAGACTATGATGGGGTCCCGCGACTACATCCAAGCATTGGAACATGAACGCCGCAAGATTCAGGTCTTCTCCAAAGAGCTTCCTCTTTCCTTGGACCTCGTCACACAAGGTAAATTACTAATTTACCCTTTTTCCTTTCACTTGGTAAATACTAATTTCTGCGTGCAGCCATTGAAGCGTGCAGGCAGCAGTTGTCTGAGACGACGACGGAGTACAACATGAACGGACACAATTCGGAGTGTTCGGAGCAGACAACATCAACCGACAACGGTCCTGTCTTGGAGGAGTTCATCCCAATTAAGAAGAGACCGTCATCTCCACATGAAGAAGAAGAAGAAGAAGAAGAAGATGATGACGATGAACAACATTCCCATCATCATCGCCACAAGATCTCGAAGGATAACACTGATAAGAGGAAATCAGATTGGCTTAGATCCGTTCAGTTGTGGAATAATCCAGAACCCTCATCACCACCTCATCAGGTAAAAATTAACTCTCTTTTAATTTAGCTTGTTTTGTGAAAGGATGAGGTGATGACTTGAGTTATTCAGGAGGTGAACAATAAGAAAGGTGGTGCGGTGGAAGTGAAGAGAAGTGGAAGTGGTGGTGCTTTTCAGCCATTTCACAAGGAGAAGGACGAAAGAGTAGGTGGTGGTGGCGGCAAGGCAATTGCAAGTGATGATCTGAAACCACCGTGTTCCTCCAACAGCAGCAAGAAGGAAGAGAAAGAGGGGCAGAGGAAGCAACGCCGTTGCTGGTCTCAGGAGTTGCACAAACGATTCTTGCAAGCCCTTCAACAACTTGGAGGCCCTGATTGTGAGAATTCATATATACATTCTTTTTCCTCTCTGTTTTTTGACGCAATAGAAATTAGTTACCAAATCAGTAGCGCTGTATTTTTATATAAATTAGATGTATTATTTAATTTATTTTCAGTACATATTAATTTTTTGTGTATGCACGGCATAGTTGATTAATGGCATATATATTGATTTTTGGTAGCTGCCACACCGAAGCAAATCAGGGAGCTTATGAAAGTTGATGGCCTCACTAATGACGAAGTCAAAAGCCATTTACAGGTTTAATTTTCTATTAATCAAAATCTATCCACTTCTGTTTTAATGTTCCTAACAGATCAAATTTTAATTCTGAAGTTTTATGTTAATGTTTTACTGAACAGAAATACCGGTTACACACTAGAAGACCTAGTGGCATAGTTCACAACAATGGCAGTCCACAAACGACGCCGTTTGTCCTAGTAGGCAACATTTTTGTTCAACCGCCAGAATATGCCGCAGCGGCCGTCGCCACGTCAGCAGATCTAGCACCTGCCGGAATATATGCGCCTGTAGCCACGCATCCTCCTCCACCTCCTCCCCGGACGGCGGCTGGTTCCACTAGAAGACCGCAGTTGAAGAAATCATCAAATCACATGCGTGAAGATCATCATCATTCACACTCGGAAGAAGATAGGGCTAATCATTCAAACTCTCCAGCTTCATCATCATCCACACACACCACCACAACTACTTCCCCTGCCTATTGATGAGTTTGATGTATGTACACAGTTTTGTAACCAAATTTGGTGTAGAAATTAAAATCCTGTGATATTTTTGTCTTGACCTTGTTATGTTAGAAAAATGTTCTTTACTCCTATTGTATGGGAATTAAAGTTTAAAGTATAGAGTGGTTAATCCAAAAATAATACATAGAAAGTGACAGTTTTGTTGTTAAATAAGTCACACGACTCACACCAAGGGAATTGAAATTTCAAATTTTGAATTTTAGATGTATATATATAGTCAATGACCTTTGTTAATGTTTGGTCTACATCGTATCCAAAGTCCTATCTATGAAGATTGTGGCAAATTACTTGAAATGGGTTGTGGTGATGGATTTAAAGCTCTGAACTTTCACATTACTCATTTCTCATTTGAGTGAGTGAATTAATCCCAGGTGATGAGTGGTCCAGCTTCACGGTTTTGTCTATTTGGATGAGTAATGAATAGTTAAGAGATGGCATTTTTTTCTTGCAATAATGTTATCCTAAGTGCTAACAATTTAATAGACAACTATGTTGACAAATAATATATTATTTATTAGGGTGGATGTTTAAAGTTTTTTATAAAATACATAATATATGTATTGAAAATAATTTTTTTAGTACAAGTTTTTTAGAGTTTTAACAAATATATTTAGTGAAGTTCTATGTATTATACTATTTTTTCATTTTATATTTATAAATTTTTTAGGATAAAATATATTTTTTGTCTTTCACCTTAGATAAATTTTAATATATTTAATTTTATCTTTAATATTTTTTATTTGTGTCAACTGTCAAAATTATCTATAAATATTTTTAATTTTGTCTCTATCGTTTTATATAGAGTTAATATTTTTAAGTAATTTTGACACGAATCGAAAATATAAAAATAAAATTGAGTTAAACTAAATATTAGGAATATTTTTTAAAAAAAGTAAAAACCTATAAATATTGGAGATAAAAAACAAATTTTATCTTAAATTTTAAATCATAAATTTTAAATCTTAATATATATTTTAAAAAAATAGAAAAGTGAAAGAGACATTATAATGTAAAATTGTAAATCATATCTCACATGGTTTTAGCTTTTAGGGTAAAAAATCATAATAAGCCAACTGATTCCAAAAATTACGTAAATAAGCCAAAGCAAAAATCGTTTCAGCAATAAGCCAGATCGTATTTTTATATAATTCGAACCAGGTTGGTTCGAACTGTAATTGTGAGTAAATCGAACTAGGTGAGTTCGAATTACTTGATTTGGGTTGGTAATAAATCGAACCAGCTTGGTTCGAATTACGAATGAATGTAATTCGAACCAGGTTGGTTCGAATTATAGAGTGACACGCTTCTGTTATAATTTGAACCGGGCTGGTTCGAATTACACAAATCATAGTTCGAACCAGACCGGTTCGAATTAGTTTGAGACTCAGCTGTATATATATGGTTCCAAACGTGAGTTAGTCTCATTAGAGGGAGTAAGATGGATAGTGAGGAGAGTTTTGTGGTTTTGGTGCACCACAGAGGATCTGTTAATAGAAAAACTCGTTCCGGAGTAAAGTTCACAGATAAAAATCCTCTATGTATTATCGTAACTTCTACGACGAGTTATGATGACCTTGTTAGCGCTGTACTGATGAAGCTCGGTCTGGAAGGTACGAAGCGGGTAAAGAAGTTTTTCTATCGCATTCCAGTCACGGTGCTACAGAATACCGTGAAGTATGATTGCTTCACGATTAATAACGATGTGGACTTGCAAGTAATGTTTCTTTGTCGGCGGCAGTTTCCGGAGGTGAGGACACCAGAGTTGTTGGCACGGCTGGTTGATGTGGTATCCAGCTTTGGCGGTTCGAACCGGAATACGAACACTATAGCGAATCCAGCAGGTTCTAGTTCCCGGCCTACTGTTGCTTCCTCCTCCGTCCCTGTGTACGAACCAGTGGTCCAACCTGTCACCTCCCCGTCTTTTGCTGTTGACCTCAATGGCACCGAAGGCGACGAGGTAGTGGAAAGGGAAAATTTGCCGAACGCTTTAGTGGGAGTTGCACCTGTTGGCGTTGGAACGCATGCTGACTCCACCAGTCAAGGAACGCATGCGACGGTCCGGGGTCGGTAACAACGTCGAACCTCAGCACACAGTCCTGACGAGAGTCCCAAAGGAGATGCCACTTCTGCAAAGTAGACGGGAACCATCGATCGCCGCCTCTACCGTCCTTGGACATAAAAAAGTCAATGTTCAGGGCGGGATGCGGAGGGGGTTGTACCCCACCAAACTGCGGAAGAACACGATCTATCTGATGCCACTCTATCACAGCAAAGTAGATAGCGCGGTGACAGAGCGCCACAACGCCATATGCCGAGGCTCCAAAACCTCTGGATGCACAACCTGAAGTACGTCGGGACTACTGTACGGCATCCATATAAACTGCAAAAGAAACTCACCCTTGTCAGGGCAACTGTAGCACACAACTAGAAAAGCTTGATTCTAAAAGGACACTTGTTAACTAGCATACTCACCTCCCTGTCCTGTAACCGGTCTATCCTGAACCTCCACATCTGCACTCTAGGACCCTTCTCGCTCCCGGAAGGGTTGTAACCTGACCATCTGCACCATACACATGTGTTACATCTACTGAAATATGTGTTCAAATTATGCAATAGAATATTAATGAATACGCAGTTATGTATGTCAAATTGAAATAGAGAAGGCCTAGTATAGTACCTCGAGGCCAACGGCCAGCTCAACTCCTCATATCCTGCAGGCCTAAACCGAGGAAAGCGCCAAAAGATCCAAGACTGAAGTAGCTGAAGCGGGCCCGCTAACTTGACGACATGTCTGTTCGCCACTCGGTACATGCACCGGTACAACCAAGCCAGTGCGGCAGAACCCCAGCTGCAGGTACCCAGCTCCTCCAGCCTCGCTACGTACGGAAGCCATCTGATGTGAATCTGGTTCCCTGACTTGTCCACAAACAGCTGCGTGCCCAACAACATCATGATGTACGCACGGGCATATCGGCGCACAGTCTCATCATCTGCATCCTCAGGGCACTCACCGAAAGTCTCCTGAAACCAGCTGCAGTTCACTGTGTACTTCTGAACCTGACTGGGAGGAGGTATAACTCCGAGCAACTCCTGGAACCAGACCCAGGCTGGACGGCCACCCTCGATGTATATATGGAACTCTGACAAGCACCCGCTCACGTAACGGCCGTCCACTGGCAAACCCAGCTGGTATGCCACGTCCTGGAGTGTGATCGTGCACTCTCCGAACGGCATATGGAACGTGTGCGTCTCGGGACGCCATCGCTCTACGAATGCACTGACAAGGGCCTCGTCTAGCCGGAACCATCGGTCGTTCAGCCTTGCAAGATGGTATAGACCTGCCATCTACAAGTATGGAACGTATCTGTCATCAAGTCGCATGCCCTGCTGCCGCCGCATGCTCCTAATGCATCGCTGGGGCTGCGCACAAAATGAACCGCATAGTTAGAATCAGCTTAAAAACCAACCACAACCATAAGCAGCACGATAAATCATCAACATACCATTCTGCTAAAAAACCGCATAACATTACATGAAAGATAAGCAACTGGAAAACAAATTCATAGACCGCACAACTAAACCGCTAAAATAAACCAGCCTAACGAGATCCACTAACAAGAAACAGCTTAACTAAACCGGTTTACGTAAAAGAGCTAGGGTAAAACAACTACCATAAAAAAAGTCAAACAAATCACCAACATAAAACCACTAACGAAAACCACCTACCCTAAACCACTAACATAAACCGCTTGCATAAACCACTCGCAAAAACCGCTAACATAAACCACCAACATAAACCACCAACAGAAACCACTAACTTAAACCACTAGCATAAACCACTAACTTAAACCGCTAACATAAACCACCTACATAAACCACTAACATAAACCACTAACATAAACCACCATCTAACCCACATGCAAAACCACTAAGGCACAAATACCGCTAGAATCAAAAATATTTCCGTACTAACCTCCTCGTTGATGACCCCGGCTATATGAGCGACTCCGTCCAAGCGATATAACCGTGCCGGATCGTCCCCCATGAGCAGAGTATTCCGTTCAGGTATTATTTGGAGAGAATCTGGGTCGTTTTCTCTGAGATTTTGTGGGGTAGGGGGAGGAATAATAGTTCGAATGAGGGTGATTCGAACTCCTTATATAGCCGAATCACCCATAATTCGAACCACCTTGGTTCGATTTATGAAGGAGCGCTTCAAGGGTAATTCGAACCAGCTTGGTTCGAATTACATGCGTTGCACACTTGGCTATAGTTCGAACTAGCCTAGTTCGAATTACATGGGATTGGAGTTCGAACCACCTTGGTTCGAATTACATTGAAATCTCCACTTCCCTAATTCGAACCACCCTGGTTCGATTTATTCATGTTTCTAGTTCGAACTACCCTGGTTCGAATTACATAAAAATAGCGTCTAACTTATTGCTGAAACGATTTTCAGTTTGGCGTATTTACATTACACCATTCTTATTGTGGCTTATTAAGGTTTTTTGCCCTAGCTTTTATGCATGAATTAATTGCACCAATATATTCATATGAATTCATAGTAGCTAGAAACAACATTATTAGCAGACAACAAATATCACACCAAAATTTTTGTTTCTAGTTTGATTGAGTTAATGGAATTATCTAAAAGAGCATATTGGCATTCGGGAGGGGAATCTAGCTAAGGATATCCCATAGAATATGCAATGAGCACAACCTACATAGGACACAGCAGATGTTGACATTTTTAATTTGTGAAAAAGCCAATTCCCGCTAACCGTCAAACTCAAATACTACTAATTACTATTGGTTAGTAGGGTTATATCATATGACCCACCAAATGGTAATTGCGGATTATCAAAGGATTCCAACAACGATTAGAGTTTGATTTCTAGCTAGGTGGGTTAAAGCTAATAAATAAGTTATTTTGAATTATTGTTTGATTTAGAAGGTGTTTATTTCTGGATGATGACTAATTTAAACGTATTGATACGATAAAAAAAATAAATAAATAAAAAATTATCATGTGAATTATATTTTTTAATCATCATTTATAATATTATATAATATATATACCAAAATATTTTTATAAATAATTATAAAAAGATATATATACCCTTATGATTAATTTTGTCAGAAGATTCAATAAACCTTTTTATTACTGTGACCAAATATCTTTTTAAAATAAAAAAAATAAAATAAAATCTTAACCCAAAAATCTCAAAAAAAAAAGAAAATCAAAATCAAATTTTCAGAAAACAAATAACAGATCATGATTCTAATATAAACACAAGTAAAGAGATCATGATTTTCTGAAAATTTCTCATCTCTTGACACTATCTAAGATTGAAATTCATCACTTCCATTGAATTTGATTCATCCAAATTCAGAATTTTTGTAGGATGGCTAATTTAATTTGTTGATGTACAGTCATATATGACAGTGTACTCTAATTTGACAGTGTCAATTAAATTAAATTCAATTTGTTCAATCTTATTTTTCTTTGAATCTATCTCATATTTGTGGCGTTGTTTATTGATCTAATCATCCATACTTTGGCGTGGAATTGCCATTATGAAGGAACAAAGCGTGTTTCTTTTTCTTTTCTTTATGAACCGGCGGTTTTTACTATTGAAACTATTCACCCTAATTAACTTTCATCCGTTCTCTTTGGTGCAAAAGGAAAAAAGTTCATGCTAACGCTATATCGACTCTATACAAAAGTGTATTTTCTAGCTGAGGGATGAATCAGAGATTCAATGGAAGTGAGGGATTTCAAACTTAGTGATGGAAAAATTTCTAGAAAATCATGATTTCCTCAATTGCAACAGTAGCATTAGCATATTGGAAGAGAAGATAAACAA
Organism: Arachis stenosperma; assembly: GCF_014773155.1. Lineage (NCBI taxonomy): Eukaryota > Viridiplantae > Streptophyta > Magnoliopsida > Fabales > Fabaceae > Arachis > Arachis stenosperma. Next base: position 164,525,277 of record NC_080385.1, read on the forward strand.
ATTTCTAATTTATTTTCTAGAAATTTAATTTTGATTTCTTTTCCTTTTTTGGGATTATTAGGTTAAGATTTGTTTTATTTTGTTATTATAAAAAATATTTTGATCATAATAATAAAAAAAGATTATTGAATATTTTAACAAATTAATCATAAGGATATATATGTTTATTTATAATTATTTATAAGAATATTTTAATTTATATATAATAAATAATGATGACTAAAAATAATATAATTACGTGACAATTTTTTATTTATTTATTTTTTATTGTATTGATACATATAAATTTATTGTCGTATCGAAATAAAACTAATTTAAAAATATATTTTTAGTTAAGTGCTAGACTGCTAGTAGAATATAAATGATATTTCATTCCATATTTGGAAGAGCACGTAGTTGTGATAGTAAGGGATAAATATAAGAGGTTAACTGTAATCTATAATAATAAATAGCCCTGCAAGCTAAGCTGCACACTGGATTTGACCAAGGTTAAAACTTAAAACTGCAATGCAAATATCATCTGAAACATGGCAACATAGGATTCTTCAAGGAATCTTCTATATTTGATTCTTTATCAAACTAGCTACTAATGTTGTCCTTATTACTCTGGTTCAAGTACACACATAACAATGGCTGCTGTAGAGGAGGGCTATTTTTTTATTTTTTTTGGGTGAAGTTGAGATGGGTGGTTTTTTTTATTATTGTAATTTTGAGAGTTTTTAAAAATTGTGAAAAGTACAGAAATTATTTAAAATTTTTAAATTTTTTAAAAATTGAAATCGAAGAGTCTAATTTTAGAATTGAAGGATCTAATGTTTGTATTTTAAAAATTGGATGGTTTGATTTTTGTACTTTTTAAAAATTAGAAGGTCTAATTTTTGTATTTCAAATTAAACAGTGTCACATTTGAAATTAACATTCGAATAATTTATAATTTAAAAAAATACCATTATCAATCCAATATACAAACAAAAAATGGCTATAATCAACTTAGAAATTTTAATATTTATAAGTAGTTTCTTTATAATTGAGGCTAATTATTTTCTTTCTAAAAGTAAAAAGGTGATATCATAACATTATAATTTTTAATATTTTTTAGAATTAAGAAAAGAGTTAAAATTAGAGAATTTGAATTTTTTATTTTAAAATTTTTATTTTTTTAAAACAGAAATTGAAATATTCAATTTTTTCTCTCTTAAAAATAAAAAATTTGATTTTTATATCCTAAATTAAATGGTGTTATATTTAAAATTAAAATTTTAAAAATTTATAATTTAAAAAATATTATTGTCAATATAATATAAAAGAAGTATATAATTGATTATAGTAAACAAAAAAATAAAACATTATTAGAAAATAATGGTGTGAAATGTAATAGGCTCTCTTTTGGAATTTGGACAAAAAAAATTGAAAAAGAACATTCAGAATTATTTTTTTTAATTATTAAAAAATCTGAGAAGTGCGTTCCATTATTTAAAACAAATTGTGTGTGTACACATATATATTAGAACATTACTTAGAATATATTTTTTTAATATAAAAATTAGTCAAAATTAAATTTAGATGGATTGACAAGCAACTTGACAACTAATTGAAGAATTACTTTCCAAAATTAGATGGATATTCCATAATATTAATTATTATAGTAAAATATGGTAATATCTGGACTAAAAATAAAGTAAATAGAGGGATTTTAAAATAAATGGTCTATCAGTTTTTTAAATTGATTTTTGAAATTTTTTTAATTAAAATTGTTTTTAAAAAATTTTGAGTTTATTACATCTAGTTTTTTCATCATTTTTATTGTTAACAGCATCAGAATTTATTAATATGACATGATAAGTGATACTACAATACACACTTGACGGTTCTAATTAGCTACTAACATAATAAATTTATTTAATTAGATCAAATTAACCCTAAATTGAGAGGAATTTCAATGGCTCAAGATCTCTCTTAATTTGGAGTTGATTTGATCTAATTGCATAAATTTATATTAGTCGCTAATTAAGATTATTGAGTGTGTACTCTGATCTCTGGTGTCATTTAATGTGTCATATCATCACTTCATCAGTAAATTAGTGATGGAAATAATCGAAGGCCTTTAAAGGACGAAATTTAATTAAAAAAAAATTTTTAGAATCAATTTAAAAAACGAGTAATCTTCTATGTTGTGTTTAGTTTTGCTAATAAAACAAGACAATACATTGAAAACAGGACATTAATAATATAAACAAAAAATTAATATTTTTGTATTTTATTTTGTGGTGAAATAAATATTAAATAAAACAAATAATAAAAAATCTAATTTATTTTTATTTTTTCGCACAAAATTTAAAATAAAAAGTATAATTATAAAAATTTAATAATAATAATAAAAAATAAAAAAATAAATTGTATATTTTAGTAATTATATTTTTTTATAAAAAAATATAAAATATACTAATTTAATATTTTAAAATATAATATTTTAATTTATATTTTATTTATTAAATATAATTTTATTTTAATATCTATATCTTAATATCTTATTTCTATAAACAAGTGCAGCAAGATAAATTTGACCATTTATCCCATAATTTTACGATGCCATCAACTTTCACTGTTTAAAAGGTCTAGTTACTTTCATGGCCCTTTAGTTTTCCGGGGTCTAGCTAGTAATAAATTACTGTATTTTACTATCCCAGTTTGATTTCATACTTTTGGCAAATTAATTGCATGCTGTGAGTGTATTAATATTCTCCGTGACTCAGTCTGAATTATTGACTTCCTCTATTAATGAATCACAACACTGAATCCGTTTTTATTAGCATTTACATAGCTTTCATGAGACAAGACTACACACACGTTTACATCTTCATCTTCATTTTTTTTTATCTTTAAATTATTAAAAAGAAAATAAACCAGCAAGAGTAACTTGGAGTCATTGACAACTGTAGTGGGCTATTAAATAATTATATTTTGTTGATATTGTGATTTTTTCATGGCGGTGATGATTTGTATTACCCTGTGATTTTCTTTTATAATTATAATTATTAAAGGGGGAGACTTCGAGAATCATATTCCAACAACTCAACTTTTTTTTTTATATTTTATACAATATAGTATACAATTTCCCCTAGCTATATATAGTATATATCAGCTTAAAGTTTTCATAATAAGAAACGAACAAAATAAAAACTAAGCACAAAAGATGCCCTATTTTTTCTATATAGTTTAATTTATTAAATTATATATGATATTATTATTAGGGATACCTTTGTATTGAAGGAAAGCAAATAGAATTCGTATATTAGCATTCTAATCACATAAGTCACCCATATATATGGTCCACATCAGGAATATTCCAGGACAATGAAGCATATTATTTTATTAATACCAAGGGTTATTTATTTAATGAATGTCCTAGTATGTATATTGTCCTCTCAATTATCTATATTATCTTGTAGATCGATCAGAAACCGTTACTAGCAAATTGATTCGATAATACCATTTTTTTTAATAAAGAAGTTTCAAACCTAAGCATCGATACTATCATGTAATTATTGCCACTAATTATTATTTTCTTTTCCAATTTTTCTTCTTATCTGATTTCGTCCTTCTTGCAAGATTAACTTAACCATTCTTTAATATATTAACTCAATATTCGTTAAATTATTATGTGTGATAAAGATGGATTAAGCATGTGCTTATCAATTAATTTTCTGGTATTTTAATTTAATAACATTATACTAAAAAGATTAGGGTAAGATTGGAATGGTAGCTAGAGAATAGTACAAAATATCAACAAATTAAACAATAATTACAACCGAACTTTTAAGAATGGAAATAAAAGATTCCTTTGTTCAGATAGGATTTAGAATTTTAGATATGGTTAGGTATTTTGGATCTTTAGCCGTTGTTAAGCTACATTTAAATTTTTTAAAAATTGTTTCTCAAAAATTATATTAGTATTGGGTTTGTTTGTTTGGATTTCTATGACGATGAACTTTTTTTTTTCAAAATAAATATTTGTTTTATTTTCAGAGTCATTTACGTTTGTGCTTCTAAAAAAAAGTAAAAAAGCAAAAAGTAAGCAATTTTTTTGCGCATTTTTTTGAGAAGTAGGTAGATTTAGGAGTTGATGAAGAGAGAGAAAAATAAAAAAAATTATAAATTTATTCTTATATATTTTTAGAAAGATAATAAATATATCTATTTAAAAATATAAAAACCTAACCACCATATATATTATTTACACTATTAATAAAATAAAACATATTTAATTGAAAAGATAACATGGTGGTTTATATTTAAAATTTACGTAATTGTTTTATTTATTACCCAGAAGTAAAAATATAATAAAAAATGTAAATAATGCCAATTTTTTGAAAATAAAATTTATGTAAAATAATTTTCTATTCATGACCATAATTATAATTTTATTAAAAAAACGGACTGGTCCAAATACTTTATTTGTTTCTGATTTTAGTAAAAAATACTTCTGTAAATATATTTAAATACAAAATATTTTTCTACTTCTCTTTCTACTTTTGCATTTACTTCTGCTTTTGAAGAAGTATACTTCTATCTGCCCCACAAACGCCCGAGTTCATTGTTTAGTAAAAGTAAGTTATAAGTTATTCTCAATAAACAACACACTAGATGTCATTTTTTTGGTTATTTTTTCTATTTTTTTTTGTAAGTGACTTTCTCGATAAATAATCCTATTTTTCTCAGTTATATACGTTACTTTTAAAAGAAAATATTAATAAAGAGAAATTATAACATTAATATTTGATGAGATTAATCTTAAAATTTAAATTAATATATATTAATGGCTATTAAGGCATAAGTCAACTCCAACTTAGAGAATGAGAGTCAAGATTGATTTAAGAATTGGTTATCACTAGTGTAACAGAATCTGGTAGCTTGCATAACTATTTTACACTCTTAACAGCTAATATATATTGGTTAAAGTTATTCTTGGTGTAATATGCTCTCATTTAGTTGTAACTGATGAGATTATTTGGAGTAATATTCATTCAATATAGAAACTCTCTAAATGATTTCTTGTTCTGCAAGTTACTATTGTAAACAAAATTCCTATTTCTATTTTCTTTGATTTTTCACTTTTTTTTATCTCTAATATTCTGATATAGAACCTTTATATGGTATTAAAGTTTTTTATTATCTCAACTATGGATAATTCTAGAAAAGATATATAAATTTCGAGAATTATGTAAATTCTGGCAATTCTAAAAATTTTAGGAATAAATTATAATACTGTAATTATTCCTAACAACTTTTTTTTTCAACCATAATTCTTCAACTCCTGCCTTTTTAATTCAAACAGTGATAAATTTAGGGAACGACATCATAAAAAATGGCAGCAACAAACAATTTCAGCTAAAAATAAAAATATTTAACTAATAAAAAATATTACTGATTTCTTTTTACAAAAATGAAAAGTTTCATTAATCTTTTTACTTCTAAAGAGTATAAGCTAGCTAAAAAAAAAAAATTCTTTAGAAGCTCAAGAGCACTCAAGATCAGAGCACCCAAAAATTTAAAGGCACTAACAAATCCACCCTTGGTGGTGTGGACAGTGGACACGTACGTACGGTTCATAGCTACGGGTTCTTTTCGATCTTACTGCCAATAAACAAATACACATAACTAAAGTTTCAACAAATGCACGTTACTAAAATTACTATCAATCAACGTGTAATAAGAGGAGCATAAAATATTTGGGCCTTATCTCCAATCCCCAAATATATATATATATATATAGTTAGATATATCATATCATATGCTTATCAGTTCTCAATCATTTTGAGTGGGTGAAGGACTTGTTTGTATTATGTATTTTATTTATACGATTAATAAAAAAATTAGAGCCACATGTCGGCCAATGAAACATTGCGTTTGAGAAGTCCACGGCATTAATTATTTAATAGATCTTATGACTTCAATTGGATCCTTAGAACATGGACTTATTAGGCATTGCTTTATTTGGAATATTGGATTTTCCCTTTTTAGTAAGGGTTCTTGCATTGTTAACACTAACCCTAAATCTGTCCCTTGAGTGAATCTAGGGCCAAGTGACCCTTAATGGCCTCTTAAAGATAAATAATAAATGATATGTTAATTGTTAAAGTCCTTCTTTGGAAGTTCCATGATGGCTGGATTCCTTGTCAACTTATATTTATTTTAATTAAGCTTCCCCTTGGAGATTATGATAACGAAGAATATTCTTGTGTAACCCTAATTTAAAATCAAAAGCAAACGAAACTTTGTAATATTTTTAACGGAATTTCACAAGAATATATACTATATGCCTTATGCTATTCTGTGCTTCTTTGCCATTAAAAATGCGCAATTGATATATCACCACTTACTTGTTCTTTACATTATCTTTTATATATATATATATATATATAAGTTGTTTACACGTGATGTTTCCATTGTACATTTCAATGTGTGTGTTATGTGCAAGAATTAATTAATTAAGTTACCTAGCTTTACAGTGTGACATATATTCTGGAAATACTATTTTTCATTGAAAAAAGAAAGAAAATGATGCACTAGATTAAGTAATTAACAGGAGCGAAGCATTCCAGTCATTGGCGTTCATCCATAAATTGATGGCCTAATAAAGTTCACAAGTCAATTATTAATAGATCTAAAGAAAATTCTCATAAAGTGTTAGTAATTATCTTTGATTAATTTAAAAGCCAAGATTCAAACCCCTGACCAACTTGTCCCAATTAGTGGACTTTGCATTTTCCAGTCACATAGTCATACCAGCGAATTGAAGTACACTACACGTCTGAGGAAGTGGTGATCATGCATATCTACAAGATCCGTAACACGAGTACCGTGTGGATATTCGAAGATAGGGATAACTGGATAAGGACAAAAATTAGAGCAGTAATTTTGTGGTCAGAATGGAGATAGGAATAGGGATTTTTTTATTTAAATTAAATAAATATAAAAATTATGAAAATATATAAAACATAAAGTAATTACTTAAATGCGTACACAACATATCACATTTTAGATATTGAAAAAGAAATTAAAAAATAACTAGATCTTGAGTACTTAAAACCCGTTTTTTGACACAACGACAATTGATATATCCAAGATGTACCTAAAATACATGTTAAGTGAGAAAACCAGAACTGAACATCCGGAATATATATAAACATTGAACATGATCTCAGTATCTGAAATACATACGTGTAAATGCCTAATGCGAGTCTCAATACTCGAAATACACTCAAATCCCTCCATGCAACGGAAAGCAACAGGAAGATAGGTATCTACTCGGTTGCGAAATAAGATAGATGTCGTAGAGTATACAAGAAGAGATGCAGTCTCTATCGAGAAGAGGGACAAACTAGACGAAGATGTCCCAAATACTCCACAATCGGATCCGTGATGAGCTACGATTTAGGGTTTAGGTTTTGGTATGCTTAGTTCGTTTAAGTTGGTCTAAATCGACTATAGTAGATGCATTTTTTATATATAATTAGACAAACACTACAAGAAAAACGTTGAGTACCGTCGGACTCATCAAATAAATTCACGGGTAATCAGTTTACTGTCGTCGTCCCAGGATTGACGGTATGAACGACACCGAAAACTCGTTATCGGGGGATTTTTTCCGTCAGTGTTTAATGAATTTGTCGAGACTGAGTTGACGATTATCGTCTGATTAATTCGATGGTCAATCTGATGGTAGTATTATTAATTTTTTAAAATTTTTTTGGACAATAATAAGCCACAATTAGTAGTCAAATTAACTTAACAAAATTATTAGTAGAAATCTAAAATTAGTATAAATCAATAAATTATTTTATTAAAAATAAATGGTATGAATACAAACTAATGTCACAGACATCGAGTACAATGAAGTAGACAAAAAATATAACATCCTAACCCTTACAAATTTTGGTAATAATCGTCGTCGTCATCGTCGTCGTGGTCCCCCTGCTGAGGCGACAAAGAAGGTGCTGACGTGGGTGCCCTACTAGCAGCAACGAACCAGCAGCAACGAACCAGCAGCGCTGGTGGCTCCAGTGTGCATCTACTGTCACAACTAATTAAGGTACTCCAACTTTTTCGTCAGGTCCAAACTGATGGCAACAGCTCCTCCCATGCATGCAAGAAGGTAGTTGTACCTCTGCTCAAACTGCTCGCTTGCTGGTGAAGCTCCTGTGTCAACTTCTGCATTTCCTTCCTCAAGTCGACTACCTTTTGGGGATCGGCGGAGATTTTGGCAAAGGCAGAGGCAAAAGAAGCCGCCAATGCATATTAATACACTCAATACAGTAATTACATTAATAAAGCTTAAGTCACAGCAATAAGACAATTATTTTTCAAAATTAAAATATATTACATTAGAATTTCTTAAAAATGAAATACAAAAATAAATAATATGACATGGTTATAATCAAACAACTAGAAGAAAAGGTACATATGATAAATAAAATAGAATCTTATAAAAAATTCAATAGAATCTCCCTTAAAATTTAGATTTTTCCACTCTTCAAAGATTCCATACAAACTAAATATCTATTAACTCTAAAATCTTAATCCATCGACCAAGAGGCTTCAAACATTTACTAAACTTTTAAAGCATTCTAACTTTATTCTATCTTATTTACTTTTCAAAACATTCTAACTTTGTTAAGAATTTTTCAAAACATTCTAACAATTTCTCAAAATATTCTAATTTTTCAAAGCATTCTAACTTTTAAAATATTCTAACTTTGCATTCTAACTCTCAAAGCATTCTATCTTTGTTAACAATTTTTTAAAACATTATAACTTTGTTAACAATTTTCCAATAAAAATTTTAAATCCAAACAGAGGCCAGGTGGAAGATAACGAACTAAAGAAAATTATTCCAAGACTACCAAAATTTTAAATAAAAATACTTGACTAATTGTATTCCAAAACTACCAAATCAAATCAGCCTTCAATCATTCTCTAATATAAAGCAGCAAACAACTTGAAAAGAAAATTAAAACACCGAAAAATAATTTTCAAGTAAAACATCAAGAACAAATTAACAATAATAAAAAATATCTAATGGAGATATCATTAAGCAATCCGAATAATCAACGCCATTCTACAATAATGAATACAAATCCTAATTTAAAAGAACTAATAACAAGTAAAATTAGCAGGAGTTACTGACCTTGCCATGAAGAAGAAGAGCAGAAGCGGTTGCCGAGGGTTTGTAGTGGTAGGGGCGTTTGGAGTAGCGGTGGCAGGGGCATTAGAGTGAGACTGGGAGGTGAGAGGTTAGAGAGAGAGATTAGAGAGAAAATCAAATTCGAAGTAAAGGGGAAGAGGGTTCGCAGTTCGAATTTATGGCACGATTATCGTTGGATTTACTAGCGAATAAATTCGACGGTAACGCATTACGGGTCAACAAAACGCAGCATTCCATTAATCGTGTCTATCGTCGGATTCTTTCAATGGTAATTTCGACGCTGTGTTTGGTACCTATTTTCCTAGTGTTCTCGCCAAATATTTATCGGCAACTTTACTATCGGAACCGGTTATCCGGCGATAACTATTTCGTATGACGAATCCCACAACAAAACTGTCGCTAACCCGTGGGTTAATCTAACACTAATGTGAGTTGCTAAATTCGACGCTAATCGGTGTATTTCTTATAGTGAACGTTTATTTATATATATCAAATCTTTTTTCTTTTGTCGTCTTGCTTTTCAATCAAGTGGTCGTATTAACATAAAAGATCCAAACTTCTTAAAAAGGACAATACTACATGGTAATAATAATAATATATAGTGATACAAAAAATATCCGAACTTCTCATAAACCAGTCACATGTCCTACTAATAATCTTAGTACATAATGTATAGTGATACAAAAAAGAACCACATGATAATACTACATAAACTATGACCTAACTACTAATGCCGGTTGCCAGGATGGTCCATGTGGTGTCCCGTCCCACATGCACGGGGACTTGTCACTTTCGGAGGCTGTGCTAGCTAAGGACGACCAACTGGGTGGCTTGCAGTAGGAGGTATCCGCTGTGTTGGTAGTGGTGGTGGTACTTCTCCATGCATGTGTAGAGGTGGTGGAGATAAAAGCGGTTCTAATCCAGTCATGGGTGGATGTGGTAGTGGTGGTAGAGTCTGGTAATATGATGATGGTGCTGATCCATACTGATACGATGGTGGTGGTGGAGTCCAGTGATGCGATGATGGCATTTGATATCCTGTTGGATGAGCCTGTGTATATTCCAAACCATGCTCAGTGTGCTGATCCACACTTGGACCTGTCGTTGAGCCAAGTATGTCAATTTGGTCTCTCCAAGTCTGATAACGATCTAACAAACTCCTTAAGGTAGCGAGAAAAGGCGAAGCTTGCTGCCCCTCTACAATTCCTAGAGAAAATAATCGTTGGATAAAAGGAAAGAAAAAATTGCTTACTGCTCAAGTTGTATCTCCTTCCCTCATAAGAATATCTCTCCTCCATTGGCCTAGTTCCTTTCCAAGATCTAGTTGTCCTCCCCTTCTAAAGAAACTACTTTTTTCTCATCTCTTATCTGATTTTTTTCCAGTGCATACTCTTCATGCTGTCTCATGGCTTTCATCATCACCTTTGTATTTATTGAGTACAAATTTGGTAGCTTTATTTCGTTTGGATCATTTGATCTTTTTCCATAGAAACAGTTTCTTGCACTATCGTTCTTTCCATGGGAGAACATTGGTTATCGTAGAGGGATTCTTGCGTGTTGTTCATAGTGTTGTGGTTCAATATGGCTTGCTGTTGGATTATTTGGATATGAGTTTGATCTTATCTATGTAAAAGTTCATATTGTGTTAATCGAGTTGGGTCTTGGAGTGCTTTTCTATGTGATGGGCTCATATTAATACCTTTTTTGCCCCCACCTTCATTCTGCTTTTCTGCCTCTTCCTCTGCCTATTTCTGGACCTTTTCCTGTTCTATCATCTCCGTCTGGTTTTCATCAACTGTTATGGCAGTCCCATTCTTAGTAAAGTTTGCTTTTTCATGCCCAAATATGCTGCTTGAAAACAAAATATTGTAGAGGCCCTTGTACTCCACTAAATAACTCACCCCATTGATCGCATATTGTGACACTAGGGAGCTGTTAAATCTAATTCTACACACAAATGGACGAATTTGCCTCTGCATTTGTCCACAGTGTTAGAATCCACTTTGAGAGTTCTCTCCATAATATTTCCAATTCTTTCTGAAATTTCTTTCTCATAATATTCAATCGCTAGACATGGTAGCCGAACTCAGGTAGCAACTAGGTCAATAATAACCTCCATGCGATCGAAATTTGGTCTCCATAATTAGATAAAGAGATAATGATAAAAAATTATCCACGGACCCCTATCAAAGCAAAATCTTGATTTTCTTGGGAGAAAAACTTGACAAGAAAAAAGTCATTTTTCAAGTCTATTACCATAGTTTCCAACCTCCGAGTGAGAACCGGTAGAGAAATTTTTCTTCCCATCAACTTGACTATCAAAGTGTTCCACCAAGAATGCCTTAAATTTTTCATAGCTACTTCATTGATAACAACATTGTAGATACCATTCACTTTCTCCACACGAATCTCTGGTTCTTTGTTCTTCTACTTCATTGCCGCTTCGCCTTCTTTAGCATTTACCATTTCTTCTTTCGAGTTCTCAGACTCTGAAAAGCTTTCGTCTTCTTCCATAGTTACTAGTTTTCTTCCTCCCTTCATTACATCACTAAAAGAGCGTTTCAGCATCTTATCTAGTGCTTCATTCCTCCCTTAATATCTCCCATCATCCAATCCTCCTCTTTGGGAACAAGACACATGCTTCCAGAAAAAGCATTTCATTCCCCCTCCTTCCTTCCTTTTTTCACTGACCTAGAGCCCTGCTCCTCCTTTGGTGGATCATGAGTCCGAAAATGTCCTCCTCGGACATAATCACCCCCATTGGTGGCTAATCAGAAAATAAAGTGGTGGTACTTGCAAGTAATGTACAAAGAAAAAAAAAAATTTAAATAGCAGCCTAGCAACAAATATAACTTTAAAATTATTAGTAATGTTATATCAATAATATTTGTATATAAAGTTGTCAATAAGCCAATTCTATAAAATCTGGTCCTAACCCCATTAATTAAGTTAAAAAAGAGTCTATAGATAAAATGATCAATTGATCATTGTAAAAAAAAATGATCAAATTTTTTTTTCCAAAATTCCTCCTGAGACAAAATCCTATAGCATTTAGAGGACTCAACACTAATTCTTAGAGCACTTTGCCACAATTTTTTTAAAGCTTTGTTCCCTTCATTTTAGTTCTATCCAATAAGTTATTTAAAATTATAATATTTTTATTCTTTTTATCTTGTATCATTTGAAAATTATCCAACATTGACATAAGACTTTAAAAAAATTGGATCCTCTCAATCTTTTTTTATTTGAGGATATAAAATGTGAGATCTCACTATATATTCCGTAAATAAAAACAAAAGAAAACATGAGAAAAATATTGAAATATTAGAAATAAAAAATTATATTTTATATTTTTCAATCGAAAAAAAAATAAAACAATTTATTTGCAGTAATTTGAGACAGGACATGACCAATAAGGACTTTCTAGAAGATGGGGCTAACAAGGGGTCAGGTTTCAGAATGCGAGGTTGAGAGCAATCCTACCACTTAAGGCCAAATTAACACCTACTTTTATCAGTTTATGCATATTTAAGAAAAAGTTGGAAAAAATAAAGGGAAGAATGTGTAAATATAGTAATCGAGTGTATATTAGTAATTGAAAGTGATAGCAAAATATCTGGTGGAGGAACAAAAAACGTAAATGGACACATATCATATCATATCATAGTTCAAATGTTAATGTTCATTCAAGAACTTCAACTTCCTCAAAAGAGGTAAAAAGGATTGGATATGGATTTATTCATTTTGTAAAGTGTAAGCAAAAGTGAACTACACATAGAAAGAAGGCATACAGTTCTCAGTTTTCAATTAAAGTTTTTCCATTTTATTTTCTGCTTCTGTTTGGACAACAGACTCTTCCTATTTTTTTTTTCCCGGTCAGGACACTCTTCCTATTGCAAATAGATATGGGGAAAAAAAAGAGTTATTTTTCAATGGGCTTTGTCTTGTATTAAATGAGAGAAAATAATAGCAATTGAGATTTTGATTTTGTTGAATGGCTATGCGTTGATTTTTAATATGTTGCATTCGGATTTCAATTTTGACGATGGTCAAGTAGTAGATAGAAATTTTGTGTATGTACGAGTGTAGTGTGTGTAAATATGACCTAAGATTGAGTGCTGTCTAATTTATTTGATAAAAAAAAAAATCTAATTTGATAAAATTTTTAATTTTTAAAAATAGCTTATAAAAGTTAGTTTTTTAAAAATAACTTTTTAAAAATTATAATATCTTTGTTTGATAAATTAAATTAAAAATAATTTTTAATAAGCACAAATAATAATAAATATATTTGATAAAATAATTTTTATAATTTAAAAATATTATAATAAACATTAATGTAAGAATTAAATTTAAATATTAATTAATGTATAAGTTATATTAGATTTTTTAATTTTGATAAGTACAAGTCAACTTTAAAAAATTCCCTCTTAAATATTTTCAAAAGCATTCTTAACTTTTAAAAATCTTAAGTACAAACACGAGTTTTTTATTAAACACAAGTACCTCTTTAAAAATTTTTCAATTTAAGCTTTAGAATATTGGTTTATTAGTGAATTTTTTTTGTGTTTTTCATTATATCTTCTAACTCAGTAGATCAAAGACTAATATATTACAGGATTAAACTCTACTTTATCATTGGCTAATATATTCCTACTATTCAAATTTCAATACTTACATAATTAAAATTAGTAAATTAATGACTAGACTAATTCATCTTAATTTTCTATTAGTGACTCTATCTATATACATTGACTTGTGTTGTGGGCTTTGATAAAAAGCATGGGCTTTGATTTAGTCCAACTAGTTCAAGGCCACGTATGTCGTATGCAAAGTAAAAGTTCCAAAAAAATATTGTTAAATATGTATCTTACAAACACATATATATTTAGATTTCTATTAGAAAACATTTTAATAAATACATAGAAGATTCGTTGAAAAATATATTTTGTATTTTTTATAATCTTTTTATTAATATAATTATAATATGTACAATTAACTAAAAATAAAAAGAAGAAAAAGAAAAAAATTGTTCAAGCTTGCCCTAGCTTTTAGATTATTTTTCCACCTTCCCTCAAATTTATTACTCATACAAGAATATGAATTATGATAATATTTGTATTAGATACTTATTTAAAGAAAATAATATTTGCATGCGTATTTTGTTTTACATATACAACTTTGGGTGTAGTGTATACTTAGTGCATTACTATGTTGCTAAATTTAATTTGAAATCTTTTGTCTCTTCCACTTGTGCCGTTGATTGAAAACTTAGAATTCCGAGTTTAGAATGGTCCGGAGACAACGGCAGTACAACTGACAGTGGCGGTAGATGAAATTATGATAGGGGGAGGAAGGAAAAAAAGGTAAAATGAAATAATAGAGTAATTAAAAAAATTATGAATAAATTTATTTATTTGTTAGTTGAAATTAGCTAATTAGATAATTAGTTACCTAAAATATGATTGTTTAATGTAACATTGCTTCTCTTTTATTTAGCATATCAATATAAAGTTCACCACATTAAAATTATATATTAAATAAGATCAATCTTAGAGACAATGAAAATTGTTAATTCAATATAGAGTTATTAATATTTTACACTTATTTTATACAATTGTTCAACATTATTTAAGGATGTAAATCTGAATGATACCCCCTTGAAAAAGTTGAAAGTTTCATGTGCCTTTTAACACCAACCTAAGGAGAAATGTCCTTTCGAAAATTATTGTTTCTCTGAGTTATTTTTTAACAAAAGAAATCAACGATATAATAATAAACACGTACACGTAACTACTGATATGAAGTTAATTCGCACATGTGACCGTTAATTATTTACGTATGTAAGTTAGATAAATTAATCTTTAAATGGAGTATAAAATAATCTTTAAAATTTAAAAAATTTTAAAACAGTCTTTAAAAAACTTTTAAAATTCTAAAACAGTCCCTTCAATATTTTTAATTTTTTTCAAAAATCAACGTCTAATAATATTTTTATTAATCAAAATAATAAAATATTATTAAATATATATATATAATAAATTAAGTATACAAAAAAATAAAATATAAACTAAAAGATAATTTTATTCATTAATACTAAAATGTCAAAAAAATAATATTATTTAATCATTAACATATGATATAAAAGTGATATAAAAATCATAATAATAACAACTAAATCTAAGAAGTTGTTATATTATAAAAGTCATTATTTATATACCTAAATTCCTAAGATATTGACACTAAATAAACTTAAAAAAATATTTATAAATGAAAAAATCTAATTTTTTTTATATAATTATTAATTGTAGTAGCACAAATAGTTTTAACTACAAATTTATTTTATGCAACTTTTAACCAGTGAATTTTAAAATTATAAAAAAAAACACATGAACAAAACACTTGAATTTGTAAAGACGTTTCTTCTTCAAATGTTATAAAGTATTAGGAGTTTTTACATTGTATTGAAATTTTGTAAATCATCTATATTAATCTTGTAATTGACCAAAATTTACAAATTTGTTTGCATTGTATATATATAAGTTTTAAAGTGTTACCTTCATAAGCATTTGTACAGATATTCTCAATTGTTTATGTAAAAAATATGCTAAATAAAAAGTTTTCACTAGTTCATTTCTTCTTTGTTATTAAAGAATAATTATAGAATATGGTACTTACAAATTAAATTAATATTTTACATGATAAAAAATAAATATGAGTTTATTTAATAATTTTTAATTTTTTTAAAAATATTTAAAATCAATTTATAATTTAGAATTTGAAAATGCATACATTTTTCTGTATATATGAATAATCAAATTAGAAATAAATAGATAAAAAATTTTAGAAACTAAAATTTAAAAATTTAAAAATAATTATATATAAATAATTTGAAAAAACTATTTTAAATTTTTTAAATTTTGTAGGGACTATTTTAATTTTTTTTTTATTCTTCAAAAACTGTTTTGTACTTTATTTTTAAGATTATTTTGTTCAGATCACACACATAAATACTTAATGGTCATGTATATGAGTCAATATAATATTTTACGTTAACAATTATTATTAGTAACTAATAAAAAGAATTATATTGTCTAATAAAAATAAATATTAAAAATTATTTTATATATTTTAAAATTTAAATGACTAAATTATCTAATTTTAAAAATTAATTTAAGTAATTACTCTAATTATAATTATCAGACAAACTCTGCTGTTATTAGATGTTAGATGATAATGAAGAAAAAGAATAAACTACGCAACATATAGCTTTCTTTTAATGTCTCAATCTCACAACATATATACATGTCTTGTAACAATCACGCAAACTATATATATATATATATATATATATATATATATATATATAGGGACCATTTTGTATAAAATGGGGTACTTAACTTTATAAATCTGAAGCTTATTACAACTTTCTCTGCCCTAGATTTCGAGTTGGCTAAAATGGCATCATTATTTCACTGTCTCTCTTCTAAGGTAATTATTAATACATTACAGCATAGTAAAAATCTATAAAGTATATTTGGCTTGGTGAGAATTGTCTTTTTATTTCTTGCTCTATAATCAGCCAGTTTTCTTGTCTTATTTTTCTCTTTGTTTTTCATGCATATATACACACACATGAAGAAAGTTCAACCAGATGATGAAAAAAGGATAATAATGGAAAGACCCTCTCGGCGGAGGGCCAAATGGTGGCACTCAACTTTTCACACAGTCGCAGTCATCCTCGGCGCAGGTGTTCTCAGCTTGCCCCATGCCATGGCATATCTTGGATGGTAATAAATTTATTAACCAAGTTAGATATCCACTAAAATCAATCACAAAAAATTAGTTATTAATATAAAATATATATTAAAATATAAAATATAAATTAAAAAAATTAATAACACATATATTTATATATACATATATAATATTTAATTTTAGTGACTAATTTTAATATATAAATAATATTTTTATAAATTTATATATACTAATTTTTTTATTTAGCACACGATTAAAATAGTTTACACTTTTATAGAAAATTACTTCCTTCGTTTTTAAATAAATGTCTTTTATTTTATTTTTTAGATTAATTAAAAAAATAAATGTATATTAATTTTTCACTAATTTTAAAAAATTAAAGGAATATATTCCTCATCAAAGAAAGATATCATGTTTCAACGTTGTGGTAGACCTATACTTGATTTCAACCTTAAATTATAAACATATGGACAGAATTTATTTAAAGAGGGTAAGATTTTTCATAGTTTTTACTATGGGAAATTTCTAAGTGAAAGAGTATATAGCTTAAGGCAATTCACTCTCGGCGAATTCGCTTTTTGAAAATTAAAAATTATAATTTATCTCGAATTTACTTTTTAAAAATTATATAAAAAATTTACAATTCATCCACAGTAGATTCTTTATTCCTATACTTTTATAAATTACTATGATTTGATTTGGTAAAACTTTTATTTTTTTAAAGTTGTAATATCTATGTTTAATAAATTAAATTAAAAATAATTTTCAATAAGTACAAGTAACATGTGTATTTGATAAAATAACTTTTAAAACTAAAAAATATCATAATCACTATTAGAAAACTGCTTATTACAGACGGATTTATAAAAAACAGATTTGGCATTCATTACAAATGAATTTTTAGTTACTGACGAATTTTGTCTATCAATAAAAGTCTCGTAAAAAATTATTTACCGTCGAATTTATTTTCTGTCGGTAACTTTCAGCTAGATTTTTCTCTATCACCGATAGATTTTTCTTTGTTAATCATCTCCTCATTTTGCTAAAAACGTCAAATTTTTCAGTTTTTCTGTCAATAATTAGAACTTAGAAAAGTATTTACAACTTTATATATAGACAAATTTTCATCTAACTTGTATTAAAATATTCATAGTATTTCAAAAAATAAACAAGTTCATCTTATTATCAAACTAGAAAAAAAAGTACTCAAAACAAACAAATCAATTTAAAACAAAAAAACAATTCAAAACACAAAAACACAATTCAAAACATAAACACAAGTAGTATATTGATATATTAGATTTTATGGGTGTTCAAATTCAAACCGATCTAAATTAAACCGCTCATTTAATTTAATCCAAATCGAAAACCGATTAAAACCGTACTAATTTGGATTTGATTGGATTATATTTTTTGCAAATCGCTGGATCGGATCGGATTTCGAATCTAATTTTCATAACCGATCCAATCCAATCCAAACCGCATAAGGTGCTATAATATTATTATTTTATTATTATATTTACAATTATACTTATAATATGTTAAATTTTTTATATATTTTTATATTATTCATATAATATGTTCAATTTTTTATATATTTTTATATTATTCATATATTATTATTATTTAATAAATATTTTATGTTCAAAATATTATTTATTTATTTATTTTAACAAACCTATAATTTTATTTTTATTGTTATGTTATTTTTGGCTTTTTAAAATATTGTTGAGACTTGTTATGTCATTGTTGATTATTTAAAATTTGATGCTGAGATTTGTTATATATATTTAATTTTTTAATTTATAAAACCGCAGATCCAATACAATCCAAACCGCTTGAAATTGGATTGGATCCAATCAGATTTTTTTTTAAAAAAGCATCCAATCCAAACCACACCACAAGTAAAATCAGTATTTGAATCGGATAAATTTTCACTCAAAACCGATCCAAACCGCACCGCAAACACCCTATTAGATATAAACAATCCCATCAAGTTCACTTTGTTTCTCATTCTTATGCTGTTTTCTTATGTTTCTTCTCGATCCTAATAACATTCTCCCGCAGAACTAATTTCTTGTTCGTGGGCTTGTCATCATTCTTGAGCTTTTTCTTAGTTGATTTCTTGTTATGACCTGTATTTTCCTTGTCAGTGACTCTACCTTCCTTCTCGAAATCATCAACAGTTTTCTTCTTTTTCTTGATTTTCTCTCAAATTCAAGATCACCAACAACTTCAGCATGATCATCCACATTATCCTCATTCTCATTGTGGAATCTTGCCCTCTGAGTCTTTGGTACTATGTTTCATATTTTGACCTACTTGATCTACTGAAAAATCATTACCACCATCATCCACGCCACATTTCTCATTCTTTGCATCTTTATCTACCGGTCTAGCACTGAATATATGAAGTTTTGGCAGTGCTTTTTTAACCTAGAACATAGCACCATGGATGTTTAAGGATGAAATTTTAGAAGCAAGTGATGTGAATTAACATAAGAATAGAAAATAAATGGATTACCGTTCTAGTAACCTAGCTTCTCAATAGAAGCAACTAGATTTCCTTGAAGATTGAGATTTCTCAAATTTGTGAGGGATTTAAGCACCTACAGGTGCAATAACAACGATGAAGATACAAGGGTTAAAAAGTGTCTAGATAATTATGAAACATTAGACAAAGAAAAATGCCATATATGTATACGTCAAACCTTTAGCTCTGGCCACTTTGTGATCATATTGTTCTCCAAATCTAAATTCTGCAGCTTTGAATTCTGTGCTAATTCATCTGGGAGAGCCTGAGAATCCAAAACTTAGCAAGATGTTATAAATAGTAAAGCATAAAAATTCCAAGCAATAAAGCAATGGAAATACAGTACTGAAATAAGCATTAATGAAGGAGCTTAACATCTTGGAGAACCTTTACCTTTGTGATAGATTTCACCCCTGTCAGAGTCCCGCCAAATTTTCTGATTGGATTTTTGGTTAGAACTACATGAGAATATAGAGATATTTCAAGATTATTCAAATGCGAGCTATCCCATTAGGTTAGTTCAGAAGTATTGGAACTCCTAGGAAACAAAGAGTATGATAATTCATACCAATGGTGTTCAATTCTTTCAATTCATCAAGCTTGCAAATGGAAATAATCTCATTTTCTGCCCAAAGAAAACATACAAAAATAGGTCAGAGCAAAGAATTACCAGATAAAAAACAGAGGGCAAAAAAAGTTCTAACCCCTTCAAAGAATACAGAAATATTCTCACAATGTTCCAAGTTCAACCTTCAAAGTAGATGGTTAGCAAAAGAAGTCTTACATTCATGTAACTTGGTTCATAAAGAATGTAGCTATCATTGACATTCTCAGCAATGTTAACAACTGTATTGCTATAGTCAGGTATATAAGGCTGCTTCAACTTGAATTTTCGAACCTCATTCTTCGTGCCTTAAGATGCACGTAAAGCGGCAGTTTCGGCAGCAGTAGCTACACCCCTCCTCACCCTAGTCCAAAACTTTCACTATAAAAATTCAAGACTGCAGCATAGTCGTTATAAAAATAATATTTTCATTCTGCAATATGCTTGCAGACTCAAAAGGATATTATAATTAGAATGATGCTTCTATATTCAACATATCCATACCATTCCAACATTTTGTCTTTTCTCAGCAAAATAAGACAATGCCACTTTTCTTTTGTCATTATTGCATTATTATAATTAGAATTAGTTACTTTTCGTTTGATAAAAATCAACACAAATTCAAGTAATATAAACATCAAGGTTTCAGGCAGCCAGCACTTGCCATTAGAAGCAATTTCACTTCATTATTAAAAAACAGATGTGTCTTCCAATACAAAGATGAGAAAAGGAAGAAAATTAGCTTTTCTATCAAATTTCATTTTTCTTCTTTTAGAAAAACCTGCCAGAAGAGATATTAGATCACAAGTTATTTTGAAAACTCCATTGAGGATTTGAGATCATATTTTTTTGCAGATAATATCATTAAATAATAAAAATGTTGAAAGACATCAAATGGAAAACATATAAAAAATGTTAATGAGATGCAAATTAAATACCTGCAACATCTTGTGTATCATATGTGCCCGTGTAAATAGTTCCATAAGCGCCATGAGCAACTGCATACCTTAAATCCAATTTGGCCAAATCAATCTCCCACTCCTCCTTTGGCCTTTTAACGTCGAGGCTCATCGTTCTCGACCAAACCTTGCTCAGGTGCTTTTCTAGCTGGGCATCCAAACTCTTGAGATCAATTTTATCAGCTCTGAAGATCATGTTTTTGCTGCTCTGATTTCCAGTACCCTTCATCTTTGAATTTAGAGCTCCTACTGCTTCACATTCTGGTTTCCTCCTCCCATTCTCACCATCCGAATCCATCTTCAACACCTAAATTATCGAATTTCGATAACTAGGATGGCAATCAACTAAGTTATTTAGATATCTAGCTTCAATTGCAGAAAAAAAATAATCAAAACCAGAGTAAAACCGCAGATTCACAAAGCACAAAGCAGAGTATGATAAATCTAAAATTGGCACAGAAAAATTGATCCCCAAGGTTTATCACGAAGAATAGAATCACAAAATCAGATGCGACGATGTGGCGAAGGGAGCAGATGCGACGACACAAAATATTTCTGTCTCCATTTTTGAGAATTTCGCTTTCTAACAATTCGTATGAAACTTTTTTAACCATCTTTTGTTATATATTTTTTTACTCTTTCCTTATATGTAAAACTAAGATTTGGATTCTCTAAATTTTAAATTTCACTTTAGAGAGTAAAGTGTGATTTCTCACCATCTATTTCATAAGTGGAATTAAGAGTAAATATAAGAGAGAAACTATTCAATGATAGAAGGTTACACTTTACCTTGTAAGTAAAAATTCATAATTTAGAGAATCCAAATTCGTAAAACTATATTTTATTTTATTTATTTATTATTTTGGGAGAACTAGAGAGAACCCTGAACTAAATTGTGATATTGTGTTCCTTATACAGGGTTCCAGGAATCTTGATGTTGTTGGTATCATGGGGTCTAACCTTAAACTCAATGAGGCAAATGATCGAGCTGCATGAATGTGTAGGTGGAACACGTTTCGATCGGTACCATGATCTTGGAAGATATGCATTTGGAGCAAAAGTAGGAGCATGGGTTGTGCTTCCGCTGCAACTAATAGTCCAAGTTGGGTGTGACATTGTGTATATGGTTGTTGGTGGGAAATGCCTAAACAGGTTCAGGGAGATAGCATGCACCGATTGCACAAAACTCAAACAGTCTCATGCCATTCTCAGTTTTGGTGTCATTCATTTCTTTCTATCCCAACTTCCCAATTTTAATTCCGCTGTTGGTGTTTCTTTAATTGCAGCCGTTATGTCAGTCAGGTACATCATCATCATGCATGCTTTCATACAACATATAATAAAAAAACTAGTATTAAAATTAAAAAATAAATGATGTAAACACCAAAATTTAGTTATCGAATCACTCGTATTTGTATATAAATATAAGTACGTTTAATTCATTTTTAATATATTTATATTTAACATGTATTTATATTAATAGCTCATTTAATTTGGTGATTGATTTTTTAATATACATATAATATGAACGATAAAGTATTATTTTAAATATCTTATTTCGTTCTATTTTTTATTTTTTGATTAAAATTAATTATTTTTTTAAGTACAATTTTTTAATTTTTTTTTATTTTTTTTTATTTTTACTCTCAAATCATTACAATTGATACAATTATAATTTTTGTCATTATCTAAAAGAAAATCATAATAAAAAAAATTTGAAAAAAAACTTAATTTTAATAAAATGATTAAAATAAAATCAAATAAAATATTTTAAATATTAAAAAAGAAATTAAACTTTAACCTAAAAGTTATGGACTAAAAGTACTTTACCTTAACATTAATTATATCTAATAATTTTGACGGGTAATTTAATTTGACTACACAGCTATTCAACTATAGCATGGGTGGCATGTTTGAGCAGAGGGCAAAGTAGCAATGTTAGCTATGAGTACAAGAAAAGTAGCAGCAGAATGGAATTAATATGGGGGGTGTGCAATGCATTAGGTCAAATCTCATTTGCATTTGCAGGGCATGCAGTGACACTAGAAATTCAGGCCACAATTCCATCAACACCTGAAAAGCCTTCAAAGATTGCAATGTGGAAAGGTGTGATTGTTGCATATTTCATAAATGCAATATGCTATTTCCCAGTTGCAATAACAGGTTACTGGGCTTTTGGGAGAGATGTTAGTGATGATGTGGTTATTGCACTGGAAACTCCTCAATGGCTTATTGCCTCTGCTAACTTAATGGTCTTCATTCACATGGTTGGTAGCTACCAGGTATGTCTAAACCAAACTATATATTATAACTTCTTTTAACAAGATATGTTTTAGTTCTTTTTGTTTGGACTAAATAAATTTGGATTTAGCTATCTTGAATATAATAATAAAAACTTTTTAAAATTTTGATGTATTTAAGGTATTAGAATCATAAAACAAGAAAAAAAATTACATTTTACCGTAAGATTTATTTAATTTTTCTGTTTTTAGAATTCCATAAAGAAAAACTGAAAAAGTGAAAAAAATACTTGATAACTTTTCATGTTAAGTAATTGATGTGGTAATATATAAACATGGATTTTAGGTTTTTGCTATGCCTGTTTATGACTTGATTGAGAAGGTGATTAGTAAAAGACTAAACATCGCTGAAGGACTAACTCTAAGACTAGTTGCTCGATCTGCTTATGTAGGTGAGATTCTTTGTCAAAACTCGAAAGAACTATCTATCTATCTATATCAGCCTATCACTATCACACCACATACCCCTTTTGCTTTAATTAAATCAATTCTCATTGATTATAGTCCTTTCATCAATGAAGTTATTACCATAGTTTGTTTATAATATTGCATGCAGCTTGTACCTTATTCATTGGGGTGACTTTCCCTTGCTTTGGTGATCTTCTTGGCTTCTTTGGTGGATTTGGTATTGGTCCCACTTCATATTTTGTAAGTCTCTCTTTTTATTTCTCAATGCATGCTCGTAACATTATTATTAGTAGTATTTTTTGTTGTCAAATTTACATGAATATAATTAATTCAAAACCCAAATAATGAAGTCAACAATATCCGGCTCTCTCTTTTTTTTTTCCAGCTTCCAAGTATAATGTGGTTGATAATCAAGAAGCCAAAGAGATTTAGCATCAACTGGTTAATTAATTGGGTAATGATGAATTCACATTACATGATTGGCAACTTTCGCTTTAGATACCAGATTTAATTTGCACCAACTCGTTTAGTCTAACGACAACTACAAACCCAAAGGATCTATACATACATTGACTACGAAAATTTATTTTGTGTGTTTTTAATTTCAGGCTTCAATATTCATCGGAGTGTGCATTATGTTAGCATCCATTGTTGCTGGGTTGAGGAATATTATATTTATGCCGATGCATCTGGTTATAGATTCTACGACGCCTAATCCCCAATAATCATTTTCCAAATGTGATTTATCTGGTGTGGTGTTATTATCTAGTATTTGATGACAATCTAGACTATTATTAAATTAAGTCGTCCAAAGTCCAAACCCAAGTTACCTCTGCATATTATACTAGTTTTTGAGAACCAAGATTATTATTATTACTATTATATTATTAAGCGACGTAGTATGCACAACAATTATATCTTCCTTATCTTATATGTGCATTTTGTAGTTTAGACGAAACAGGGAGGGGGGGATTGGGTTATAGACCTAGAAACAAGAGAGAATGATATATAAGAGAGAAAATTATCTCCGGCTATGTTGTTAAGCTTAACAATCAATATAATTGATGAAAGCAATATAAAAATGAAAATGAAAAAGTGGAAAGTTGAATATAATTGAAAAACGGCGGTAACAACGACACCAAAAATTATCCTAATTCGAGTTTAGGGTGAAAGACTCTTCAATATTTTTAGGTAAATTTTCTTTGTCTACTATTTCATTTCCTATTACATTTTATTTATCTGAATCCTAACTAATTCCTATTCCCCAATAATCTATCATGTCCCTTATCTATTTTTTTTATATGATAGTCCTTCACTTAAAATGCGACTTTTCTCTCCCTCTTACTCGATGGACTTCTGTCCATTATCGACCCATGTCCTGTTCCAGAATTTGCTGCCTCACAAGTAGCTGCACAAGGATTCGAATCCTGAACTAGCGTTTGTTTTAAGATATTAAGACAAAGACTGAGAGACTAAAATTTAGTATCATGTTTATTGGATATTAGTATTAAAATTTTTATCTTTAGGGCCGTCAAAATGGGCTAAACCCATCGGGCCAGCCCGTTTAAATTTCGGGCTAAACGAGCTGAGCCCGATTAACCCGAAAAAAATGACGGTTAAATGGGCTAGCCCGCGGACTAAACGGGTGGCCCGTTTGATTTTTTAAAAAAAGTAGCACTTTTAGCTAATATTTCTCCCAATCCAATCCGAAAATCCGACCCATCAGCTAAAAAATATTATTTTTTATTGGTTTTTTTTTACCTAAAAGTAGTATTTTTTGTCAAAAATATTTTTCAAAAAATAAAATAAAATGATAAACGGGCTGGCCCGTTTAACTCATCGGACTGACCATAAATGGTCCGGGCTAGAAAATTCTAGCCTGCGAATAAAGCGGATTTAAACGGGCCAGCCCGTTTAACCCACGGGCTTAACGGGCCGGGCTTAAATGGGCCGGGTTAGCCCATTTGACAGCCCTATTTGTCTCTATTCTTAAAATTTCAGTATTTTAGTACCTTCAAAAAGTAGGGACACAGGGGACTAAAATTTTTAGAGATAGAGACTGAAACTTTAATAACATTTTATACCTAAAATACCTTCATTTCAATTAATTAATTCTAATTGTATCCTTTGTACAAATTAAATTAGAATTTTATTCTTATTTCAATTTCTGTCTCTTACTTTGCACCAAACAAAATACTGAGATTTATTTCAATCTCTGTCTCTTAGTTTATGTCTCTCAGTCTTAGTCTTTCCGTCTCTGTCTCTCCACCAAATGCTACCTGAGTAAGCTCAGGAGGTTATAGAACCCATAATAGTAGTGGGGTGTGTGAATGTGTATGGGTGTGTAGTGTAAAAGACCAAAAAAAGAAAAAAAAAACCTTGTCCTCAAGGTTAAGATCAGAGAACAGCTTAAGTAACTCCTCAAGATCTACCTAAGTTGTCTCATTCCTTAGTAACCCCTTCCAATCCACTAGCACTTGTTCCACTGACATACCATCTCTATCAATCAAGCACTGATTATTGCTGTTGGTGTTGGCTAAAACATCGCGGATGCCGTTGTAAGAATAGGGGATTCCATGATGTGGGCTCCATGAAATTCTTTGAGCATGGACATGTGAAACACAGGATGGATTGTGCTTCCTTCTAGCAAGGCAAGTCAATGAGTTATCTTTTCCACTCTGCTCATCACTTGGTGAGGGCCAAAATAACGACGGCCAAGCTTTGGGTGTTCCTTTACATAAGAGAGAAAGCTGCCAGTAAGGCCTGAGTTTTAATGGTACCCAATCACTTACTTAAAACTCCTTATCCTTTTGATCTTTGTCTACTTGTTTCTTCATGCAACTTCTTGTTTGGTGTAGGTAATAGGAAAGCTCATCGTTCGGAATTTCTTACGAGAGCAAGAACAAACCGACTTCCAAAATTGGCGAGGCTCCCAGGGTGTACCCTAGTGGCAAATTTGAAATCTGTGCAGGGCTTCATGCGGAGTCATTTGAATAGCTGAATGGAAGGAGCTATTATAACAAAACCCTGCCCATGGTAAAAAAAATGCCCACTGTTGAGGTTGGGAGTGCGAAAAAGCGTGAAGGTATTACTCTAAAGAACGATTTGTCACCTCGGTTTGGCCATCGTTCTGCGTGTGGTAAGCCGTGCTGTAATGTAGCTAGGTGCCATTGAACTCGAATAGGTTGCGCTAGAATCGACTGAGGAACAGGGGGTCTCGATCCAAGACGATAGTGGAGGGAAAACCATGGAGTTTGACCACCAATCCAATAAAGATTCTTGCCATTGTACTTGCTGTGAATCCTTCTCGTTGTGGTTCGGAATGCGTAGTCTTGCTAAATCGATCCACTACCACCAAAATAGCTGAGTAGTCTATCGATTTTGGTAATTGAACAATGAAGTACATGGATGGAGAGCTCCATCTAGGGGTGGCAACACTATCCGAACCTGTAGGTACCCACCCCGCCCTTACCTGCTCAGGGTAGGTTTTTAACAGGGCAGGGTTGGGTTTAGGTTAAACCTGCCCCGGTATATATATATAATAATTAGTAAAATAATTAATAATATTGTATTATATTTAAATTTTTATTTTAATTTATATTATGTATGTAATGAGGGTTATATAAATTTTTAAATTTAATTTTATTTGTTGGATTTTAATGATTATATGGGCGGGACAGGTTAGGGTTTAATTTTTTACTACCTGCGAGTAGAAGCGGGCGGGTTCAATGCGAGTTATTGTAGGGTGGGACGGGGTCGGATAGGGCAAAAATCTGCCGTTATCCGCCCCATTGCCACCACTAGACTTTTATCAACGGTCCACTTAGAACAGGTAAAGGTTGAAGGAGTCCTTGTTGCTTAGAAGTCATGTATTTAGTTGTCTGACAAATATCACACTCTTGAATAAATTTATGAATGCTTTTGTGCAGAACATGCCACAAAAATAACTTGCCAAGGGATTTATTTGTTTTAAGCTCGTCATGGTGTCCCGCTGTAGGAGTGGTATGAAACTCTTGGAGCAGCAGTTCATGCATACCTCCAACATCCATCACCCAGATTCTTCCGCGATTCACCACTAAGCCATCTTGAACACGTAAATCTGGAGACAACTCCCCCTGACTATACTGTTCAACCAACAACTTAGCATCAAGGTCCTCTTTTGTGGCTCTAAGTAAGGAAGGTATTAGTGAAGATTGGACAGTGGAAAAAGCTTGGAAGTACACTGGTACAGTTTTTCCCTCTTGTCGAGACAGTGCATTTTCTGCCTTGTTAGAGGTGCGTGATCTATACGCCACTTTGAAGTCAAACCCCAATAACTTGGTGAGGTAGTACTGTTAATCCGGGGTCAACGGCACCTGATTCATTAACTCACAAAGGGCTTGATGGTTAGTTTTGATACAGAAGCGGCGGCCGAATAAGTAATGTCTCCATTTTGCTACTGCTTGAGTGATAACATATAGTTCTCTAACATACACGGAAGTCACAGTAGGTCCCCCACTGAGCTTCTTGCTAAAATATGCAATTGGGTTGACCATTTTGAGATAGACAGGCACAGCTCCTATTCCATGGCTAGAAGCATCCGTTTCCACTACAAAGTTTTAGAAAAATCTGGAAGCATCAACACAGGGGTATGGGTAACGCCGCCTTGAGTCTCTCAAAAAGCAAGGTCAGTCAATGATCCCAATAAACATTATTTTGGTTAAGCCAATCAGTCAACAGGGCAGCGATACGTGCATATCTAGCCACAAAGTGACGGTAATAACTTGTAAGCTAGAGAAAACCTCTAAAATGCTTCAAATTGGATGGCTTTGGCCACTCAACAATGGTTGTAATTTTTGAAGTGTCGAGTTGTAGGCCTTCTCGGATCACCATATGGCCTAAATACTCAACTTGACATTGGCAGAAAACACACTTAGACAATTTGGCAACAAAACAATGTTGCTGTAACACCGTTAGAGTTATCTGCAAGTGTTCAAGGTGTTCCTCTTTGGATCGGCTATAAACAAATATGTCTTTGAAGAACACTGCCATGAATTTTTGGAGGTAGGGACGGAATACTTTGTTCATAGTGGCCTGGAATGTAAAAAGAGCATTAGTTAATCCGGTATCACCACAAATTCATAGTGGCCAAGGTTTGTGTGAAAAGCTGTCTTGGAAATGTCTCTTTCATTCACTCTAATTTGATGATAGCCAGATCGCAAATCAATTTTAGAGAAATAGTCACCCCTACAAAGCTCATAAAAAATATCATCAATGTTTGGTATCAGAAACTTATCTTTAATAGTGATTGCATTAAGGGAGCGATAATCCACATAAATTGCCAGCTTCCGTCCTTCTTGTGCACAAGTAAAATGGACTAGAAAAGGCACTGTGACTCTCTCTAATAACTCCAACTTGCAATATTTCTTCAACCAACTTTTCAATTTCTTCTTTTTGGTATTGCGGGTAACGATAAGGGCGAACATTCACCGGGTCATCCCCTTTTTGAAGGTGTATATGGTACTCTATCTTCCTTGGTGGTGGTAAGGCTCCTAGAATACATTCTGAAATTCTTCTAATAATTGCTGTGCTTGTTAATCTTGCTGTGTGATTTTGGTAACATGATTAGAAGGTTCCAAAAGTTTCAAGTAAAGAAAAAAAGCTATGGCATTTGTTGAAACCATCTTATTTAGAGTTCTGCTCCCAATGGATCTTGGTTAGAATAATTGCTCTCCTTGTAGCTTAACAATCACCTCTCCTACTATAAATTCCATTGTCAAATTTAGATAGTTCATGGTGACATCTCCCAACTGCATCAACCATTGTGCCCCCAACATTATGTCTGCCCCTTTGATGTCTAGGATGAATGCCTCATCAAAAATTGAACCCTTGCATATGCAACGACATAGAGTTACACTTTGAAACCCCACCGATGCACTCACCATTACTCACATAAACATTCAACTAAGGAACTTGAGAGATCGATATGCCAACCTTCTTTGCTGTGTTTGCTTTCATGAAGTTATGAGTACTACCCCCATCCACTAACACTATCACAGGGTTCCCATCACAGGTTCCTGCAATACGTATGGTCTTGGGGTTGTACACCCCCACGATCACATTAAAACTGATCTCCACCACAACGTCCTCAAATGGAGAAATGCCATCCTTCAAATTGGCTGGCTCACTGGGTACCCCACGGAGAAGTTTCTCTATCTCTTCACCCCTAACCAGTAACAAATATAAGGACTTACACCTATGCCCCACTGAATACTTCTCATCATAATAATAGCACAGTCCTTTGTCTCTTCATTGCTTAATTTTTGTGCCTGAGATGTGGCAGTGATTAGGAGTACCTCCTCCTCGTGGTATATTAGAAGACACATGATGCGTGAGAATCTTTCTTATCTTTTCCTAGTGAATTTGCATTTAAATTGTTGAGTTTAATCAAAAATTAATTATCTTTTAGCCACTATGGATGCTACTTTGAGTCTCGTGCAATTTTATTTATTTTAGGTAGCATTTTGCTGGATTTGATGGAGAGGAAGCTTGCACAAATGGAAGGAGCACAAGAATTAAAGGAGATGATCAGCGAGAAGCGACGCGTGAACACGCGAAGAAGGCCATCGACGCGTACGCGTGACTGACACGTACGCGTGACTGACGCATACGCGTGACATGCGCCACGTGCAAAAAACGCAGAAAACGCTGGGGGCGATTTCTGGACCCCATTTTGACACTCAAGTAAGGCGCAGCTCTTTGCCAAGTTAGGCGTGGATCCAGTAAAGCAAGTGGTCCCCATCTATCAATTGAAGACTTGCTAATAGTTATAATTAATTCTGATTTAAATTCAAATTTGATTTTAAAATAGGAAAAGATATTATTTTAATTTTAGATATTAGATTTTAAATTAATTAGGATTAGATATAAAAGATATTAGGATTCCATTCCAAGGGGAATTCCATTATTCCACATTCCGCACTTTATCGTTTACCTGAATCCTTATTT
This sequence comes from Arachis stenosperma, assembly GCF_014773155.1. NCBI lineage: Eukaryota > Viridiplantae > Streptophyta > Magnoliopsida > Fabales > Fabaceae > Arachis > Arachis stenosperma. The sequence goes on from NC_080385.1 coordinate 164,556,031, forward strand.
TCTCTCTGAACCATGAGCAACTAAACCTCCACTGTTAAGGTTAGAAGCTCTGTCTATTGTATGGATTGATACTATTATTTTTCTATTTTAATTCATGTTTTGATTTATATTTCAAGAATTGTTTTCGTTATTTATCTTATGAATTTGGGTGGAACGGAAGTATGACCCTCTTTCTAATTGAGTTCTTGTATAACTTGGAAAAGCTCTTTACTTGAACAACAACTTGAAAACAATTTCTCCTAAATTCTAATTATCTGGACTTAACGGGATACGTGATATATAATCCTCTTATATTTGGGTAATTAGGATTTCTGTGGCATATAACTAGAATTGAACTTCACTCTCTAATTGAAATTAATTGACCAAGGAATTGGCGGTTGATGAAAATTAGAGGAGACTAGAAAGGTCTAAGGAATTAGGGTCTAGTCACATATAGTTTACCAGAAATTAAATCTTGCATGATTAAAATAAATTAATAAGAAAAGTCAATCCGGAAAATAGATAACTCTGAAGCCTTAACTGCCTTCTTCATATTATTTTTCCAACTTATTTATTGCCTGTCTTTTGATATTCTGAATTTACTGCTAATGCTTTTGAACACCAAAACACTCTTTTATGCATGTCTAACTAAGTAAATTAATCAACCATTGTTGCTTAGTCCATCAATCCTCGTGAGATCGACCCTCATTCACCTAAGGTACTACTTGGTACGACCCAGTGCACTTGCCAGTTAGTTTGTGGGTTATAAATTCTGCACCAACACATTTTCTTGTACCAAGGATTTTGTTGACATTGGTGATGACGATGATGTTGGGGAGCGCAGTAATAAAGGACGCATAGTGTTGGGTGTTGTTGTTGTACCGTTGATACTAGTATGTTCACTGTGAGGTCAAAGATTGAAAGCGGTCACTTGGAGTTTCTGCTCATGGAGCTTGGCCAAGGAAACAACCTCCATGTACGACTTAGGTTTCGCAAGCATGAGCTCACCCTTGAGTATGTCATTTAGTCCTGCAACGAAGAGTGAAATTACCCAATCTTCCACCAATCCAGCTGCCTGATTTCAGAGCTCCTCGAATTGAACTTGATAATCTGCCATTATTGACTGCTGTCAAAGTTCTTTCAGTGTCGCTTTGGGATCATGGAAGATGTTGTTGCCAAATCGGGTGTTCAGTGCTTCCAAAAATTCTTCCCACGTGTACGTGATATCGTTGTTCGCACACTAACAATGCCACGTATAAGCCAGACCTAAGAGATGGAACGGCAATAACCTTACCCTCCATGTCTCTGGGACAGCGTATAGATAAAAATACTCGCGAGCGCGAAAAGTCCATTCCTACACTCCTTTGTCATAAAAAATAGGCAGCTCAGCTCTGACTCCCTTTGGCCATCGAGATGGATGGGCACTGAATGGGGAATCAACAATTTTAAGGCTCTCCTCATGATCTGGGCTAACTTGTTTGAGTTTTAAGCTTTTTTTGAGCAACTTATCAACACTTTTGATCGACGACTCTACCGACTTAATTCTGTTATAGGTATCACTAATTTGAGCAATGATTTCAAGTTGACCTCTCTGAAGTGCTACAATTTTATATCGATGTTGTTGATAGACGTCCTTTAAGTGGGATAGCGGAATTCCTAGTTCCATATCAGAAACCTCTCATCGAGAGAACCAAATGTTAAGCTTAACAATCAATTGATGAAAGCAATGTAAAAATGGAAATGGAAAAATGGAAAGATAAATATAATTGAACTGTAGTAACAACGATACCAAAAATACCCTGATTCGAGTCCAGGGATAAAGATTCCTCAATACCTTTAGATAAATCTTCTCTGTTCACTATCTCATTCCCTATTCCATTTTATTCCCTTGAAGCCTAACTAACTCCCATTCTCCAATCATCTACCATACTCCTTATCTATTTTCCTATATGATAGTCTTTCACCTAATATGAGACTTTTTTCTCCCTCTTACCCGATAAGTCTTTGTCTATTACCAATCCATATATCCTATTCGGGCCAAGATAATGGTTCTAGAGATGTGATCCAATAGTTCTATCATATGTAGTACACATTATTCTTAATTTTTGTATCGAAAATAGAAAATCAAACAAATTAAAATTAAACAAATTAAGAGTCCATATATAAAGTATTGTAGGAAAAATCTCCGGACATAACCAAATGATATTCATAACATATACAAGTAATGTAACGAGTTGGATTAAACTATTCATAACATATACAAACAATGTAATAAGTTGGAATAATTATCATTTTTATTCATAAAAATTAGTTACACATTCAAATTTTATTGTCATTCAAATCCAATCAAGTAGGTCCAACACCAAACAAAACTGCTCTTATTAAAAGCTCGTGTAACACGCACCCGAAATCCCAAACAAACATTACATCTTGCTTGCGCTCTAATATGAAAAATCGTTCATATCTCCTACTCAAAACTGCAACAAATAAATTTGAAATCTCTCTCAAAATCTCTCAAATCTTTCAAATTCTCTGTGAAAATTACAGAAAAATTTGGTGCTGCATTTGAGATCATCAACAGAAAACAAAGAAAAAAAACAACAAAGATTCCTCAAGGTACTGACAAAACTACTTGTTCATTATGTTTAGTGTTTTCCTTTGCATTTTTTGCGTTTCTACTAGTTCGGTTTAGGGTTTAGTGGATCGAATTCGTTCATTTAGTAGATCGAATTTCTCTGGTTCAATTTTTTCTTGTTTTTCTCTGTAACTAGGACATCGAATGAAACTGTAGTAATTGTGATGTATTTTAATTGAGGTTCATTTGGTTTTATTTGATTAAGTAATTTCGATTCAGTTGTGACTAAATTTCAGTTTATTTTTTAGTTTAATTGAGATTCGTTTGGTTTTGTTTCGCTTGAATTTGTTGAACTTGTTTATGTGTAATTGTTTAGTTAGTTATAGCTTTGATATTTGTCATCTGTATACACTTGAATAATTTATAATAAGATACAATTTCCCTTACGGTATATGTGTTGGTTGTGATTTTCACTACAACATTTTGCTAACATCTTTATTAGTTCTGATAAATAATTTTGGTTCATTTCAAGAGAAATGATGTCATGTATCAAGTTTTTTGTTAGGGGTTTCCATTTTTTTGTAAGGTTCTTCTTCATTCATGAAAATTGTGTTGTTAGTTTATTAGTTCTGATAAATAATTTTAGTTCATTTATTAGTTTATTTGAGGTTCATTTGGATCCAGAAATGAATTTGATGTATTTTTATTGATGATTGAGTCTTTTTTACTGCTTGTTCAAATGTGAACTAATTTCAGTTCATTTGTGAACTAATTGAGGTTCACTTCATGCTGATATTAAGTATTGACTAAATTTTTTATTCCTTAAGTAATTTTGATTCATTTCTTAGTTTAATTGAGATTCATTTGATTTTGTTTCGCTTGAATTTGTTGAACTTGTTCATGTATACCTGTTTAGTTAGTTATAGTTTGGATATCTGTCAGCTGTATGGTGCGAAATTTACAACCACAAACTAACCGGCAAGTGCACCAGGTTGTACCAAGTAGTACCTCAAGTGAATGAGGGTCGATCCCACGAGAATTGATAGACTAAGCAACAATGGTTAAGTGGTTTACTTAGTTAGACAAACAGAAAATGGTGTTTGAGAGTTCAAAAAACATTAAACAGAAAACTCATAATATCAAAAAACAGGCAATAAATAAGTTGGGAATAAAATCTGGAGAAAGCAGTTAAGGTTTCAAAATTATCTATTTTTTAGATTGACTTTTCTTATTAATTTATTTTAATCATGCAAGATTTAATTCCTGGCAAACTATATATGACTAAACCCTAATTCCTTAAACCTTTTTAGTCTCCTCTAAAATTCATCAACCGCCAATTCCTTGGTCAATTAATTCCAATTAGAAGGTGAAGTTCAATTCTAGTTATATGTCACAGAAATCCTAATTACCCAAATATAAGAGGATTATATGTCACGTATCCCGTTAAATCCAGATAATTAGAAATTTAGGAGAATATATTTTCAAGCTGTTGTTCAAGTAAAGAGCTTTTCCAAGTTATACAAGAACTCAATTAGAAAGAGGGTCATACTTCCGTTCTACCCAATTTCATAAAATAAAGAACGAAAACAATTCTTGAAATATAAATAAGTACATAAATTAAAATAAAAAAAACAAGGAACAGAATCAATTCATACAATAGACAAAGCTCCTAACCTTAACAGTGGAGGTTTAGTTGCTCATGAAAAAGAGTGAAAACTAGGATTCTAGTAAACTGTAATTTACAGAATGAGATGGAATCTCCCAGAAGAGAAGTTTCTTTTCCCTTTTATGTCTAATCCTAATAAATTTAAATTATACCTTTTTTTAAAACTAAATAATATCTTTTCCTATTTTTAAATAAAATAAAGTTTAAATCAGAATTAATTAAAGCAATCCGCGCGTCTTCAATTGATGAATAGGGACCACTTGCTTCGTAGGGAGGCACACCTAACTTGGCATCAAGCCACGCCTTAATTGAGGTATGCAGTGATCGGAACTACAAGGCTTGTGTTGCTGCGCCCTACTTGAGTGAAGCAAAATCAATGTGGCGTGCTTTTGTTGTGGCATGCGCCTAACTTAAGCTTTAGTGCGCCTTACTTGGAGTCATGCTCATTGTTGCGTGTTGTTGATGCTGTCTTGCGCCTAACTTGAGAAATCTCAAGTTAGGCGCAGCCTTGGCCGAATTGGTGGGAGATAAGTGTGGACTATTATATATTGTTGAAAAGCTCTGAAAGTTAGCTTTCTAACGCCACTAGAATCATGTCCATTGGACCTCTGTAACTTGAGTTATTTAGGTTTGAGTGTAGAGAGGTCAGAGTTGACAGCATCATTCGCCTTCTTCTCTTTTTCTGCGGAAACTCCATCAAATCCAGCCAAATGCTACCTAAAATAAACAGAATTACACACGACTCAAAGTAACATCCATAGTGGCTAAAAGATAATTAATTTTTGATTAAACTCAATAAATTAAATACAAATTAATTAGGAAAAGATAGGGAAGATGCTCACGCATCACAACACCAAACTTGAATTGTTGCTTGTCCTCAAGCAATCAAACTAATATAGGCTTAGGATGTGAATTTGCATGAAAATGAGAGTTCGATTAAGCCCATGTCTCTTCTTAAAGTGGGGTTTACAACTGCAATCCTATTTAGCATCTCATTATCCTTTGAATCAGAAGAATGTTACTGTCATATGAAATTAGAATCCAGATAATATTATGAATTCTCTAGCCTTTTATAATTCAATTTAATCTTTGAACACAACAAATCTCCTTTGATTCTATTTTCTTTGATATTTTGCACCTTGCACCTAGTCGTAACTTTAAATTTTTTGTCTCAAACTTTACTTGACACAAATACACCACAAGCAGTTAATAACTCTAGCATTGCTCTTTAATAAAAATAAAATAGACAAAGAGAAAGAGAGTGGCTCTAAATCTTTGTAAGCGTAATCGAAAGAGTGTGTGAAAGATTGAAGAAGAGTAATCAACAATGGCACTAATAACTCGGTCACATACGTTACTCCACTCTCGTTCTTGTTATTCTTCGCCATTTTTCAACCGACCACTTTCCCTTCCATTCCCCACTCGCGCCACGCGCCTCCGCTCCTTTTCATGCGCCACAAGCAGCAACAGCACCCTTTCCAATTCCATTGTGGCCGATTTGCTCGATTATCTGAACGAATCATGGACCCACTTCCACGCCACCGCCGAGGCAAAACGCCAACTCGTGGCTGCGGGGTTTCAGCTTCTTAAGGAGAACGAAGAATGGGACCTTAAGCCCGGTGGACGCTACTTCTTCACCAGAAACATGTCTTGCTTAATTGCTTTCGCCATTGGACAAAAGTATGTGCTTTTCAATTCTCAAGTCTCAACCCTTTCCTTCAGTTTCAGCTCCTTCCACAATCAAAATTTGTTTTTCGTTTTTTCCCCCCTCTTTTATCACTATTACTAACTGTTACATTCTATTACTTGTGCATAATACTAGAAACCAATAGAAATCCATGCTTGATTTTACCGATTTATATGATATCCAATTGGGTATTTAAAACCATGTACAAAGTATCCTTTTTCATACTGTTGTAATTGATAAAACCATTTGAATATGGCTACCAACCAGAGCCTAGTTCAGCTGGCAGGAGGGGAGGCTGTGCTAGCTTAACCACAGGTTTTGGGTTCTGTCTTATAGGTATGCAGTTGTTTTAAAACTTTGTAAAGAGAGATATGCCGCTCAAGTGATCATAGTTGTCTCGAGCAGGATTGTTTCCTATAGGAGGATACCTATGGTTTTGACTAGAATCAATATATATTTTTGTTTGTTTGTTTGGTTGGTTGGTTTGAATTGTGTGCTATTTTTATGTTTAAGGTACAATGTTGGCGATGGTTTTCATGTCATAGCTGCACACACGGATAGTCCTTGTCTGAAGCTGAAGCCAAGATCTGCATCGACCAAATCGGCGTATTTGATGGTCAATGTGCAAACCTATGGAGGTGGATTGTGGCACACCTGGTTTGATAGGGATCTGAGTGTTGCAGGGAGGGTCATCGTGAGGAGTGGTAGTGGTAATGCTTATCTGCATAAGCTTGTCAAAGTGAAGAGGCCTCTGTTGCGCATACCCACCCTTGCCATTCATCTTGACCGGTACAATCTTCTTCCATTAATAATACAATTGTGAAAGTTTTAGTTCTATTTGCACATTGTCATAGTCAATTCATGATATAAATATATTCGTTCTAGTTGCACTGAGTTGAAATGCTTCAATGATTAGTTTGAATTTCACTACAAGTGTTTGGATTTCATTGCTAGCACTTTTGTGCATACTGAAGCAATTTATGGCTTTAAATATCACATTATTTGAGTTATAAAGGAATTTGTCTGCTTTTCCTATTACCCCCACCCACATTATTGTTTTTTTCTTTTTTGCCATATGGTAATGCTATGGCACAGAATCATGCATGCTTGCTGATTCTTTTTTATTTCCATCAACCTCTCTTTCTTTTTTTTTGTATAGCACAGTGAACCAGGATGGATTTAAACCAAATCTAGAGACTCATCTTCTCCCTTTACTCTCAATGAAACATGAAGAAACTTCTTTGGAATCAAAAGAAAAGAGTACTGCAATGTCATCTAAATCTTCTCATCACCCACTGCTGATGCAGGTATCTATTGTTTTTCCGTCTTTCCATTTGAATATTAAGTACCCCTTAATTGTTTGAACAAACTGATATGTTCATCGATTCTAACTATTTAAACTTCAGTTGAATATTTGAGTACCAGAGGAGAATAACCCATGCATAATCTATTAAAAAAGATATTGATTTCATATAGCCTCACAGTAGTTGCATGCCAGAACTATTGTTCTATGCTTCATTTCAATTATATAGTACAGTCTAGAGTAGAAGAAATCAAAATTCTTAATGTGCTGCCAAACATGAATTGTAATAATTTTGTAGTTGCTATAACACAGGATTCCTTGTGAGGTAACCTAAAGAATGTCATCAAACGCCTGGTACCATAGAAATAAATATAGACATCTTCAGGACGAGCAACATTAGAAATCAATATCGTACTTTAGGCTAGAATTTCTGGTTTGTGGTTTCTAGCATGTTTGACTTGTACTTGACTGTAATATAATAAACATTGATCCCTTGTGAAGTTACAATCCATGTAGTAGTTTATAGTCTCTGAAAACCTGACAACTTAATTTTACATTTTATATACTATAGGAGAATTATATATCAATTAATTGGTTGCATTGGATTTTTACATCCAAATGCATGGTAATGTCTAGGAAGACACAAAAATAAAGATTTTCTTTCACAGAAAGGGATTACTGCATGTGATTTTTTTTATTTTCTATCTTAGATTAGATAAAAGCACATTTGAAAATAACCGAATGGTTTAACCAGCAGAAGCTTGGAAGTAAAATGAGGTAGCAAGGAACACTGCACGGAAATTATAATGTCAAAATAAGTGATGAAACATGTCTTCATGTGTGCTACCCATCTATTTGTATGTTCGAGATAGTGCTTTTAGTACTTTGGATTTGAGAATTAGTTTCTAAGTCAAACTAGATTGATATTTGCTGTTTAGCAATTGATATGCTGAGATTGGAATGGAATTGAAATAATTAATCTGTCATGATTTTAATTCTAGCTTACCTATCTATTGCTTATTACTATTTAAAATATTCTTGGGCTTTGATTCTCAGGTATTGTCGGATGAATTGAACTGTGATGTTGATGACATAGTGAGTGTTGAACTAAATGTTTGTGATACTCAACCTAGCTGCCTTGGTGGTGGAAACAACGAATTCATATTTTCTGGAAGACTAGACAATCTTGCTTCAAGTTATTGTGCATTAAGAGCACTTATTGATTCATGCGAATCTCCTGGTGACTTAGCATCAGAGCATGCAGTTCGGATGGTTGCTTTGTTTGACAATGAAGAGGTATCCTTTTCTTGATTAATCTTTGCTTTATATCATTTGGTAGACTCCAAATTTCGCTCACTAACTAAATGCGCCAACTACTTGCATCCATCGTGTGTGGACAACCACTGTGATAGTGACAGTAGGAAATTAAAGTGATCATGACAAATTCTTTGCAGATCATGATAATTCACCTTGCATCATTTCTTGATGCTATTTCTAACAGCTCCTATTTAGGTGGGTTCAGGTTCTATTCAAGGAGCTGGTGCACCTACCATGTTTCAGGCCATAAGACGCATAGTTGGAGACTTAGCAAATAACCATGTTGGTGAAAATTCTTTCGAGCGTACTATTCGCCAATCATTTCTTGGTATGCCATAATGCAGTAAATTTCTTACCTCAGTTGATACCACAAGTCTGTATATTCAATTGAGTCAATTGCAAGGCTGCAGTTGTGAATATATTGTGGTGTGCATATTAGTTTCGGCCAACAATTTGTAAGAAGTAAATACTTATAAAAATATGTATATTCAATGTAGAATAGGTATCTTTATTTTGGTGTATAAGCAGTAGCAATTTTAAGTTCTTAATGTTTGACATAAAAATCTGGAGAAGTCCACTAAAGTATCTTGTGGGTTCTATATAATAGTCTCTGCAGATATGGCTCATGGAGTGCATCCAAATTTTATGGATAAGCATGAAGAACACCACCGACCAGAGCTGCAGAAAGGGCTTGTCATTAAACACAATGCGAACCAGCGATATGCTACCAGTGGAGTCACATCTTTTCTCTTTAAAGAAGTTGGAAAAATTCATAACCTACCAACTCAGGTCATTTCTTTAACTATTATGATTTACATTTGTTCAAACTGATGCATTATTTATCTAACATGAAACTATATGCAGATGAGAATGCATGTCATCAACTATTCGTTTCAATTCATGTAGCTTACCTGAGTACTTCAAGGGCATGGAATAATTTCAAAGTGCATTAACCGAACTTCGCATGGTTGTTTACATGCAGGAATTTGTGGTTAGAAATGATATGGGATGTGGATCAACCATAGGTCCAATACTGGCTTCTGGGGTTGGCATCCGAACTGTTGACTGTGGAATTGCTCAACTTTCAATGCACAGGTACTAGTGAATGTTTTCTTTGCACTAAGAACATTAGTGGTTATCCCCATCAGTTTATACTTCCATGTTTCATTTATTCCCTTGTTTTGACTCTGCTTATACTTGGATTGCAGTATAAGAGAAATATGTGGGAAGGAAGATATAGACATTGCTTACAAGCATTTCAAGGCTTTCTATCAAAGCTTTTCAAGCATAGACAAGATGCTCACTGTGGATATCTGAGATGCACTATAGAAGGTGTTTGACTTTTGAGACAGCTTGCTTCCATAACTTCTTTGTTATGCTAAGGTTTGGTTTTGCAAATATGATCAAGTTCGGCTTCTATATGGGTCTGCTCAAGTGGAGATGTAAATGGCTAAATGCATTATATAACTAGAATGTTCTTGTCAGTGGACAGTGGTTGAGCGATACCATCAAGTTTGAGTGCCTACTCTTATTCGAAGGCTACTTTCCACCAGACTAATTATAACTTGAAATAGTTAATCAATTATTACAGATTAATTACGCAATTTTCTTTTTACCTTAAGCCGTTGAAAATAATGTTACCATGACCGTTTTGTCCCCCCCAATGCAAATATGCAATATTCATTTGTAATTGTTGACACATTAAAAACACAAATAGAACAAAAGAATATTGGAAATAATATTAATAATTGCTAATATCTACTCTAAAGATATTTTAAAAATATTCTTTTAAATATTAAAAGTTTTAAAAAAATTATTAAACTCTTAAAATATAGAGTAAAGAATATTTTGTCATTCAAATTTGATAAAAATTTTAAAAATAATTTAAATTTTATTTTGTTTTAATTTTGTCTCAAAAGTTTTTGATTTGTATCAAATATATTTCTAATAGGTAAATTTTTAAAAAATTTAAAATCAATTTAACAATAATGCATAAAAATTATACTTGATTTGTTTGTGTTGAAGGTTGTTCTTATGAAATTGTTATTGAATTTTTCCTAAATATTTTGAAAAGTTAGCTGTTAGGAATATATTTGATACAAATCAAAAATTTCTACGACAAAATTGAAACAAAATAAAGCTTAATAGTAATTTTTAAATTTTTATCAAATTTTAAAGACAAAAAAATACTTTATTCTAAAATATGTCGGTAGGACATAAAATAGCTATATTTCATTAAATAATTATTCCGAAAAAATACCAGACAAAAACAACATTTATCCAAAAGTTTAAGACAGCCCCCTGCTATGCAGTAATTCCAAAAAAAATTGAGACACGAATTAGTTCTTTTAAAACAAGTATAGTTTTGAGAAATGAATTTTTGAATGCTAGAAAAAAGTGTACATATATTAAATCAAATTATTAACATTTCAAATACCAAAAGGAGTGAACCTCCAACATGAAAAAGCAACAGACAGATACGTCAAAGGGCACTATATTATATATATATATATATATATATATATATATATATATATATATATAGTGTGTGTGTGTGTGACAAAATATGACAAGAACATTGTCGTATCCTGATTAAAGATAGAGCTAAACTCATAATGAATAGAGGTGTGTTAGATTTGGCCCTATCTATACTTATTTAAAGAGGTCAGATGCGACGCTAACAGTTCAGCTTTATTTATTTAAGTAATTAATTCTTAAAATATTTTTCTTTTTATTAAGAAGGGAGATCTCCACCATTTTCCTAAAAAAGAGAAACAGTTATCCACCATCAAAGGTGGAACCACACTAAAAAGTGATTATCTACTATAAATATATTGACATTCTCAGATATATTCAGAACTCAATTTACATAAAATCATATTTTAAACTCTTGCTAACTTAAGCATCGGAGTCTCTTGCAAGTACCACCCCCTAGGCCTCTATCTCTTCACGAAAAACTCGAATGGTGGCACCTCGACACAAACAAAAGTCAGACGCTGTCTCACCGCAGTCTAGACCTCACGTCTAGACCCAAAAGTGACCCAGTTTCAGGTAATCCTCAAAACATTGCCGCCATTGTCGATGACCTGAAAGTCTACACCCAACAATAGCAGACAAACAATTTGAAGACGGACATACTGCATCTGAGTCCGAACCAAAAATTCAAAATGATGACTGAGCTTTAGTATACCTCAACGGCCTGAAGGAACGAGTGGGCCACACGGAGAAGGAACATCTGGAAACCTTCTGATGCAATTGCATATTTGCTATATTAGCTAGTTAGTTTAGTTGGTTTTAGCTTAATTTCACTCATTTTCTCTAAATAAACAAGTCCTTTTATGAGTTTTGTCTTCATGCATGAGAATACCAAGGAACATGTTGATTTTAGCCAAATTCATGCAAATGATTTAAGGAATACATAAATGAATGAGTATGAATGAATCTCATGAAATTTGATTGCATGGATTGGTAAGACTTTGAAGCTATTTCCCTTGTTGATGATAGGTGATGAAACAAGAAAGCATGGAAGCAAGAATGAAGCAAGATGGGCAAGAAGAAGAGAAGTTGTTGGCGTTGCCAACTTGGAGAAAAGGTGAGTTGTTGAAGGCAACGCCAAGGCAGCCCTGGAGAGCACACTTGGGCGTTGCCAACGTGGGAAGCATAGGCGTTGTTTAAGGCAACGCTGAGCTAGAAGAACTTGGGCCAAGGAGGAGCTTGAGCACGTTACCAACGTGCTACTTCATTGGAGTGTTTAGAGGCAACGCCAGGGAGGAAAGCTTGGTAGGCACCAAGCCTTGGATCCTCATCATCCATCGAGCACGTTGCCAACCCCACTCTTCATTGGCGTGCTTGACAACAACTCAAGCCAACGTTGCCAGCGCCAGGAATCATAGGCGTGTCCCTAGGCAACGCCACACAAGCAAGGTTTGGTTGGAAGGGCGTGAAGCACGTTGCCAACGCCAAGAACCATAGGCGTTATTCAAGGCAACGCCAAGCAATCTTGGGGAGCTAGTTTAGAGCCTCGAGCACGTTGCCAGCCTAGAGATGAGGGGCGTGTTTGATGACAACACAGGCAAACAACGCTGAATGGAAAACTTGGCCCAGGGAAGGTAGATGCACGTTGCCAACGCCAAGTTATGATGGCGTGTTCCTTGGCAACGTAGCAAGTAACTTTGGCACCATAGGGAAGCTCGAGCACGTTGTTGAGCTGGGAGAGCATGGGCGTGTTCCTTGGCAACGCATGCAAGCTAGGATTATGGGCACACGAGAGCGTTGCTAACTTGGAAATGAACTGGCGTGTTCATCAATAACGCCAGGGACAAGATTTTGGGCCAGCAAATAGGAGCACGTTGCCAACGCCACTTTCATTGGCGTGTTCTAAGGCAACGCCAGGAAGGAATGCTTGGCTAGGCACCAAGTCTTGGATCCCAACCACGTTGCCAACGCCAGGAAGCATAGGCGTGTTCAAGGACAACGCCAAGCAACAAGCATAGAGCCTTGAGGAAGGCTCGAGCACGTTGCCAACGCCAGCTTCCAAAGGCGTGTTTGAGGGCAACGCAGCAAGCAAAATTAGGCAAGGAAGCTCACTTGAAGAAGCACTCGAGCACGTTGCCAACGCCAGCTTCTAAAGGCGTTCTCTAAGGCAACGTGACAAGCAAAATTGAAGGCTAGAGATGAGCCCTGGAGGGAGCACGAGCACGTTGCCAACGTGCTAGCAAGGAGGCGTGTTTGGCGACAACGCCAGCCTCATGTCTCTGCCTTGGGAGGCTAGGCACGTTGCCAACGTGGGAGGATGGGTGCGTTTTTGGCAATAACTTGGCAGCTTGACCTTATCTTCTTTGAGGAAGCATAACTTGAGCTAGGAAAGTCCAAATGAGGTGATTCCAGTGGCATTGGAAAGTAGACATCAAGAGCTTTCCAATGATGTATAATAGTCCATATTGAAGCAGAGGATTGACACTCAAATTTTGGGCTACATTTAGCATGAAAGTAGAGTCAAGAAGAAGAAAAGCAAGTTGTTAGCAACAACTTGGGCTAGCAACGCCCAAGTCTGAAAGTTCACTCCCAGGAAAATATGATGCACGTTGCCAACGTGCATGAAGGCTAGCGTTATTGGCAAAAATGCCAAGCCATTGGGCCAGAAGCATGATGAATGAACTCCTCCTTCCAAGTCTAGCAACACTTCTTCAATTGAGCCAAGAATTCAACAAAGAGGAAGCCCATATTGCTAACCCAATTAAAGATCTTTGAAAGAGTTTTGGGACTAATATAAATAGAGATTGAGTTTGTACTTTGTGGGGACTTTTTGACACTTAGAATTACATACTTTTAGCACTTTATTTGGAGAACTCAATATCACTTCCGGGAGGATACCCGGAGAGCTATTTTGGTTTTTCTTTTGGAACTTTTCTTCTTGAGTTTTAAGTTTTAAGCATTTCCTTATTCTTCTTCTTCTTTTCTTTCCACTTAGTTTAATTTTTGTTGATGGCAATTATGGTTGAAATTGGAGCTATGATTCACTAAACCCCACTTTCATTAGGGGGAAGAGCTCTGCTTGTTTGAATGCATTGATGAACTCCTCTTTTCCTCCTCAATTCATGTGGTTAATCCAAAGAGGAAACTCTTGTTCTTCAAAGATTCAACCACCATCGAGAGAGGGGTTAATCTATGTGAATTGTGTGGTGAATTTGAGGAATGAGCCACATAATTCAGTTTAGAGTTCATCCTTTCATGATTTCCTTAATCAATACATCTTGGTTAGTATGTGAGATGTAACTTTCCTTGGTTGAGATTATGGGAGTTGTGTGGCTGGATTAGAATTGAGCTTCATCTCTTCTCATGAACAACTAGATCACGAGAGTGGCAATTGGTTATGTTGAGAGAAATTAAATCACCAAGAGATTGGGATTCAATTACCCACTTGCCATGGATCTATACCCATGATTGAGAAGGACTTGACTAACATCAATTCATGAAAACTTGCATCTCTGATCCCTAATGATCCTCTCCACCATTAATTCTTATTTCTTTTGCCTCTAGTTGTTTGATTACCCATAACCCAATTCCCTTTTTCATTCTGTCAATTTACTATTCTTGTTATCTACATTCTGTTCATTTAGTTCTTGCTATTTACTCTTACGTTCTTTAAATTTCTGCAACCTTTAATTCCTTGCAATTTATCTTTGATGTCATTTAAGTTTCTTGCATTTTAAGTTTCCGTTATTTACTTTCATTTTATTTCTCTATTCTAGTTCTTTAAATTCTTTGCCGTTTAAATTCTTGCAATTATGTTCAAAAATCACAAACCTTATAAAATCAAAACCATGTTCGCTTGACTAAATCTAACATTTAACTAAAGTTGCTTAATCTACCAATCTCCGTGGGATCGACCTCACTCTTAGTGAGTTGTATTACTTGATGCGACCCGGTATACTTGCCGGTTTTACGTGAAATTACTAATTTTTACGTATCAAGTTTTTGGCGCCGTTGCCGGGGATTGGAAAAGATTGACAATGATTAAGTGAAAGGTAGTTTAGATTAAGCATTTTTTTTAGTGTTTTTGTTAAGCCCACTAACTGTTTGATACTTTGTTTCACTAACCCCAATTCCACTCTAGTTCTAGAGTGTCTCACTTGTGATTTTGGTTTTGTTTGTGTATGTCAGGAGCTAATAGACGTAATATTGAGGACGAGAGAACCCTCCGAAGGGTAAGGAGAGCAGAAAGAGGAAAGGGAATAGTTGGTGAAGAGGAGTCAGAGGGAGAAGATCAAGTCATGGAGGATGAGATGCAAAATCCTCCTGGAGGGGTCAACAATAATGATGGACCACCTAGAAGGGTGTTATCTTCGTATACTATCCCCGATCCAAGACATTGTGGGAGCAGTATTGCTACACCAAATGTTCATGCCCATAACTTTGAGTTGAAACCTCAGCTTATCACTTTGGTACAGAACAACTGCTCTTATGGAGGGGGACCTCTTGAAGACCCAAATCAACATCTATCTGTTTTTCTGAGGATATGCAATACAGTAAAGACAAATGGAGTACATCCAGATGTCTACAAGTTGCTGCTATTCCCATTCTCTTTGAGGGACAAAGCCACTCAATGGCTAGAATCATTTCCCAAGGAAAGCCTCAACAATTGGAATGACGTGATGGGCAGATTTCTAGCAAAGTTCTACCCTCCTCAAAGAATCATCAAGTTGAAGACAGAGGTTCAAACTTTCAGGCAAATGGAGGGGGAATCATTGTATGAAGCGTGGGAAAGATATAAGGCACTAATGAGAAGATGTCCACCTGACATGTTTAGCGATTGGGTTAAGCTCCAAAACTTCTATGAAGGCTTAAGCTTAGAAGCAAGGAAGGGACTAGACTACTCATCAGGAGGATCACTCAACATGATGAAAACTGCCGAGGAGGCTCAAGACCTCATTGAGATTGTGGCAAACAATCAATATTATTACTCACCAGAGAGGCAGCATAATCCGACCCCAAAGAAAGGTGTAATGGAGCTTGAAGGTGTTGATGCTATCTTGGCACAAAATAAGTTAATGCACCAACAAATCCAACAACAAATGGAGATGATAACAAAGAGAATGGATGGTTTGCAACTTGCAGCAGTGAACACAACAAATCAATCATTACTTGAATGGAACCAAGGTGAAGGGACCACTGTTGAACAACCACAAGAACAAGTTCAGTACATGCAGAATACTTCAAATTCTCAGGATGAATTTCATGGCGATACATACAACCCATCTTGGAAAAATCATCCCAATCTAAAGTGGGGTGAAAACCATTGGCAAAAGAATAACAACCACAATCACACCCGTAACACAAATAACCAAAATCACCATGCCAACAACACTAACCAATATAGAAAAACACAAAACACATATCAACCACCCCATCATAATTCACAAACTCACCAAAATAACTTTTCTGCACCACCATCCAACTCACAAAATTACCACACTAATCCGCCCAACAACTTCCAACAACAATCAACCCCCATCATACCCCCAATTGACCATCATGAGACCAGAATCTCAAGTCTTGAAGCAACCTTGCAAGCACTTGCTCAAACCACTCAAGCCTTAGCTAAGGGACAAAAGGAACATGAGGTCACCATGAAGAATATTGAGAGACAAGTGGGACAATTAGCCAAACAAGCCGAGCGACCAACCAATGTTCTCCCAAGTGACACAATACCCAACCCAAGAGAAGAATGTAAAGCTCTGCAGTTAAGGAGTGGCAAGGTAGTTAGTGAAAGTTCGAATAAAGAAGCAATAAAACCCAAAGAGCAAGACACAGTGGAAATACATGTGGAAAGGCAAGATGAAGAAAAGGCTTCAACATCTAACAAAGGCAAAGAAGCTGTCAAGCCACAAGGCAAACCACCCAGTCAAGGGAGCAACCATGATAGCAAGGAGAGTGTGAATCTACAACAAGAAAATAAAAATGAAGGAGTAAAAGCTTATGTACCCAAGCTTCCGTACCCAACTAGGATACATAAAGGAGCAAAGGACCAACAATTCCCAAGGTTCTTAGAAATCTTCAAGAAACTTGAAATCAACATCCCATTGGCAGAAGCTCTGGAACAGATGCCATTATATGCAAGTTTCTTAAGGAATTGATCACCAAGAAGAGAAGTTGGCAAGAAAAAGAAACGGTGATTCTCACTCAAGAATGTAGTGCCATCATTCAAAAGGGCTACCCCAAAACTCAAAGATCCTGGCAGCTTCCTCATACCCTGCACGATTGGGAGCATGGCCATTGACAAATCACTTTGTGACCTGGGAGCAAGCATTAACCTAATGCCCCTTACCATGATGAAGAAAATGATGATTGAAGAGCTTAAACCCACAAGGATGTCACTCCAACTTGCTGACAGATCCATCAAAATACCAAATGGAGTAGTTGAGAACCTCTTGGTGAAGGTGGGAAACTTCATATTCCCAGCTGATTTTGTGGTCCTAGACATGGATGAAGAGGGAAATAATTCAGTCATTCTTGGTAGACCCTTTTTGGCTACAGCTAGAACAATCATTGATGTGGAAAAGGGGGAAATGATTTTTAGAGTGCATGATGAGCAAATGACCATAAATGTTTTCAAAGCAATGCAACACCCCGTTGAGAAAGAAAGTTGCATGAGGATTGATGTAGTGGATTCGTTGGTTGAAGAGGTACTTGACACAAACCATCAAGTGAAACAGGAGGAAGTCCAGAACGTTAAAGGACAAGAAGAGAACAAATTGGAAGCATCAGAGGAACCAAGTGAAGCTATGAAAGAAGAGGCACCACAACAAGAGTTGAAACCATTACCTCCTCATCTTAAATATGCATTTCTTGGTGAAAAGGACAGCTTCCCAGTGATCATAAATTCTACATTGAATGCAGAGGAAGAAGAAAAGCTCCTTGTAGTTTTGAAAGCTCACAAAGAGGCGTTGGGATGGACCATTGATGACTTGAAAGGCATAAGCCCTGCCGTATGCATGCACAAGATACTTTTAGAGGAGAATTCCAAACCAGTGGTACAACCCCAAAGAAGATTGAATCCCACAATGAAGGAGGTTGTTCAAAGGAAGTCCTGAAGTTGTGTAAAGCTGGGATCATCTACCCTATATCTGACAGCCCGTGGGTCAGTCCAGTGCAAGTAGTACCTAAGAAAGGGGGGATGACTGTCATTGTTAATGAGAAGAATGAGCTTATTCCAACACGAACAGTGACAGGGTGGAGGATGTGCATAGACTATAGGAGGCTGAATGATGCCACACGAAAAGACCACTTTCCTCTACCTTTCATTGACCAGATGCTTGAAAGGTTGGCTGGCCATGCTATTACTATTTTCTTGATGATATTCTGGGTATAATAGATAGTGGTTGACCCATGGATCAAGAGAAGACTTCCTTTACTTGTCCCTTTGGAGTCTTGCATACAGGAGAATGCATTTGGACTGTGTAATGCTCCAGCTACCTTTCAAAGATGCATGCTATCAATCTTCTCAGACATGGTAGAAAAATTTATTGAAGTATTCATGGATGATTTCTCTGTTTTTGGTGATTCTTTCAATACTTGCTTGCACCATCTTACCCTAGTCTTGAAAAGGTGCCAAGAAACAAATCTAGTTTTGAATTGGGAGAAATGCCATTTCATGGTACCCGAAGGCATCGTTCTTGGTCACAAAATTTCAAGAAAGGGTATAGAAGTTGACAAGGCAAAAGTAGAAATTATAGAAAAACTTCCTTTGCCAACTAGTGTGAAAGCCGTTAGAAGTTTCTTAGGGCATGCTGGATTCTATAGGAGATTCATCAAAGATTTTTCCAAAATAGCAAAGCCACTAAGCAATTTACTGGTGGTAGACAATCCTTTTTTCTTTGATGATGAGTGTAAACAGGCTTTTGAAACTCTAAAAGCTAAGCTCACCATAGCACCAATCATCACACCCCCAAGTTGGAGACTACCTTTTGAACTCATGTGTGATGCAAGTAACCTTGCAATTGGTGCTGTGTTGGGGCAGAGGAAGGAAAAGAAGCTTCATGTTATCTACTATGCAAGTAAAGTATTGAATGAAGCTAAAAAAAACTACACCACAACAGAGAAAGAGCTACTAGCTGTGGTATATGCTTTTGATAAGTTTAGACAATATTTGATTGGATCTAAAGTATTAGTGTATACTGACCATGCTGCTCTTAAGTATCTTATGTCAAAACAGGATGCCAAACCAAGGCTAATCAGATGGGTGCTACTCCTACAAGAGTTTGACATTGAGATAAAAGATAGAAAGGGCAATGAAAATCAAGTTACTGACCACTTATCAAGGCTACCACAAGATGCATGCCAAGACAACCTTCCATCAATAAATGAAGAATTTCCAGATGAGTATCTCTTGCAAATTCAACATGTCCCTTGGTTTGCAGACATGGCCAACTACAAGGCGGGAAGAATCATTCCACAAGAGTACACAAAACAACAAGTTAAGAAGCTGCTGCATGAGGCTAAGTTCTTCTTCTGGGATGAACCATTCTTGTTCAAAAGATGCCCAGATGGAATGATAAGAAGATGTGTGTCGGAGGGTGAGATGAAGAACATACTATGGCATTGTCACAACTCTAGTTATGGTGGTCATTTTGGGGCTGAAAGAACGGCTGCGAAGGTCCTTCAAAGTGGTTTCTACTGGCCCTCAATCTTCAAGGATGCTAGAGAGTTTGTGAGCCATTGCAATGAATGTCAAAGAACAGGGGGTTTGTCAAAGAAAAATGAGATGCCTCAGAAGTTCATTTTGGAAGTGGAACTCTTTGATGTGGGGAATAGACTTCATGGGACCTTTCCTCCATTACACATTCAAATACATTTTGGTAGCAGTAGAGTATGTCTCCAAATGGGTAGAAGCAATAGCCACCACTACATGTGATACCAACGTGGTCTTGCAATTCCTCAAGAAGAACATCTTCACTAGATTTGGAGTGCCCAAAGGACTTATAAGTGATGGGGGAAGCCACTTCTGCAACAAGCAACTAAATTCTTTACTCCACAAATATGGTGTTACTCACAAAGTAGCTACCCCATATCACCCACAAACCAATGGGCAAGCTGAACTTGCCAACAGAGAGCTAAAAAGGATTTTGGAAAAAACCGTGGGAACAACAAGAAAGGATTGGGTTAGGAAGCTGGATGATGCACTTTGGGCATACAGGACAGCCTTCAAGACACCCATAGGAAAATCTCCATTTCAGCGAAAGGCATGCCACCTCCCTGTAGAGCTTGAACATAAGGCCTTTTGGGCCACCAAACTTCTGAATTTAGATGCTCAAGCAGCAGGAGAGAAGAGGTTGCTACAACTCAATGAACTGAAGGAGTTCAGATTGGAGGCATATGAAAATGCCAGAATATACAAAGAGAGAGCAAATAGATGGCATGATAAGAGGATCTCTCAAAGAACATTCGAACCAGGCCAAAGGGTGTTGTTATTCAATTCAAGATTGAAGATTTTCCCTGGGAAGCTGAGGTCTAGATGAACTGGCCCATACACCATCATCAAAGTATCACCTCATGGCTATGTCGAATTACTTGATGAAGCCTCAAAACAAACCTTCACAGCTAATAGACATAGGGTGAAGCATTATTTTGGTGGCCCCTGGAGCAAGGAAGAAAGTGTGCAAATGCTAACATGAGCAAGGATGTTGCATTGTCAAGCTAAGGACAATAAACAAGCGCTTCATGGGAGGCAACCCATGCACAGGAGTTCTCTTTTATTTAGTAGTCAATAAGAAAGTTTATTCTTTAAAATAAAAAAAAAACCGAGAAAAGAGGTTGAAATAGCATACAATGTAGGTAAGATACTAAAGTTTGGTGTGGCCATCTTTGGAATTAATTCCATAGAACACTTAGTCACAAACTAAGTTTGGTGTCTTCACATACATTAATAATGCTAGAAAAAGTAGAGTAGGGAATCAATTCATAAATTTTAATTTTTGTTTAGTCAACTTTACATAGGAATATCATCATAAGTTGTTAGCTAGTAATGTCACTTTAAGAATCTCAAGCTTTTGGAATTTTGTTGCAGGAAAGAAAGAAAGAAGTGATGGGGAATCTTGGAGGGAGGTCACGGATGCACAAGGAAGGGAAAGTCACATGAGTCTTGAACTTTGTGCATTGGGAAAAACAACTTAACATGCATTGGGCACAAGGAAGCATGCTCCCCATGCTATGACCGAACCCCTAGAACCATGCATCTCACCACGGAAATCACTAGAACCATGCATCCCCACCAAAACTCACTTTAATACTTCAACCATATTCATCAAACCTCACTTTTCCTCACTCATCCTTCTACCCTCCATAACCCATTTCATCACCCGAATTCACACTCTACTTCCATCTCTCCACATAACCGAAACACTCCACCCCCTCACCATCATTTCTAGCTTGTCTAATTCACCTTGTCGTCATATATCTCTCCCATTCACAACTATTTCTTTATGCTTGAGGACAAGCATTCACCTAAGTTTGGTGTGGGAGATTCAACCCTTGCAAGTGAATCTCAATGGCCTCATCATCAAGGGATAGGAGGGACAAGCAACCCATAGAAGATGAAGGACAAAACACCTTTGATCAAAGAAGATTCAAATCCAAACACAACGAGCGGATCTTTAGTTGGATGTCAAGCAAAGATGTTGTTCCGGAGTTACCTTTCAAGCTAAGAAAAGATGAATACTCTGAGATACAAAAAATAATCAGGAAAAGGGGATGGGAGCTTCTCTGTAACCAACCTCAAGAAGTGAGCATGCTTCTCATCCATGAGTTCTACACTAATGTGATAAGAGAATGATGATGAAGAACCATACATGAGTTATGTAAGAGGTGTGACTGTTGATTTAGTCCGGACACCATCAACAGGGTGCTAAAGGTCAAGCCAAAACGGTTCAAACAAGCTAGCTATAGAAAGGGTTGAAAATGACCCAAGATATATGGATGTGGTAAGGACTTATGCAGAGTAGGCACGGATTGGGTGTTGGATTCACATGGACAACCACTCAAACTTCGGAGAGGTGATCTCATACCTCAAGCAAAAGGATGGCATGACATAGTGAGGAGATCATTGATCTCCACTTCAAATAATTCTGAGGTAACGGTGAATAGAGCAATAATGATCCATTGCATAATGAAAGGAGGGGAAATCAATGTTGGAGAAATTATAGCCAAGAACATCATTGACATAGCTCAAAAGGTCAAACAGGACAGCTGGCTAGGATATCCTAGTACTATTCTGCGCTTATGTGAAGAAGCTGGAGTGCCTTTGGAAGAATTTGAAGAAACTGATGTGGTCTCTATTGGAAAACCTCTTACCCGAGAAAGGTTGGAATTTGTCACCACAACCCAATTGGAAAGGCAACCTTTAGCAAGAAGGAAGAAAAGGAAAGAAGCAAGACAAGAGGAGGAGCCTCAAGAAATGGAAGAATCCCATACCTTAAACATGAATCAACTCCAAGCCGCCTTGGAAGGAATCTCTGGGCAATACTCACAAATTCAAAGAAGCCAAGAGGAACAAGCTCAGCAACAAAGGGACCTTTGGCAATTGATGGATCAACAAAGGAGGATTCAACAACAAAACAACAAGGAGAGCTGAGAAAGAAAAAGAAAGAAGATCCAAAGGGGGATTCAACAACAAAACAACAAGGAAAGCTGAGAAAGAAAAAGAAAGAAGATCCAAAGGGCAAAGGAAAGCAAGGAGAATCAAGCAAAGAAAAAGGGACATGAAGACTAAAGGTGGTGAAGTTCCTTTGTTTTTCTTTATGCTTTATTAAATAAAGAAGATGTATGCCTGAAATATGGTATACCTTCTAGGATGCATTTTTTTTAGCATTTCCTTTTATGTTGCCCATTCCATGCATCACCACTCACAGGTTTGGAATGGTTGCTTGTCTTAAGTACTTTTACTTGTCAATGGAATAAAAGATGTAGTTTGAGCAAGAACAGAGAGAATTCTAGCTTAAAAAGAATCATGTTATCCCCTAAGAAAAGTGCTAGTATATATACATTTATTGTGAAAGAATCAAGGTTCAAGAAATTCAAAAGAATGCTTGCTTATACAAGACTAGTTCGGTTAAGGGTCACAAAGACTTTATCAGTAAAAGCACAAATAACCTTGACAATAAAGAAAACAGAGAACAAAGAATGAAAGGCTAGGCATCAATGACAAAATTTGGATATGTGTCTGTGGTGATTGATGTTAAGAGACATACTTGGGCTAGTAAATCCGAGGGGTGCTTTCACCCGATAACTTGAGTTAACTAACTCGGGATTATCGATTGAAAACTCACAATCAAGAGTAGCTCTATAACAGAACATTTAGCAACCCAAAGAGGTGCTGGACACCACTATCCAAATAAATTCAATGTTATATGCCTGTGATTGAATGTGTTAAGGAGAGAGGCTTGAGTTAGTAAATCTTTAAGAGTGTCTCAACACTTAACAACTTGAACCAACTGGTTTGGGATTGTTGATTGAAAGCTTATGCTAAGAGCCGCCTTAAGACAAGATTTCGAGCTCATTTGAAATAAAAAGGAATATAAAAAAAAAAGAAAGAAAAGCATCAAGTAAAGAATGGTTCAAGGGTCATGTGCTACGGTATAGAAAAGAGTCTAGTGAAGTTAACCAATTTAGTATTGAAGCAAGCATTTTAATTGAAAAAGTTGAATAGCCGTGTTCAATTACAATAAATTAATGACCACACAAGTGAGGATGACATGCTCAATGAAAAATTACTCTCTAGTAGAACATTCAAGTCTTACATCTTAGATTCTTGTGACAAAGTCTTTTATATTTTGCTTGAGGACAAGCAACACTTTAAGTTTGGTGTTGTGATGCAATTGCATATTTGCTATATTAGCTAGTTAGTTTAGTTGGTTTTAGCTTAATTTCACTCATTTTCTCTAAATAAACAAGTCCTTTTATGAGTTTTGTCTTCATGCATGAGAATACCAAGGAACATGTTGATTTTAGCCAAATTCATGCAAATGATTTAAGGAATACATAAATGAATGAGTATGAATGAATCTCATGAAATTTGATTGCATGGATTGGTAAGACTTTGAAGCTATTTCCCTTGTTGATGATAGGTGATGAAACAAGAAAGCATGGAAGCAAGAATGAAGCATGATGGGCAAGAAGAAGAGAAGTTGTTGGCGTTGCCAACTTGGAGAAAAGGTGAGTTGTTGAAGGCAACGCCAAGGCAGCCCTGGAGAGCACACTTGGGCGTTGCCAACGTGGGAAGCATAGGCGTTGTTTAAGGCAACGCTGAGCTAGAAGAACTTGGGCCAAGGAGGAGCTTGAGCACGTTACCAACGTGCTACTTCATTGGAGTGTTTAGAGGCAACGCCAGGGAGGAAAGCTTGGTAGGCACCAAGCCTTGGATCCTCATCATCCATCGAGCACGTTGCCAACTCCACTCTTCATTGGCGTGCTTGACAACAACTCAAGCCAACGTTGCCAACGCCAGGAATCATAGGCGTGTCCCTAGGCAACGCCACACAAGCAAGGTTTGGTTGGAAGGGCGTGAAGCACGTTGCCAACGCCAAGAACCATAGGCGTTATTCAAGGCAACGCCAAGCAATCTTGGGGAGCTAGTTTAGAGCCTCGAGCACGTTGCCAGCCTAGAGATGAGGGGCGTGTTGATGACAACGCAGGCAAACAACGCTGAATGGAAAACTTGGCCCAGGGAAGGTAGATGCACGTTGCCAACGCCAAGTTATGATGGCGTGTTCCTTGGCAACGTAGCAAGTAACTTTGGCACCATAGGGAAGCTCGAGCACGTTGTTGAGCTGGGAGAGCATGGGCGTGTTCCTTGGCAACGCATGCAAGCTAGGATTATGGCACACGAGAGCGTTGCTAACTTGGAAATGAACTGGCGTGTTCATCAATAACGCCAGGGACAAGATTTGGGCCAGCAAATAGGAGCACGTTGCCAACGCCACTTTCATTGGCGTGTTCTAAGGCAACGCCAGGAAGGAATGCTTGGCTAGGCACCAAGTCTTGGATCCCAACCACGTTGCCAACGCCAGGAAGCATAGGCGTGTTCAGGACAACGCCAAGCAACAAGCATAGAGCCTTGAGGAAGGCTCGAGCACGTTGCCAACGCCAGCTTCCAAAGGCGTGTTTGAGGGCAACGCAGCAAGTAAAATTAGGCAAGGAAGCTCACTTGAAGAAGCACTCGAGCACGTTGCCAACGCCAGCTTCTAAAGGCGTTCTCTAAGGCAACGTGACAAGCAAAATTGAAGGCTAGAGATGAGCCCTGGAGGGAGCACGAGCACGTTGCCAACGTGCTAGCAAGGAGGCGTGTTTGGCGACAACGCCAGCCTCATGTCTCTGCCTTGGGAGGCTAGGCACGTTGCCAACGTGGGAGGATGGGTGCGTTTTTGGCAATAACTTGGCAGCTTGACCTTACCTTCTTTGAGGAAGCATAACTTGAGCTAGGAAAGTCCAAATGAGGTGATTTCAGTGGCATTGGAAAGTAGACATCAAGAGCTTTCCAATGATGTATAATAGTCCATATTGAAGCAGAGGATTGACACTCAAATTTTGGGCTACATTTAGCATGAAAGTAGAGTCAAGAAGAAGAAAAGCAAGTTGTTAGCAACAACTTGGGCTAGCAACGCCCAAGTCTGAAAGTTCACTCCCAGGAAAATATGATGCACGTTGCCAACGTGCATGAAGGCTAGCGTTATTGGCAAAAACGCCAAGCCATTGGGCCAGAAGCATGATGAATGAACTCCTCCTTCCAAGTCTAGCAACACTTCTTCAATTGAGCCAAGAATTCAACAAAGAGGAAGCCCATATTGCTAACCAATTAAAGATCTTTGAAAGAGTTTTGGGACTAATATAAATAGAGATTGAGTTTGTACTTTGTGGGGACTTTTTGACACTTAGAATTACATACTTTTAGCACTTTATTTGGAGAACTCAATAGCACTTCCGGGAGGATACCCGGAGAGCTATTTGGTTTTTCTTTTGGAAACTTTCTTCTTGAGTTTTAAGTTTTAAGCATTTCCTTATTCTTCTTCTTCTTTCTTTCCACTTAGTTTAATTTTGTTGATGGCAATTATGGTTGAAATTGGAGCTATGATTCACTAAACCCCACTTTCATTAGGGGGAAGAGCTCTGCTTGTTTGAATGCATTGATGAACTCCTCTTTTCCTCCTCATTCATGTGGTTAATCCAAGAGGAAACTATTGTTCTTCAAAGATTCAACCACCATCGAGAGAGGGGTTAATCTATGTGAATTGTGTGGTGAATTTGAGGATGAGCCATAATTCAGTTTAGAGTTCATCCTTTCATTTCCTTAATCAATACATCTTGGTTAGTATGTGAGATGTAACTTCCTTGGTTGAGATTATGGGAGTTGTGTGGCTGGATTAGAATTGAGCTTCATCTCTTCTCATGAACAACTAGATCACGAGAGTGGCAATTGGTTATGTTGGGAGAAATTAAATCACCAAGAGATTGGGATTCAATTACCCACTTGCCATGGATCTACCCATGATTGAGAAGGACTTGACTAACATCAATTCATGAAAACTTGCATCTCTGATCCCTAATGATCCTCTCCACCATTAATTCTTATTTCTTTTGCCTCTAGTTGTTTGACTACCCATAACCCAATTCCCTTTTCATTCTGTCAATTTACTATTTGTTATCTACATTCTGTTCATTTAGTTCTTGCTATTACTCTTACGTTCTTTAAATTTCTGCAACCTTTAATTCCTTGTAATTTATTTGATGTCATTTAAGTTTCTTGCATTTTAAGTTTCGTTATTACTTTCATTTTATTTCTCTATTCTAGTTCTTTAAATTCTTTGCCGTTTAAATTCTTGCAATTATGTTCAAAAATCACAAACCTTATAAAATCAAAACCATGTTCGCTTGACTAAATCTAACATTTAACTAAAGTTGCTTAATCTACCAATCTCCGTGGGATCGACCTCACTCTTAGTGAGTTGTATTACTTGATGCGACCCGGTATACTTGCCGGTTTTACGTGAAATTACTAATTTTTACGTATCACCTTCTAACTCGTCGAATTCATTCAGAGATACATCCCCTCAAAAATGAGAGCCCCCACGCCCAACTAAGATAATGGGATTCGTCCATGGGCACCACGGCCGGTTGGATAAACTCGAACAAGAGATCGAATGACAAAAAGAAGCAAAAAGAAACTTGTGAAAGGAGGTACGACGTTGAAGAGAACTGGAGAAAAATCTTATGAAATTGGAGGCGAGTTTGTGAAATCGGATCAATAATAGAGATCGGGAAGAAAACTCCATTGGAGGAGGAGGCCCGTTTATAGAAGAGATCATGCGGGTCAGGGTTTCTCAGAACTTTAAAAGCCCCCACATGGATCTCTATGACGGCACGACCAACCCAAGGCATCATCTTAGCAATTTCAAAAGCCGGATGTATCTGGCCGACGCGTCCAATGCAAATCGTTGTAAGGCTTTCCCAACGACATTAACTAAAGCAGCAATAAAGTGGTTTGATAGCTTACCACCTAGGTCGGTGACTTGTTTTGACGACTTGGCAAGGAAGTTCTTACCCGATTTCAATTCAAAAGGACAAAGTCAAACATGTTTCAAGTCTCTTAGGTGTAAAACAAGAAGTCGGGAAGACTCTCCAAGCGTACATGGAGAGGTATAACAAAGCCTGTTTAGAAATACAGAATCTGCTTCCCGAAGCAGTAATAATGAGGTTAGTTAATGGTCTTAGAGAATGGTCATTTTCTCAATTTATATCAAAGCGGTATCCGACCTCTTTATTGAAGTACAAGAACAGGCAGAGAAGTGTATCAACATGGAAGGAAATGCTCGACTTAGTAGCCCCAAGGCCAAACCTTCCCTACCAAGCTCAGGATAAAGAAAAGGAAACAGAAAAAGAGAAACACAGTTCGGAAAAACCTCAAAAGGTACCACAACTACACTCCACTCTAAATCTCTCTTGTAGATATTTACAGGAAAATTTGTCACATTGAGAAACTTCTACCTCCTTGTCCGGTTAAAAAAAGGTTGAGAGTCTGACTGTCATTTT